>NC_036239.1:6486850-6512380 GCF_002742605.1 Olea europaea var. sylvestris
CCAAACTCTTCTTGGGGATGAAGTTATGGAATATGTTAGTCCTATATAGCAATATTCTCGCATGATAATGTCCTATGCTAATTAATTTGTTTTTTTTAACAATGCATGTCTTACGGTGTTGCAGCATGATTCTGTTCCTCTACAGCCTAAGAACGAGCAACTTGAAAAACTCAAATTTTTTAAGGCCATGCTGGAACGCATTATTCTGTTTTTGCGGATTCCAAAGAACGAAGTTCAACAGATTCACAAGGAGAAGATTGTTGGAGTTGAGAAGCAGATTAACAATATTCTTAACTTGAATAAGCCCAGGAAGTCTGTTTCTTCTGTGCAGCAAGGGCACCTTTCCCAGCCTCACTTGCATACTATTCAACAATCTCAGCAGCCACAATCTCAAATGCATCCCCATGATAATCAAATGAATTTGCAGATGCAACCTGCGAATGTACAGGGTTCTATGGCTGCTACGCAACAGAATAACACAACCAACTTGCAGAATAATTCCTTATCTTCCATTTCTGGTGTTTCAAATTCTCGCCAAAACATAATGGATGGACTACAATCTGGTTCAAATATGGATCCAGGTCAGGGCAATGCACCAAACTAGCTTCAACAAGTAGCTATGGGCTCTCTACAACAAAACCCTGTCAGTGGTCCGCAACAGGTGAACATGACCTCGATATCATCTCACAGTGGACTAACATCAATGCAGTCAAACCTTAATCCTCTACAACCGAATTCAAATATGCTTCCAACCCAGCATGTAAAACAGGAACAACAAATGTTTCCAACACATCAGCAGATGAAACAACAAATTCAGCATCGGCAGCAATATAATATGCAAAGACAGCAGTTCATGCAACAGCAACAGCAGCAGCAGCAGCAATCTGCCCAGTTGGCAGCAAATCAAATGTTACAGCTTCACCAGATGAATGAGACAAATGAAATGAAGATGAGGCAGCAGATGGGTCTCAAGTCAGGAGTTCTTCAGCAACATCATTCCTCTGGCCAGCGTTCATCATATCACCAACCACTTAAGCCTGGAGCTCCGTTCTCTATGTCCTCACCACAAGTCCTTCAGGCAGCATCCCCTCAGGTTGGCCACCATCTTTCCCCCCAAATTTAACATCAATGCAGTCAAACCCTAAAAAAAAAAAAAGAAAATCACAACAAAATCCAGATCTTATTATTCCATGTTCAATAAATGATCTTCAGAATTCTTTCTTTTTCTTCCCTTCAATTTTGGTTTTTGATTTGGTTTCCACATCGCAACCTGGACAATATTGTGTTGGTGGATGGTGGCTAAAGATGAGATAAAATAGAATTTCAGATCTACTTGCAATTGGTTCTCACAATTCACATAGCCCTCGTTTAGCCTCCATTAAAACTCTTCAATTTAATTTAATTTTTTCTTTCTCCTACTTTCAACCACACAATTTTCAATAAAATAATATTACACTCAAATCGAAAACTTTCAACCACAATCTTCAAAAAATACTATTCCCCCCATTATAAATTCAAATAATGGGGGCCAAACAGGGTGATAGATTCTACAGCCAAGCTGTGCTTGCAAAAATGGAAAGAGTCTTTGAGTGTGAAGCTGAGAGATAAAGTGGTACATAAAAATGATGTATAAAATTGAGAGGATGTTTGACACTCATTTTAATGGAAAAACGAATTTTAGAATAGTAGATTGATGGAGAATGTGTGGATGAAAAATAAGGAATTTTTTTTTTAAATTTTTGTGTAATATTATTTCAATGAAAAATGTGTGGTTAAAAAGAAGAGAGAAAAATGTATTTTGATAAAAAGAGGAATCAAACGGGCATGAATGTTGAAATTCCTGGTCTTTGTGTTGATTCAGAATAAGAGAGGGATAAAGCGTAGAAAAATGTGATGAATGATCTGGAAGTAGAAATATATGGGTATGGTTGAAGGTGGAGATGAAGTGGGGTGGGGGAGGAAAATAAAGTTTTAAAGGATGGGATTGTGGGTGGCACATATAAAATTTTTTTGGGTATAATTTGCAAAAAAAGTAAAAAGTTTGAGCATGCAGCTGCAATTATTCATTTTTAATTTTGGCAATTTTTACTGTTTTTAACTGGAATTGGGCGGTAGGAGGGTTTTCCGCACTTAAAAGGTTGTATTTCTGCTATTTTCAATAGGTAGGAGGGTTTTCTGCACAACATCTAATAGGTAGGGGGATTTTCTGATTAAGCCTATAAAATTAAATGTCTGAAAATTGATATTTTGTTCTGTTGATCCTGAATCAAGTATCTTAGGAATGTTTTCCCCAGAATTAAACCTTGGTGCTCCGAAAACTGAGCTGTTGGGTTAAAGAGAGAGAGATGGTGAAGGATTGATTCTCTAACCACTTGTGAAAGGTTGGGATTCTGGGCACGCCTGAGTTGGCTGAAAAGCACGACTATTCTATGAGAAGACTGAAAGTTTTCAAAGTAAAAGGTTTCCCATGAAGCTTCTAGCATCTCTCTCGTATATATTGGGTTATTACTATGGTCAGTGTGACTTTGTTGCTCATTCTTCTCCCTTACGTCTTCTTCTTAAGGTACCTGAAGGTGCAACAAAGATCAAAGCAGAATTAATTTGAGATTACTTTTGGTTTAAGAAGAGAAGAAACTAGAGCATAGGATCAGAGAAACGCTCTGTACCATGAAAACTGATTTGGAGGAATAATATATTATTGATATGGATGAAGGA
Source organism: Olea europaea var. sylvestris (assembly GCF_002742605.1). Lineage (NCBI taxonomy): Eukaryota > Viridiplantae > Streptophyta > Magnoliopsida > Lamiales > Oleaceae > Olea > Olea europaea. The sequence continues at coordinate 6,489,566 of NC_036239.1, forward strand.
TTACATCTGTGTACAGAGAGCATATTGATTTACAGGACGAAGACCTGGACTGTACAATACTTGACCTAATGAAATTTGGAAACGGATTTAATTTAGAGATAGCGATGTCCAATCTTGTGTCCTTAGCCCTCATTTGAAGAACGTGTGGTTGAAAAGGAAGAAAATTTTTGGGTTTACATGTAATATTATTTTATTTGGAGAATGCGTGATTGATAAGAAGAGAGAAAAATAGATTATAATTTTAATGGGGGCCAAACCGGGGCTTAGTATATGGTAACGCCCTTATCAAATTATAGCAGATCTCCTATGAGCATCTGACTTCTTCCATCATTACACTTGGCCATGATTGACAACCTTGAGCACGTTTATGCAACATAGTAGTTGCTGCTAATATCTAACAGCACGAGTAAATTTTTTTTTAACCCTCAAGCTTGTCAGCAAAATGACGAAGATTCTTGAAGTATTGGAGAAGCAGAAATACCAATCGACGATGTGCATATTAATCCTAGTAATTTTAAACATCTTTAATACTAAATACAAACGAAATGGGGAAATCAAAACTTTTGATTTACATTGAGGCTTCGAGATGACTTGACATAATTATCTCTAGTCGTTTTCCTTTTCTAGGGTTCAAAAAAGAGAACTTTGTGGATTGGAATGAAATACTATCAGTGGTCTTGATAGTTTCATCTATTCTTTTATTTTTTAGTCATTATTAACATCTCTTGGATTTTGATGAATTGTTATTTTGGAAAATAGATCTGCTCTGCTTTTTGTTTGGAGATAGTTCATTGTTCTTATGTTATGATATTACCCAAACATTGTATCCAAAAATGCAGGTGGCCCATGTTGGACCTTATTAATAGTTAAGACAAGTAATTTTTATTTACTGTCAGATCCTTGATTTATTCACTTCAATGGTTATTATTATATATGATGCCATATCATTGGTTGTATAGGGTATTCCTCCATTGATTTCATGTACTGGCCTGCTGATTTCAATAAGGGAATAATTATTCTAGTGCACTATACGCATTTTGATTCATTCTTTCCTAGTGTAATTGACCACTGTTTGCAGGCTAACTATGCACTTGAAGAAGAATCACGGGAGATAAATGAACGATTAATAGACACGGTGGTATATATTAGTGATGAAGACATGGATCCAACTGCAGCAGCTGCTACTGCCAAAGGTGGTGATGGAACCATTGCGAAGTGCTCTCTCAGCGCCGTGGCTCTTAGTCCAAATTTAAAATCGCAATATGCTTCGGCACAAATGGTGAGATTTTGAACGCCATCATGTTAATTCCACTTGTAACATCTCTCTTTTGTACAATGGTTTTGACTTTACTTTTTACTGGAATGCAGTCCCCAATTCAACCTTTAAGGGTACTTGTTCCCAGCAACTATCCAAATTGCTCGCCAATACTTTTGGACAAGTTTCCAGTTGAAGTCAGGTGAGAAACAGAGAATTTTGCACTTGCATTCTGGTAAATTTTATATTATTCTCTAATTTTGTTATTGTAGTTTGACCTTTTGATTCCCACTTCAAGGGCCTCTCAGTGTACACAGATAACACAAGGCGCTCTGCAAAAAGAGAGAAAAATGCACATAACCCCTAAAAACTTACACAGTAAAGTTCCAAATAGAGAGATAAACACAAAGATATTGGGAATGATATCAGGGCCACAATTTGGCAAGGGATAACACAATTCGAAAACTCTCGACTTGCCGACCCATGATACCTTATTTTGTCCTCTGTCTAGTGATATGAATAGGTACTAGAACAGTTAACCAAACCTTAAGACCCTGATTGCTAGACACATTTCTCCAACATCAAGCTGCATTTCGGATTGTATGCTGGAAGAGTGGATGGTGCAAAATTGAAACCCCAGGGTTCGAAGATACTAGGCTATGTTGTAACTAGTCATGTATTTTCTCCTCAGCATCTCTGAACATGCCGTACGATTATTGAATCATACTAGCGCCGTTAATAGACTAGTAGAATAACCCGTGAGGGTCAATGTGCTGCTAACAGTCTGGTTGAATTTCTCTGAACACGTGGTAGGAATAGTGGACCGCTGATATTTACCTGCTGCCTTTTGATCTAGCTTGAACAGGCAATTTGTCTGTTGCCAGGGACTCACCTCACCTAGCTTGCATTTATGATAGTTTTATTCTTATCAATGTTGTGGGAATAATTGAAGGAAGACATTTGAGATGAGAAGGTACCACAAAGTTTGACACAAATTCGAATTAGCAGTATGTAAAGAGAGTATTTAATGCATTTCCATAAACATTTCAAATTGAATTATGTTATCAAACAAGGATCAAGGAATTTGTTTCCATTAAATATATCTGTATCCTCTCTATTTTCCTTCCACTTATTTTGAAATGCCTGAGTGCTTTCACATCTGAGAGCAAAATTTAACCACCACAGACGTACTGCACTTCAAGAAGAATTTAGAGTATTCTGAAATTAGAATTGCTCTTTGTGGGCTAGATATATGACCAGTAGTCTTATTGATGATTATCACTCAGCTTGTCGGAGTTACTGAGGGAGGCCTGCTATACAAATGCTCCTTTTGGAACTCTAGGGACGTGAAAGGAAATTGTCACTACAGTAAAATGTTGTATACTTGTCATGAAACAAGACTAAATACACAACATTGCCTTGGTATTGTTTGGGCCATTCCATCCCAAAACCCGAGACACAAAATTAGAAGTTTTTCTCTGTCTAAAGAAAAAAATTATATACTTCGGTCTAGTCTTTACGGTACTAATATGAGACAAAGTCTAGAAATTGAGGATTGGGGAAAGTATGCAGGATGATGGCGATATATGATCGGTTCGTGGTTTATAGACCTGCATTTAATAGTTCTGGCATAACTGGTGACCAGTGTTTAAGTGGCCACTGAGCCTTACATTTTTACTTTTTATTTCTGTGTTAATAGAGATTGGCTGGCAGCCTGAAAACCCAGGCCAGCCTAACGTATACCTGTACTGTGAATCCCTCCTCCCCACGAGCCAGCTTTCTTTTCTCCAAATTATGTCTTGTGTTTTCACTTGCATATTATCAGATTGATAGCTACATTTGCTGATATATCATGAAATCCCATGTATATGCAGCAAAGAGTATGAAGATATCTCCATAAAGGCGAAATCAAGGTTTAACATCTCTCTCCGAAGCCTCTCACAACCCATGTCACTTAAGGAGATAGCAAGGACTTGGGGTTTTTGTGCTCTTGCTGTTATTATATTTGTGCTCGTGCTGTTATTTCTGAGTATGCACAGCAAAGAAGTGGAGGAAGTTTTAGCTCGAAATATGGGACTTGGGAGAACTGCTTGACTACAGCATGATGATGCTTCATATTTGTTCGTCTCCAATTAAAACTTTATGGATATTGAAGAAGATATTCTTCTATATTTATATTTAACCTCACTCCTGGAACACTGGACATGTAAATATAGGTTTTGTAACTCTCCTGTAAGTCGTATGAATGCGCAGAGACTCAAATGCGCAGTACATTTATAAATGTTTATTTTTCTGATTTGGTTTTTGACTGTTCTGGCGAAGTTAAGAGAAGTTGTATGTTCTATTTAGAAATCTGAACATATAAAGCAGAAGTTTTTCACAGTTGATTTCTATTCTGTAGTTAATTCTGGAATGCAGTGTTCCAAGGGAGCTCAGTTATGCCTTTTGACAAGGAGTGTAAATAAATAGAATTAAGTGTCTAAATAGACTTGGACATCTTCTGGGGGAACGTACATTTTGGCTCAAGTTCGACTTTAATTTTTAAATAAAGGAATTTTGGATTGATTGTTTCAGTTGGGTCGATTAAACGTTGGTGGTCACTAAAATTTTGGTGGAATTTTATGTTGGTCATTTGATTTTATTTATTTATTCTTTAAATAGTCTGCAGAAGTAGTTATCAAGTCATTAGTAGTGAGGTTAAATTGAAGTAAGACTCGAATTCAGTTCGTTACCCTAGTAAAACTTTGCTTTTACCGTTAAGCAAGTCTTGACTTGATCACTTTTACTTATTGTTGAGAAGTTTGGATACTTAAATACAATTTTATTCTACTTATAACATTCTTATCGTCAAAATCAACTTCTATACAAGCGAATAGCGTTTTAAGAAAAGAAACGCTATGTAACATACTTGGACGCTCTTGAGTGCACATAAATTTTAACAATACTCAAACACAAGTGCAATCTTTTAATTTGAAGTCGTCAAGGTATATTCTTTTCGGTAGTTTGATGTAGACATTGTAAAATCGACAAGATTCAAAAGTTGAAAAATCGTAATAAGTTGAGGGATGTCATTTTCATAAACTGGATTTTCTATACCTAAAAAAATTGAAAAAAAAGATCCATCCAATTAATAAATGTTGACAAACACAGAGGATGAAGCCAATAAGAGCAAATGTTTCTAAATGCTCCTATTAGAAGGTTTTAAATAAAATAAAATAAAATAAATTATAGAAAACCTTGATGACCTTGGATATATAACCAACTACTAAACATATGACTAGATTACGAGGTATCGAGATGCTACGTTTTGGAAGGAGACATTAAAGAATGAATATTTGGCAACAAGAACTTGGAACATATCTCATGATTTAGCCTCCCTTTGATTCCCATTCCTTGGCCACAAAAATAAAAAATATGACCGTTATCCATCATATCAAGCCACCATATTTGACTTTCTATTTTTTGTGTGGGTACCATAACGAATATATTTTTCATTCTCATTTTTAGAAAATTGAAAATCAAACACTCAAGTAATTTTTTTTCTCCATATTCGAAAGATTATAAGTATTATCAACTTCTTCATTACTCATTTTTATTTATTTATAATTTAAATTGTTTATAAATACTTCCACTCTTCATAGGAGAGTTCTTGACAGTAGCATACTCCTTTCAATTGTCAAATAGACAATGAAATGATTCTTTTTTGCAGATTCCATTCTGAATTTCACACAAAATTTGAGTCAAAATTGCCACATAGGTTTTGACATCAACATGATACATGCAACCTTTTTTAAGAATATAAATGCAAACCACAAATTTATAAGTAGGCTGGACACTACATTTAGCTCCTATTTGATAGAAATTAAAATTAAAATTTTAACATAGTTAAAGTCGGTAACTCATTTTAATTATATATTTATGAGATCTACGAATTTTCAAGCACACATTTCATCGACTTTTATAAAAATCTACTAAAAAAATATGATTTTAATCCCCACAAAATAAGGACTTAATGTAGCTAGGCAGGTAGTGCCATAAGCTAGCATCAGTGGCAGAATCAGACATCTTTCATTGCAGGATCAAAAGTGAGTTACGTTTTTTCTGAAAATCAAACCTTAACTAGCTTGGTTTTGAGGTATTGCTATCTTCTCCATTAGGTTCCAAAGAAAACATAGAGGACTCATTCAAACTATTGAAGGCAAATGTGTGCCCGCCAATGACCACATGTCGGAAAAGTTTAAAAAAAAATTAAAAGAAAATCAAAAAATTCTGTGGGTTAGTGTCCCCACATGAACCCATGTGGATCTGCCACTAGCTAGCACACATGCCAAATTTAAGCATCTCCAGCCCTTGGGGCATTTTTGGCTAAATTGGCATGAAAATGCTCTTCAATCTTAGAACATGTTGTGGTTGATCGACTATTTGAAAGAGGGGTCGCCTGACCTCTTTGGAGGTGGTGGGTCGACTGCCTTCTAGCAGGGACCGTTGTTGGGTTCAATTGGGTTGACGTCCCATTTCATTCCTATGTAATTTAAACAGGCGTGATTTCAAAAATACGCTTGATGATCTTTATTGATATTAAAATATGGCGTATCAAACAAAAATTATGATGTGTTGTATCAAATTATACTAATATAAATGTCCTAACAAGCACTAAGCCCTTTTGTTTAAGCCACAGTATTTTCATAAGAATGTATTTTTGAATAGTGTATTGATGGGAAATATCTGGTTAAAATATAAAGGAAAATTTTGAATTTGCGTGTAATATTATTTTATTGAAGAATGTATAGTTAAAATAATGTCAAATTACTATTTAAGAATATATATAGTTTTTGAAAGAAGGTGGATCAAATAGGACTTTGTGTTAAATACTTGATTTAATGTCATGATACAATGTTGCAAACCTTAAACATGCAATAATAAATACAGAGTTGTATTAATGAACAACTATTTTTTGCATAGTTGTACGAGTATGACATTAATTTACAACAAAAAAATTTCAATTTAAAAATTAAAATAAGTGTAGAATGATTTAATATTCAATAACCAATAAAGTATTTCTTTGGTTTAATCAATTTATTTTTTTAATCAGAATTTTTTTGAATATAAAATTAAATTCCAGCAATTTGGTTTAAATCTTTATATGTTTATTGTACAGATTGCGAAGATGGGTACACAGAAAGTAGTATTGATATCAACATCCATAGATATAAGTTGGATTGCGGTGGTAATGGAAGGATTGTCCCTATAAAGGAAACGCATGAAAATGTTATAGAAATAGAAAGAAGAGAATTGTAAGAGGAGAATAAGTGCTCAATGTAATTGATGTACCCAAAATCATATCCATAGGATCCCATTTATAGATGTCGAAGGGTGCAGATGAAGTAGTGTGGGCCAAAATATGCATCATTTCGAGAAGTTGTAACACTTGGTCAAAACCTACATCCTTTCGAAAAGTTACAACACTTCATTTCTTCCAATTTTGGACCACAGTTTCTCATTTATCCAGAATTGATTTTAAAATTTCAAATATACCACGACGATCTACTCGACGAGTAGAATAAGTTAGTCTATTTACTTTTGTAATTTGACCATTGGAGCAAGTATGATATTTGGTTGAAATTGACACGAACTCACACATTTTCATTTTCCACTTTTACACTTATCCAATTTTGGATTTTTTTTTGAACCAATTCCAACACTGTGTTGCACTAGAAATTATCAATAGATTGATTGTATAATTGTGTTAGCATTTATGTTACGATACATTTAGTTGCATATGGCATGTTTGTTAGGATAGAATAGATCTTATTGAACACTATACTAAAAAGGGAGAAGTTAAAGTCACTTTAATCGTTCCGCATTGAAATAATATGCGCCCAACATCTACATAATTAATTATTTGGGGAAATTCGAGTTGGGGCTTGAACCTTCAATATGTGCCTATGAAAAAGTGTGTGATCGAAAGGATATTGAAGGAAAAGGGTTAATTTGACTATTAAAAAGGAAGTCGTTATTTCCATCAAAAGGTAAAACATTTTACTACGTATACCAAGACTTTTAGCCCCGAGTTTCATTTTTCTCAATTTTTTTGTTCTTCAACCTTTGTAAATTGGATTAGTTTCTTATAGCATATTTAATTGTGTTTTTTTGTTAAATATTTTAGGTAAAGATGAATGTAGAGGTGGAAGCTGGTCCATCCCGAAAGGCAGCCGCTGTTAGAGGCGCCAAAAAGTTGGGGGCTACATGGATTATACTTGACAGGTTAAGAAACAACACACAACTTTATAGCATTTCATAATCTTGATCAATTTTCAGCAATAATATATCATTTGTAACGGTGCTTAAAAGTTACTTTTTTTTTTTCAAGAAGTTTAAGAAAGGAAATCACGTTTCTCAAAATTAGCAACTTGAAAATGAGTTTACTTACTTTTAAACACATTGAAAAGACCCTATTCTGAAAACGGAGATACCCATATTAATAGCAAGTCCGATCTACAAAATGAGATTTAAGATAGAAAAGCATACGCATTACAAAGATGTCCTCTATTGACTTACATTGCATCAAGAAAGATATTTAAAACTTGGTGAAGTATATATATATTTTACAATTTTGGGGTTGAGTTAAAGGATTTTATTTAAGGCTTATTTGACACAACTTTTGCTTTTACTTTCTATAGAAGAGCTCTTGGAGGAAACCAACTTAATTTTTATTTGGAAACTAATTTTTAAAATAGCAATGTTTAATTGGTAAAAACATTGTTACATGTACACTATGGTGTACACTTTAGTTTACCCTTTGTCACGTGATATTACCCTATTGGACAGTTTAAATTTAAAAGAGTTTTCCCTTCCAATTGACACATGACTACAATGCAAGTGTCAAACAACGTGTCAAAAATTAGTATACAAATAGCGAAGTTCAATCGGTGAGAACCTTGCGACAAGTACACTATGGTTTATACTTTAGTTTATACTTTGCCACGTGTCATTGTCCTGTTGAACAGTTTAAATTTCAAACAGTTTTCCCACCCAATTGACACTTGACAAAAATGCAAGTGTCAAAAAATGTATCAAAAGTCCATGTAAAATAGCAAAGTTCAATGGGTAAGAATCTTGCGACATGAACCTTATGGTGTACACTTTAGTTTACACTTTGCCACGTGACATTATCCTGTTGGACAGTTTAAATTTCAAACCATTTTTCCATCCCATTGACACTTGACAATAATACAAGTGTCAAACAACGTGTCAAAACTCAGTGTACAAATAGCGAAGTTTAATTGGTAATTGCTACATGTACACTACGGTGTACACTTTAGTTTATACTTTACCACATGACGTTATCCTGTTGGACAGTTCGAATTTCAAACATTTTTCCTATCCAATTGACACTTGACAAAAACGTAAGTGTCAAACAACGTGTCAAAAATCAGTGTACAAATAGTGAAGTTCAATCGGTAGGAACCTTGCTACATGTACACGATGGTGTACACATTTTAGTTTACACTTTGCCATGTGACATCATCCTATTGGATAGTTTAAATTTAAAACAGTTTTTCCATCTAATTGACACTTGACAAAAATGGAAGTGTCAAACAATGTGTCAAAAATAAGTGTACAAATAGCGAAGTTCAATTGGTAGGAACCTTGCGACAAGCTCTTTTAACTACGAGAAATACTTTCACAAAATTAGTCAAACTGGTCCAAAAGCCATGCCAAAAGGACCCCAAGTGTCCCATTTCATTAGTAAGTCTCTTTAAAGTATTCATTAAAATCATACTCATAGATGAAATATTTTGCAAAAGAGTTACTTTCCTCGTGAGGAAATATGGGTAAAAGATTTGTCTTACATTGCAGGGAGTTGAAGAAAGACAAGCAATACTTTATGGACAGGCTCTTGTGTGGCATATCGAGTATGAAGAGTAACAACACCGTTGTAGAGGTCAGAGGTCCAATTCGAAAACATGTTTCATATGATGAAATGATACCATCATACTCGTGGGAAGAACTTTCTCCTTCACAACAGAGCAAGTATGTTTATCCAGAGGTCCAATTCGAGAACATGGATCATTTGATGAAAATATACCATCATACTCGAGGGATAAATATTCGAGTAAGTAACTTCATTTTTACCACTAGTCTTCAATGGGCATTTCTGTTTCTTTGTTTTTCGACATAGCTGAATTTTTTTAACTGAAATATGGTATGCTATGCTACAAGTGAATATTTGCGACAAGAATTAAATCATAATTTTAGGACGACTGATTCACTTGTACTGAACTGACACAACTTCTACTTGTCTGCACATATATGCATTTTCCAAGTCTCCAAGCATCCTCCTTCATCGTCTTTCGTCCACGATGCCTTTCCCTTTGAAGGAGAAAGGAGAGAGAATGATTACTATTTACATCCACGTATTAATACATGGTATTGTAGAATCTCCAGCAACTCAAAAGGCTAGCTCATTCAAAGAACAAGCTCATAACAGATGCAGTAGGCACTTTCTTGATAATTCCAAAGTATTAGCCTCGACTGCTGGTATTATAGAGACAAGACAGTCTGCAGTGGATATTCAGGAGAGAGAGAGAACATTATGACGACCAAACAAGTAGCTGAAGAAAACTCTAATAGTCGTACACTCAAATATAAGGGCCAAAATGAAGTACGTAGTATAAAATATATTAAACGAGAGCAAAAGAAACAGAACAATGGGGAAGGTAATGAAACTAAGACAAACAAGAGAGGAATTTGAAAGTACTTGTTCAGTTTGTAGAAACAAGCGACCTAAGCTTGCTATGCAAAGGGACTTCACTTTTGAAGAGCTTTATGACGCTACAGGGGGGTTCTCAGATGAAAATTTCATATCAGAAGGGGGATTTGGTTTTGTATTTAAAGGAGTGTTGGAAAATGGACTAAAAATAGCTGTTAAGCAGCACAAAGCTGCCAGTCTTCAAGGAGAGAGAGAATTCAAATCTGAAGTTCATGTACTTAGCCATGCAAGACATCAAAATTTAGTCATGCTACTGGGCTCTTGTTCAAAAGGAAGCCAGAGGTTACTTGTTTCTGAATATGTCTGCAATGGCTCACTGGAAGAACTCTTGTCAGGTAAAAAGTGTTTTAACTGCTACTGTTTCTGTTCTCTTTTTGCACACAACAGATTTTTCAGGAGGCTCCACTATAGTTTACAGGAAAAATGCTCTAATTTGAACCAGAAAATCAGAACTTTTAGGATTATATTTATCCAATGTACAGGTAACAGTAAGAGGCCTCTCAACTGGGAAAAGAGAATAAAAATAGCACTGGGAGCTGCCAAAGGCTTAGAGTGTCTGCACGCCCGCAACATCGTCCACAGAGATATGAGACCAAGCAACATTCTCATTACGCATGACCATGAGTCACGGGTACGATTTGGAGTTCAGTAAAAATTTACATTTCAATCAATTCAAGGGAAACCGATCCTGTCAAGTTCTGATGGTTCTGCTCTAGTAACATGAATTGAAATTCCCGGTGGTTTGCTCTGGAGATATATAGCCCGTTGTGCTAAAATTCCAAATAACATTATTAATCTTCTATAATTCGGAACAGGATGCATAAATTGTGGGTTAACCATGCCGGGATAATGTCGATTATTTTCATACTCACTATAAAACAATCCTTTTCATCCAAATAGTGAATTTTTCTTTAACAGCTGGGAGATTTTGGTCTTGCAAAAGCACAAGAAGATGATTCTGTTACCTCATATAGTGGCATGGTTGGCACTCTTGGGTACATGGCACAGGAATATGCAGAACATGGAAAAATGTCGACAAAGACAGATGTCTATTCATTTGGAATGGTTATGTTGCAGCTTATCACTGGACTAAGGACAACGGATAAGATTCCTGAGGGGAAAAGTCTCGTTGGATGGGTACATCTTTTTCATGGAATTAATTTTTCTGTTACTTTATAGAAATGTTGGATAATTCTTATAAGCTAGGGATTATAACCTTTTAAAATTCTCATTTGAGATTATACTTCTGACAGGCAAAACCACTTCTGGAATCAAAAAACTATCCAGACCTCATTGATAAAAGAATTGCAAACTCCCATGACGTCCACCAACTTCTCTGGATGGTGCGAGTTGCTGAATCTTGTCTGAAAAAGGATCCAAATGTAAGGTGTACAATGGAACAGGTATGTTAATCAATTTTTAAACATTTCTACTGGAATATCATAAACACTTCATCCAAGGCGCAAAATTCTGAAGATCAAGTGCTACTCCAGTTTCATAAAATATAATACGCCTTTTATCTATTTCATTTTGATGAAAGTATCACAAATTCACCTCCATTGACTTGTCATTGCCTCCAACAATGTTATACAACGTACTGCTGTTTGGAAGCCAAACCGTTTATTCACATTCCATCAGAACTATAGTTCTCCATAAAAAACAATAATACTCGAATAAAATTGATAAAGTTTGTGGGAGTAAAGAGTTTAGGAGTCTTCTTGAAAGTAAAACTCCCATAACTACTGTCTGGTCTATATCCATGCTAAATTACTTTACATGATCATTTCTATTCAATGTCATCAGTTCTAACTGATTCTTGAATTGTATATATACTAAAGATTTATAGGAGTTAGATAATCAGCAAAATTATTGATGATGCTTACAATCAATCAATTCCGATTACCTGACCTGTATTAATAACATTGACAACTTGGATCATGTCTTTGTTAATGTTTAGGCCGATGATTGAAGAATAAAAGAAAAAAAGATGGTCTCTTCTTGTATTTGTTCTTGGGAAGACGAGTGCAAATTGGAGCAAATAAAAGTGATAGGTTTGTCTGAAGTTCTGATAATATTTGAAAGATCATAAATTTGAGATTAATCTAGGATTGGTGATTGAATCAGCTATGTTCTCATTTCTTTTACCCTTTTTTTTCCCTTCTAGAGTGAAGGTTCTAAAAATGGTCCCAGTTTCATCTACCCCTGCCCTTTTCTTGATAAGAAAGAAAATTCGACATTAGATCTCCTCTACTAGTACTTACCTCAGTCATTAACCCATCTCGTCCTTCATTCCCTTCATGTTTTGTCCACTAACTCCATCATTATGAATGTTAATTCAAATAAGTTAGATTCAAAAGAACCAGATGAATCCACAAAAAATCTATATGCTGCCTACACCTCTACATATATGAGATTCTATGTAAGAAAATTTTGGCTCTTTTTCTATCTATTGCAAAAATTTCCGTTCTAAGTAAATCGCAATGCTCAAGTTGGCTTACAAAGTTGATCACGCTACGATTGAATCCTCAAATATTATCGGTCTGTGATGTAATGAGCTAGATTTTTCTGATATAAACTCTGTAATAAATGAGACATGAGGTTTATCAAAGACACAGGACTACGCTAGTTGGTAGTGCCTGGCTGGTCCGACTTTTTAATAAATCTTAATGATAATAAATTGGCATATCTGAAGAACTCGTTTGAGAGGCAAAACTTGTTTTGATATCCAGTGAGATTATCGGAAACATGGTGAAGTGATTGTTAAACTTTGTGTGTTTTTTTTTTTCTTTTTTTTTTTAATACTAATATGAAGTGAGCTTGGTGAAGACCCTGGGGCTGTAGCCTTAAAATCTATTATGACAGGGACAAACTGACATTTACATCCTTATTCGACGCTCTTCCTATTAGCTGTATGATGTCATCTGAACATTAAGATATAATTTTGAAAGGAGTGTAATGAAATATTTAACCAATGAAAATTTGTAGTTCATTGATTATTAAGGTGAAGAAGAATGGAACTTATGAAAAAACATACATGGTAGAACTATAGCTGTAGAATAAGATCCTAACAGAAATGCATATATTGTCTCGTATAGTTGGGGATTATGTTACATCCCAAAGTTCCTATAAGAATAGGAAACGTTCTTGTTGACGATACAAATTGAATGAAACGATTTTATCAATGAAATAATTACAATCGAATATCAATGCAAATACAATCAACAAATCCTCTCATCTAATTATGAGTTTCACCTCCTAAATTCACTAGTCTATATGATTCAACTAGAGCAAGAGGAAAAATGGCCATGTGAGAGAGAAATATTTGAATTGCATGCCCTCTTCTTCAAATGAGGGAAGTATTTATCGATTTCCTTTAAAGCTTTGTCGTAGTTTAGTCATTCCTACTTTGTGCCAGGTGATGGCTCCTTGTTGACTATCTTCTAACTGATTTGGTTATGAATCACACTTTATCCATTTGCCCCATGCGCTCTTTATAAAGAGCCTGAAGCCAGCTTGTTTATGGTATATGGTTTTTTGCTTTATGTGAACCTTCTGTTTCTTTCTTCCCTTCACGCCTTGCCTTTCATCCCGCTAAGGACTTGATGGGTTCACGTACTTTATTTCGAGGGTTAATAGTTTTAGTACAAGAAAAATCTTGGTAGAAAGTCGACGGTAATCCCCGCAGCATGGCACAGTGGTGAAGCAGAAGGATTCTCCACGGAGCATCGTAGGTTCGAATCCGCACGGTAGCTGGAAAGCAACATTTATGTTAGAAGGCAAATTTCTTGTGGAGGCAAAGGTATGTGCGCTCTGTCGTCCCTCTAGAGGTCTGTCCACACGTCGCAAAGGGAGGTCTACATGGAGGAGAGCTGCATCCCGAATGTCCGGCCCAAGGTGTCGAAGCTGGGACCGCATCTTAATTTATCCGGGTGGCGAATTAGGGGAGAGGCCGCCACTCAAGATTAGTCGGGCGAATCTCGGACATCCGAGTCACTAAAGGAAAAGAAAAGAACAGTTGACGGTAATCCTACAAATATTCCCAGTAAACCGTTAGATTCAAGGATTGATATGATTACAGAATCCTCATGGTTTCTCATGAATAAAAAATGACATAACTTATCAAATTAACATTTCCATCACTATAAGCATCAAATGGTATATGTTCCTGAACATCTTGACAGAACATGGTGGGAGCAATGACTATATACTGCTAGTTTGACCTTTAAAATTAATTGCCAGTTAAATAATTTATATTCTTTCTATGTTTACACAGGTAGTTCATGATTTGAGCTGCATAGGTGAAGACAACACAAACTTTATTCGACACTTCTTTCCAACAGACATGGATTCCGACTCTGAGATTAGTATAATTGACTCCCATGTACCAGAGGATGAATCAAAATAAAATGAATACAACTTGAAAAGTGTTCGTTTCAGTTGAACAGTCTGCCAAAATCTGCTTCAAGAGATAATGGGTTCTTGTGGCAAGGGAAAAAGCTTCACATTTTTCTAATTTGTATTCAAGCTTTCAACACACTGGTTTATTTTCTTTCCTTTTTTGAGTATTGACTGTGTTGGTTCTGTAATGAGAAGGTTGGATTTTATTGTCATTTATTTATTTTTCTAATTTAGTGTTGTAAATTGTGTATATAAAAACTTGATTTTCACATATTAATGCTAACTTATAATCTTGCAATTGCTAAAACTATTGAATAATAAATTTTGAGAAGATGGTGATCGAATAGGTAGAAGGTCGAATTTTCAGTGCATATCATTCTTCTAGAAGGGATAATCCTTGTGAGGATTTATGATCTTGTGTTATTACTTAATTCTTTATCTCGAGATTATTTCTAATAATTTTTTTTGTTGTTGGAAGAATTTCACTATTTTTGTGGGACTCCAAGAAGAAATAGGATATGATTTCACAAAGTATTTTGGAAAAGAGTAATGCTATTCGTAGTCGCTCACTGCGATAGTCGTCCTACGTGGCATACACATGATAGATGATTATTTGATGTATTAATGTGGTAGTTTTTTTATTCATTAATGTGTCAAATAACCACTTGCCATGTGTATGCCCCGTAGGGCGACTGCCGCAGTGAGCGACTACAAATAGCATTATTCTTTGGAAAATAATAGCATAAAAGCAAATAAGTAAACATGGGAGATTTGAAACTTAAAACTTTTGAGAAAGTTTGTCAATAACCAAGTAACATTTTTTTTAATGGTTTACAAAACAAGTTAAAAGCAAATTTGACTTACTTTTAATACCTCCAAAATAATTATTGCTTTCCTCACCTGTCATTATATTTTTCATTGGGTTTTCGATTTTGACTGCAATCCGATGGTATAAGTTGCTCAATATTTGGAAGATTTTTTCATTTTTAAACAGCAAAAGCTAGTTCGTACATTCATTTTTTCATTTATTTATATTTTTTTAAAATCTTGGAATCCTTGCTTTGTGGAGTTCTTTACAAGTAATTTTCGACAATCTTATTTTAAACGAATTGTACTTCAAATTATCACAATTAACTCACACGAGACCTTCAATCAAGTCAATCTTAAATGAAAAAAAGATAAAGATAAAACTAATCAAGCACACAAAAAATTTAGAAATTATTATCATGCTTCTAAGCTGAATCAATTCATTTCAAAATAAAATAAAATAGAAATTTTACGTCGCAATCTTGTCTAGGGGTTAAATGCACCAGCAACAATGAACATTGTATTTCCCAAGATATTTTTAATTGGTCATTGAACTTTAAAATGTTTGGAGCAACCACTGAATTCATCAATAATTTTGTTTTCAACCGTTAAAAATTAGACAAAATGACGAGGGAATATGATATGACTCAGGAGTCGAGCCCGATGAGGGTAAGTGCGAGACGAGACCCGTTGATAGTCGATGGCGGACCAATGACGCGATCAAGGGCAAAGCAAGTGAAACAAGCAATAGGATTGCTCGTTCAAGAAACCATTGATGGAACCATGTTCGGGACTCAAAATGGAGCAACTTTCATGTTCGGGTCGAAAGTCGAATCATTTTGGATCAATTTAATATCGAAGGCCGAAGACAGAAAAAAATGATAAGCCTATGCGACCGCATAGGCTTATGAGGCTTGCGGTCGCAGGGAGGCTTACCGAAACTCAAAGGGGGAAACTTACTTGAACTATGGGACCGCATAGAAATGAACGTCGCGGTCGCATAGGCCAAAAATATTGGCGAGTTTTCTAATTTTGATAATTTTTCATATTTTGTTAGTTTTTTATTCTTTTCCATATTTTAGGGATTATGATCGACTTTTGCACGATTTTTACCTAGTTTTTAGGTTTAGTATAAATAGGAGTTTTCATTCAATTGCAAAAACCTTTGACATATTTGATATTGAATTAAAAGTGAGGCGTATTGTCTTCTCTTCATCGTTCTTCATTGAACAACTTCGAACTTATCAAGTGTTAACTTGTGGCGTTCAAACAATCAGATTTAATTCTTGGATTACGTGATTAAGGGGTCTTTCAAGTGTCGCTCTTGTTGAGTTTTTTGGTTCTACTTTCTTTGTGGTTAATCCTAAACTCTTGCATTAATTTGGCTTTCTTGAGTTCGTCAATCTTGTTGTGGGTTTCGTAGTCAACGTTGCTACGGGGTTCGCATCAGTTGGTATCAAAGTTTTTGCTCCAAATTAATCGAAGGTTATATCTTTTTTTTTATTTGTCTGAGTCGTTAATTTTGGTTTTTTTAGTTTCTTCTTCAATTTTAATTGTTCTTTCTTAGTTCCTCTTCGTTCTTGTTTTTCTTTTCGTCGTTGAGTTGAGTTGTTGGTAGTTTAATCATCTTCTTTCATCGAGGAGTAAAAAAAAAAAGAGTTACTGTACATTCAAGGTACTGTTCATCTCGAAGTACTGTTCACAAACAAAAAAAATTGATATTACTATTGTTTAATTTTGTTTTTCTACCAACAACAATTCTTACATTGTGTTTGACTTTGGGATATTCAATTAGGTTCGATTCTTTCAATCTTCTATTGAGTCTATTCACATATTTTTGTCAAAACATTCATCTATTCCACTTATTCAAGTCCTTTGTGTCTCGTGGTCTTCGATTAATATTCGGTTTGTTTGAATTCCCGGTAAAATAATTGATTTAGTTCACTTGGTTCTTTGAAGTGCTTGGAGGGCGACTTTGAGTGGTAAAAGGCCGAGTGGTGAGTTTAATAGAGGAAAAAAGCCATAATGAGTGTTTTCCGAGTGAGATCTTTGTCAGGTATAAAAAAATTTTGTGATATGATGTCGGAAAGAGAAGGTTCTAATTCAAGCCGAAATGGTAATGAGAACAATGCATCGGATGACATGATAAGGAGGTTTGAAAGGATACTTGGTGATGTTAAGGAGAAGGTGGATAGGCAAGGGGAATGGATGGCGCAAATAGGTACTACAATTGCTAATTTTAGCTAGGGGCAAGTAGAGATGTCTAATGCTAGGGGGTCGGGTAGGCGTGAATCTAGGAGAGGAAGGCGAGATGAGTATCGTAGTGATGAGGATGATTTTGATGAAAATGACTTTGATATGAGTCGAGCGAGGCATAGAGGCGATAGGATGGAAAGATGGGGTAGAAATAACTTGGGAGATGAAGTAGATGGAAATTTGGGGAGTATTAAAATGACTATTCCGCAATTTAAGGGGAGAAGCGATCCGGAAGCATATTTAGAGTGGGATAGGAGTTGAGATGATTTTTGAGTGCTATAATTATTCGGAGGAGAAACATGTAAAATTGGCGGTGCTTGAATTTGTGGATTACGCGATATCTTGGTGGGATCAAGTACTTACATCACGGCGTAGGGGTCGGGAAAGATCAATTATCACTTGGGATGAATTGAAGGTGTTGATGAGAAGGAGGTTTGTTACGAGTCACTATTATAGGGAAATCCATCAAAAATTGCAAACTTTGTACCAAGGATCGAAAAGCGTAGAAGATTATCACAAAGAGATGGAGATTCTTATGATTCGGGCTAATGTGGAGGAAGATCGAGAAGCTACCATGACACGGTTCTTGAATGGGTTAAATCGGGATATTCCAAACATTGTAGAGTTGCAACACTATGTGGAAATCAAGGACATATTACATGTGGCAATGAAGGTCGAGAGGCAATTGAAGAGGAAGGGGACATCTAGGGAACCGTTAGGTACTTCGACTCCTAATCCAACATGGAAATCGAAGTGGGATGACAACAACAAAAACGGGGCTGCACTTAGAGGCAAAAATGATTGGCAAAAGGGTAAGGATGAAAATGCTAGCAAACCAATATCAAAATCGGAGGCACAACCGTCGCGCAATCGGGACATCAAATGTTTTAGGTATTTGGGAACGGGGCATATTATTTCTCAGTGCCCAAACAAACGGGCAATGGTGTTGCGGGATAATGGAGAGATTGTGAGCGATAGTGATGGCGAATTTGATGACATGTCGGCATTGGAGGATGTTAATAAAGAAGAAAAAGTTGAAGGGCCGGTTCGGGATCTTCTAGTCACAAGGCGAGCTCTCACTACTCACGTCAAAGCGGATGACTTGGAGTTGCAACGGGAGAACATTTTCCACACTCCATACCACGTTAACAATACGGTATGTAGTGTTATAATTGATGGTGGTTGTTGCACTAATGTAGCTAGTGTATCTCTTGTAGAAAAAAAGGGTTTAACATTGTTGAAACACCCTTGACCTTATAAATTGCAATGGTTGAATGAGAGTTGCGAGCTGAGGGTGAATCGAAGGGTGTTACTTAATCTGTCGATTGAGAGTTATAAGGACGAGTTACTGTGTGATGTGGTGCCAATGCAAGCGCGACATATTTTATTAGGATGACCATGGTAATACGATAGGAAGGCTATGCATGATGGGTACAAAAATCGATATAATTTCATTAAGGATGGAAGGACCATTACTCTTGTGTCATTAACACCGACGTAAGTCTATGAGGACCAGTTAAAATTGAGAAGTGA
Source organism: Olea europaea var. sylvestris (assembly GCF_002742605.1). NCBI lineage: Eukaryota > Viridiplantae > Streptophyta > Magnoliopsida > Lamiales > Oleaceae > Olea > Olea europaea. The sequence goes on from NC_036239.1 coordinate 6,508,588, forward strand.
GGAAGAGAGGAGAGCAAAAGAGTTTGAAAAAAAGAGAGCAAATAGTGAGTTGGAGAAAAGAGAGAAAATGTTGAGATAGCCATTAGAGAGAAAAAGAGAGAGCAATCACAAGAGAGAAAATAAAGAGAGTGCCCCGAGAGAAGAGAGAAAACACGAGCGAATTTCTTTGCAAAGAAGAGTGATTTGAGGAGGGCGGTAGTTGAGAGAAAAGAGATGATCTTTTTCATTTATAAGGAATCACTCCTTAATTTTGAGGAAACTAACCCACCCCTCTCTAGTTTGGCTAAGTATTTGTTGTAGGAATTCGACTATGTATTTTCGGAGGATGCACCAAGTGAATTGCCTCCTATTCGAGGCATTGAATATCAAATTGACTTCATACCCGCAGCTGTCATTCCAAATCGACCGGCTTATCGAAGTAATCCTGAGAAGACTAAAGAGCTTCAAAGGCAAGTGGAGGAATTAATGAGCAAATGATACGTGAGGGAAAGCATGAGTCCTTGTGCGGTACCTATTTTGTTTGTGCCAAAAAAGGATGGAACATGGCGAATGTGCGTGCATTGTAGGGCTATCAACAACATAGCGGTAAAGTATCATCACCCTATATCTAGGTTAGATGACATGCTTGATGAATTGCATGGTGCTTGCATATTTTCTAAAATTGATTTAAAAAATGGGTATCATCAAATTCGTATGCGGAAGGGTGATGAATGGAAAACAGCTTTTAAAACTAAATATGGTTTATATGAATGACTGGTTATGCCGTTTGGACTCACAAATGCACCTAGCACTTTTATGCGCTTAATGAATTATGTTTTAATAGCCTTTATAGGAAAATTTGTTGTAGTTTATTTTGACGACATCTTAATCTATAGCAAAGACCTAGGAGAGCATTTGGAACATTTAAAATATGTACTAATTGTTTAAAAGAAAGAACAACTCTATGCTAATATTAAGAAATGCACGTTTTGTATGGATAGAGTTATATTTCTTGCTTTTGTGGTTAGTGCTAATGAGGTAGAAGTAGACGATGAAAAGATAAAAGCTATTAGAGATTGGCCGACACCTAAAAGCGTAACGAAAGTTAGGAGTTTTCATGGTTTGGCTAGTTTTTATAGGCGATTTATGAAATATTTTAGCACTATCACCACACCACTCATGGAAGTAGCTAAAAAGAGTGTAGGTTTTTATTGGGGTGATGAACAGGAACTTGCATTTAATACTATTAAAGGTAGATTGTGTGAAGCACCTGTTTTGACATTATCTAACTTTGATAAAACATTCGAGATTGAGTGTGATGCAATCAGGAATAGGGATTGGAGCAGTTTTAATGCAGGATTGAAGGCCTATTGCATACTTTAGCGAGAATTTGAGTGGAGTTGCTTTAAATTATCCTACATATGACAAAGAACTTTATGCACTTGTTCGAGCTTTGGAGACTTGACAACAATATCTATGGCCGAAGGAGTTCGTAATACACACCGATCATTAGTTACTAAAGCACCTGCGGGGACAAGGTAAATTGAACAAGAGGCATGCCCGGTGGATGGAATTCATTGAGACCTTTCCATATGTCATTCGGTATAAACAAGGTAAGGAAAATATGGTGGCGGATGCGTTGTCGCGTAGGTACGTATTGCTAACTACTCTTGATTCTAAGCTACTTGGGTTTGAACATATTAAAGAATTGTATGAAAAAGATGTCGATTTTTGGATATTTATTTGTCATGCATAAAAGGGGCGGTTGATAGGTTCTTTAGGTATGGGGGATATTTATTTCGGGAAAATAGGTTATGTGTTCCTAATTGTTCTATTCGGGAGTTGTTAGTAAAGGAGGCACATAGTGGTAGATTGATGGGACACGTTGGGGTTGAAAAGACTTTAGATGTATTGAAGGAGCATTTTTATTGGCCTAAGATGAAAAGTGATGTTGAACGAATTTGTAGTCGATGCATAGGTTGTGAAAAGGCTAAATCTAAGGTTTTACCACAAGGTTTGTACACACCTTTACCTACACCTAGTGAGCCTTGGGTTGATATCTCGATGGACTTTGTTTTGGGTTTACCTAGGACTAAGAGAGGTCGGGATTCTATTTTTGTGGTTGTAGATAGGTTCAACAAAATGGCACATTTTATACCCTGTCACAAAACTGACGATGCCATGAACATTGCCGACTTATTCTTTAAAAATATTGTGCGTTTACATGGAGTTCCTAGAAGTATAGTGTCGGATCGGGATGTTAAATTTTTGAGTCACTTTTGGAGAGTTTTGTGGGGGTAAGTTAGGCACTAAGTTACTATTTTTCACAACTTGTCACCCACAAACGGATGGACAAACGCAGGTAGTGAATAGGACTATGACACAATTATTACGCACAGTAATCAATAAAAATTTGAAGAGTTGGGAGGAGTGTCTACCATTTGTTGAATTTGCATACAATCGAGCTGCTCACTCTACTATGTCATATTCTCCATTTGAAATTGTATATGGTTTTAATCCACTAACTCCTTTAGATTTAATTTCCTTACCTGTGAATGAACGTGGTAGTTTAGATGACAAAAAAAGGCGGAATTGGTTAAGTCACTCCATGAAAAGGTAAAAGCGCAAATTGAAAACAAAAGTAAGTTGGTTGCGTCGCAGGCGAACAAAGGTAGGAAGCGTGTGACATTCGACCCAGGAGATTGGATTTGGATGCACTTTAGGAAGGAGTGATTTTCGGAGCAAAGGAAGTCCAAGTTGCAACCGAGGGGCGATGGTCCATTTTAAGTTATTGAAAAGATAAACGATAATGCATACAAGTTGGACTTTCCAGGTGAGTATAATGTTTCGGCTACTTTTAATGTATCTGATCTCTCTTTGTTTGATGCAGGTTCAGATTCGAGGACGAATCCTTTTTGAAGTGGGAGGGGATGATATGACCCGGGAATCGAACCCAACGAGGATAAGTGCGAGATGAGACCCGTTGATAGTTGATGACAGACCAATGATGCGATCAAGGGCAAAGTCAGCGAAACAAGTGATAGGATTGCTCGTTCATGAAACCATTGATGGAACCATATTCGGGACTCAAAATGGAGCAACTTTCATGTTCGGGTCGAAGGCCGAATCAATTTGGATCAATTTAATATCGAAAGCCGAAGACGAAGGAAAATGATAAGTTTATGCGACCGCATAGGCTTATGAGGCTTGTGGTCGCATGGAGGCTTACCAAAACTCAAAGGGAGAAACTTACTTGAACAATGCGACCGCATAGAAATGAACGTCGCGGTCGCATAGGTCAAAAATATTGGCGAATTTTCTAATTTTGGCAATTTTCCATATTTTGTTAGTTTTTTTATTCTTTTCCATATTTTTGGGATTATTATCGACTTTTGCACGATTTTTACCTAGTTTTTAAGTTTAGTATAAATAGGAATTTCATTCAATTCTAAAAACCTTTGACATATTTGATATTGAATTAAAAGTGAGGCGTATTGTCTTCTTTTCATCGTTCTTCATTGAACAACTTTGAACTTATCAAGTGTTAATTTGTGGCGTTCAAACAATCGGATTTAATTATTGGATTGCTTGATCAAAGGGTCTTTCAAGTGTCGTTCTTGTTGGATTTTTTTGTTCGACTTTATTTGGGGTTAATCCTAAACTCTTGGATTAATTTGGCTTGTTTGGGTTCGTCAATCTCGGTGTGAGTTTCGTAATCAACGTTGTTACGGGATTCGCATAAGAATATTTACACGTTGCACTTTTAAATGTTAATTTTCATTTCATCAAAGTTAAATAACTAGTCAGAAATGTT
>NC_036239.1:6512480-6543409 GCF_002742605.1 Olea europaea var. sylvestris
TTTTTGTTTTTCCATGTATCCTGTCTTGAATGCCTTTTGAATGATTTAACTAACAAAGACAAACAATGGCTGTCCTTTCCATTTAAAAAAAAAGAAAAAAAGAAAAAGCTAGTTGGTTAGCCAACTACACGCTTTGCTTTGGATAACCTAAACCTAACAATGCCACCACTCTCCCAGTTCCCCTGTGAAAGGGACAAATATCTTTAGTGTTAACCCCCACCAAACTCTTCTTGGGGATGAAGTTATGGAATATNAATAAGGGTCATTTATATTGAAAGCTCAACCAAACATGGTTTTTAGAGCCGGAAGCTCGAAGGTCAAGAAGTTTCGTTCTAAAGCTTGAATCTTTAAGTCAACGGGATAATTCTAGTGTTCTGCTTTGATAAGGGCATTTCTAATATTTTATTACATTTGGATAACTAATGTAGCCGTGATCTACATGCAAATAGATAATTCGTTTATTACATATCGTGGTTCTTGATTTTAAATTCGAACAAATGACGTGCAACTTTTGAAAAAAAGGCACTCGACCACCGCTTGACTATGTCTCTCGGTGTTCCGAAATCAACACTATATTTCCACAACTCTCAAGTATATGTGATGTGAAATCTCATCATGATTGAGATGTATTTAATGCATGCTAACAAAATAGGTAAATTTATATGATATGGTGAAAAATCCAAGACGAAGGAATAGGTCCCATTAAAATGTATTTCAAAAGCGCCACATATTTTACATGCATTAAATACGTTGATAATGATAGGCTACTAAACCACACAAAATGAGTTGCTAAAAAAAACAGATCAACAAAAAAGAAGTAATATAAGGGCACGTGTAACAAAATTTTTTGCACAAGTTTCAAAAGAATTAAAAATTATTAATCCGAAAAGATCGCTTAGATTTAAGAAAACGTTGCTTGGATTTATCCATGGTTTTTTTGTGTTTTTTTTTGTTTAGTTTATTTCTTATCCCAAGGCCTTTTTCGAATAAACCAATTCATTTGGGACCCTGCAAATCCGCACCAACTAGTTAGGAAATCACATTGACATCAGCTTTCTCTAAACCTCGAGGAAAAGCATGAAAAAAAAAGGCTTGAATGGTACGATCCCTCCGTCGCCTCAGAATATCATGTAAAGATATATCTTTCACTCCAATAGTTATATGACAAGTACTTTTTTTATCGGACAACTACGTCCTGATTTGAATGATCCTATATTAAGAGCTAAATTGGCTAAAGGTATGAATCATGTGTGGTCAAAATAAAAATTTAACCAATTTTTAATAAAATTTAATCTAAAAAAGCGCTACTTTTGTAGACCTTGTTTGGCTTCAATAAAAAGTTATATATTAAAATTTAAGCGAAAACTAACAATTAGTTTTGATTAGATATTTAGCCCCTGTTTGGCCCCCATTTTGTAGAAATGAAATGGGTGGAATAATTTTTTTTTTAAATAATGAGTTATTGAAAAAGAACGAAAATTTTTCGATTTAGGTGTAATATTATTTTATGACATATTGTATGAGAAAAATACGAAAGAGAAAAATTGAATGAAAATTAACGGGGGCCAAACGGGGACTTAATGAACCACAAATTTTTTACTATACATTTAATCATTTTTTTATTATTATCAAAATTTACTTGTTTTGTGGGAATTAAAATCAATCTTTTTGATATACTTTAATAATTGTTGATGAAATGTGTAATTGAAAGGTTGTAGGTCTAATAAAATATATAGTTAAAATTAATTATTAACTTTGACTTAAATTAAAATTTTAATTTTAATTTTCATCAAATATGGATTACAAATTTAAAATTTTTACCTTAATCAAATATGGGCGTAATGTTTGGCCTTCATTTTTTCAAAACTCATTTTCAACTACACATTTTTTATAAAATAATTTCATACTTAAATTGAAAGGTTTTCTTAATTTTTAACCATACATCTCCAACTATTATAAAATGGGAGCTCAAACAAAGGCTAACACACAAAGAAAAATTATCGTAAACACGTGTAAAGTGAGTCATCGAGTATTAATTCAAATCATTCTACAGTAACATAATATTTGACATGATGTCAAATGACATCATATTGTTGGACTCTTTAAAACATAGTCAACTTTTCCAATCAATCATATATTGTCAACATTCATTCTTTTAAAGCACACGTTAACATTTTTCTGTCAAGGTCACTTTACCTGTATTAACCCAAGTGACTCAAGTTTTCTTCATAAGACTGTGGGCCACAAGCAAAATTTGGTTGGCACGCTATTGAAATGGGTTCCATATGACCGTTGGATGGATCATCGATCTAGAGTTTAAAAAATAATTTTATCCAAATTTAGCCTATATTTTGATGGACATTATTCGTAGAAAATAATATTTTAAATAGTGATTTAAAAAATATATATATATTTAAATATGTGGTTAAAAATGAGTATGATAATTAAAAAAATTTGTTTTAAATAGAAGCAAACAGGGACTATTATTGATATTTCTCATTTACCAATTCACATTTATATTAAAACTCTAAAATAAGTTAATGAAATGGAATTAAATTCAGAAAACACAAAAATAAATTGAAAAATATATTTTTTTAAATTCATTTTCAACCATACATTTTCCCATAAAATAATGTTACACGTAAATCAAAATTTTAAATAATATTACACGTAAATCAAAAATTTTCTTATTTTTTTAACCATATATTTTCTAAAAAATTACTATTTTAAAATATATTTTTTTCAAAAAATTTATTTTGATGGAGCCCAGACAGGGGCAAAGTTTTCTATTTTTTCAAATTGTAGGTAGATGATTACAATTTACTTAAATCTATGATGACTAAATACCTGCACTTGAACATTGTACATCTAAACACGACACGTATTTAACTGTTTATTATCCATTTAAAGAGTGTAGGAGTTTGGGTGTACCATTTTTATTTTTATTTTTTTGAAAAAATAGTGATCCAAATAATGAATTTTTTGAGAATGTGTGTTTAAAAAATAGAGAAATTTTTTTAGTTTATGTGTAGAATATTGTATTGTATGAACATGTGGTTGAAAATGAGTATGTCAAAAAAATGAATTTTGAAATAATGAAAGACGAAACATGGGTTTAATTTAAGACATCCTATAGCAAAAATTCGATAATACAATTGAAAATATACTAATTTATTCTTTACCATTAAATCTGCTTCATCAAGACATCAACTTAGCATTTGTTTGGCTCTCATTTTTTAAAATTGGGCAATTAGTACAAAACTTCCGTACTTTTCATTTTTAGACATTTTTATCTTTATTTTCACCTTTCATTACAAAAAAAGTCATTTTCATCCAATTTCTTAATAATAAATGTAAAATGATAAATATGCCCTATTACTTAAATAAAACAAAAAAAATTGAAGAGAAAAGAAAAACTAAAGAACAAATTGTAATTATATTCCCACATTTAGAAAAATTGCAAATAAGTCCAAATAAATTATTAAAAGAGTAACTAGCAAAAAAATCCATAACTTTCAATATCATTGTGTAAAACGTCCTTACTTTTTATTTTTTGGTATTTTCAACCTTATTTTCATTGGGAAAATCATCTTAAAAATTAAAAAATCATTTTCTTTTTTATTATTTATTTGTAATTTATTTGTAATTTTTTTAAAAAAATTAGGAATATAGTTGCAATTATTTATTTAATTATTCTATTTATTTTTGTTTTATTTGAATAGAAAAGTATATTCGTCATTTTGCAGTTTTTAATTTAGAAAATAGATGGAAATGATGAATTTCGCAATGAAATGTGAAAATAAAGGAGAAAGTGCTAAAAAAAAATTTAAAAATGTAAGGACGTTTTGCATAATAATATTAAAAGACATGGACGTTTTGTTCTAATCATCATTTTAATAATTTATTTGGATTCATTTGCAATTTTTTTTAAATGTTTAGAAGTATAATTGCAATTTATTCTTTAATTTTTCTTTTCTTTTTTTATTTTATCTAAATAGGGGGATATATTTATTATTTTGCATTTTTTATTGAGAAATTGAATGAAAATGACATTTTCCGCAATGAAATGTGATAATAGGAGGAAAAATGTTAAAAAAATAAAAGATAAGAACGTTTTAAACAATAACATTAAAAGGTAAGAAAGTTTATTACTAACCACCCTTCTAAAATTCATTATTTTCTTGAAATCATTTTTAAGTGTGCATTTGATGGAACCTACAACTTTTATAAATTTTTCAATCATCATTTGATTTTTTTTTATTTATCAAAATTTACTAAAGATATGAATTTTAACTAAACCAAACAAGAACTTAAGAGTATTGCCGAGTACTTGATTCTATTTAATTCCATCAATTTAGACTCGAGTTGTAGCAATTTTTAATTATTCTTGGTTGCTCACTCGAGAAGGCATTTAAGAGAATCAATTTAAAGTAAAAGTAAAATTATATCGTTAAGCTCATAAATCGAGAAGTTTAGTTAAATATTCCAAATTGGCGAACTTTTGTTCGCCAATTTTAGATGGAGGGGAATATTTACATACGTTTTTTAGAAGAATTTTTTTAATGCCAAAAAGTCCTTAGAATAGGGATGATGTGGACCTGCGTAGATTGGGCTACGCAGGTTCGGGTCAGCCCAAACCACAAATGCTACCCGACCCAATTCTCTCCCTCTGCCCCCGAATATGCTCCCTATTACCCTATCTATATATAGAGGAGGCGATTGCCAATTGTTATAATAGGTTCTTAGGTTTTGGCCGAAGACTCGAGTTCATTCACAATCATTGATTTCTCTTAGTCATACATACGTTTTTTAAAAGAATTCTTTTAATACCACAAAGTCTTCGCCAATTTTCTTCCCCTTCCATTGCAACTCAAGGCTTTTTCTTCAAGTATTTTCTTTTTTTTTTTATCTTTTGCTCTCAAAGGAAAAAGAAAAATCAAATCTTGTAACTTACGTAGTAATTGAAAGCTTAGCAGTTTTTGATTAGGTAAAATCTTATGGATGGCAATAATTGGAGGGCGAACTCGGGTCAAGCGCATGTCCCGGGTCAGGTTATGGGCGGTGAAGCTCCGGTAGCTCCGGGTATGGATGCCGGTGATTGGAGGACTCAGCTACCAGCTGATTCCAGGCAGAGGATTGTAAACAAGATGTACATAAATGCTTTTACTTCATATTTTATTTTTTATCTTTTAGGGTAGAAATTGTTATTCTTTCCGATTATGCTGAATACTTATCAGTTAGATTTTATTTACTGTAATCTTGTATTTATTGAATTTTTTGTGAGTAAGGAAGTAACATCTTGATGCTTCACCTGCATAGAATGGAAACTTTGAAGAGGCATCTTCCTGTCTCTGGACATGAGGGACTGCAGGAACTCAAGAAAATAGCCGTAAGATTTGAGGAAAAAACTTATGCTAGTGCTACAAGTCAGGTATATCTGTCACAAAACTCTTGATTTGTGCTGCCTGCGTCTCAAACTATAAAATTCTCACATGCATTCGATTTTTATTTATGTTGAGGCATAGCACAATGAGTTTTATTTTTTGACTCTATTCTCAATTCTAATCTTTCGTTTAATGATGTGTTCCTCCAGTCAGATTACTTGAGAAAGATATCTTTGAAGATGCTGACAATGGAGACAAAAACACAGAATCCTGTGCCCATTTCTCTTCAGTCCAATGTTCCAAGTAATAGCAAAAATCCTCAAGATCCAGGTAATGAAAATTCATGTACTTAAATGGTGCACATGACAAATAGGTTTCTCGTGCTTGTAAACAACTAGTTCTTTTTATTCTTTACTTTTACTAGATGCAAGGAGTTTTGCCCTGTCTCTTTGTTCTGAGATACTCGATAATTTCACTAGAATTTGCTTGCGTTATTGACCTTAGAAACTTCTTTGTATGATTGAACACTTCCACTAGGTTATCCCTTATAGAATTAGACCAGCAATGTAACATAACCAATTGATACTTTCGTGGCACTGTTTTTGCTAAGTAAGATACTAGTGCAGTACATTGGTTTATATAGCTTGAAGTCTTTCAGGTTTGCTCTTCTTCTCAAGCTCGAAAGACTTCTTACTTTCGTCTTTAACCATAAGGTTTGAAAGTTGTAAAACTATAATTTGACTGGAATTGTGCTAAAACTGGTTCGATGACTGGCACCTCTTCTTCCTTCTATTTGTATTCACAGGCTCTTGAGTTTTTCAGCACTTCCAACTCCTTGCATGAGATTTTACCAACTGAAACCGTAGAAGTGTGACCTTCATAAAATTAAATTATTTAATCCCTTCTCGTTCTCGACCAAATCTTCCATGTGGAGTTCTATTCGTTATTTTAGTAGCAGAAGCCTTTTGGATCTCTTGATGACTCGTGATCTTATTTTGATATAGTCAATTAATATGAGACCAGTGTATTCCACATAGCTTTATTCTTCATAATATCGAAATCAATCAAAACGCACCTCGATTTCTGAAGTTCTTGTTCATGCACTCTACAATCAGCCATAGGAGCCAGAAGCCCATCCTAGAAATTTATGCAATCCACTATTCATCTGAATCTTTAGAAGTCCATTGATTTCAAGCTTTTCCAGTGCCTGAATTGCCTGTAAGTGCCACTATGCATCTGCCTATTGTTGTATTCCTATGAATCTCTAAAACTAGTTTTCAAGCTCGTCCATTGCCTGATTTGCCTTTAAATACAACCTTCTGTGCTGCCCAATTTGAGGAAGAGTGTTTCCATAGTTCCATCTTTATCTGCTTTCAGTTTTTCTCTACTCACGTTATTATTTTGTGCTTATGCCTTTTGTCTTAATCATATATGACGTGTTTTCCTCTTGGTGGCAGAATGAGTGAATCTATATTGGGGATATTTCAAGACGTTGCCTTTAAATACAACCTTCTGTGCTGCCCAATTTGAGGAAGAGTGTTTCCATAGTTCCATCTTTATCTGCTTTCAGTTCTTCTCTACTCACGTTATTATTTTGTGCTTATGCCTTTTGTCTTAATCATATAAAACACTTTTCCTGTTGGTGGCAGAATGAGTGAATCTATATTGGGGATATTTCAAGACAGTCTTGTTTCTAATGAACTGATTTTATTTTTGTTATTATTATTTTATTTTTGACGTCCAGTTGCCTTTGCATTTGTCACCATGAGCCTTTTCCTTTATTCTTTCACTTATTACACTCATTCCATAACATGGTCTTTATATTTGTGTTTTTGCATGTATTTTAACAGCTTCTCAAAGCATGCAAGCCCAAATACCAAGTCAGGGGCAGCCACTACCGATTCCAATGGCAAATAATCGATCTCAATCGCGACAACAGTTGTTATCCCAAAATATCCAGAATAATATTCCATCAACTGGAGTGCCAAATTCTGCTAGTTTGACATCTGTACTTCCCACTGTTGGTGGCATGTCTCAGGCTACCATGCCTAATGTTGTTGGCCAGAATCCCAAAGTGCAGAACTTACAAAACATATCTAGTGTAACTCCAAATGTAGTGGGAAATTCCATGGGGCAAGGAGTGCCATCCAATATGTTTGCCAATACCCAGAGATCAAATCAAGGAAGGCAACAATCGGTTGTGCCCCAAGAACAACAACAACAGTCTCAGAATTCACAACAATATCTTTACAGTCAGCAGTTCCAACAACACCTTATGAATCAAAAATTCCAGCAGGGAAATATCTCACAATCCCTTATGCAGTCTCAAATCCAGCAACAGCAGCAACAGAATTTATTGCAACCAACTCAGATCCAATCGTCTCAGCAAGCTGTTATGCAACCTTCTTTGAGGCAGTCAGCCACTTCATCTGGTCTTCTGCAAAATCAGCAGTCATCTATTCAGCAATCAACTCAATCTATGCTTCAGCAACAATCACAATCAGTCCTCAGGCAACAGCCGCAACCGTCTTCCCTCACTCATCAGCAACAAACATCAATGCCACAGCACCCAATATTACCTACACAACAGCAACAGCAGCTTAGTGGGAATCAGCCAAATGCAACAAGCATGCAACAGAACCAGCTAATTGGGCAACAAAATAACATTCTTGATGCACAGCATCAGCAGCAACAGCAACAGCAACAGCAAAGGATGATGAGCCAGCAGAATAATCATTCCAACCTGCAACAGCAGCAGACAATTGGTCAACAAAACATTTCTAACATACATCAACAGCAGTCAATTGCTCAGCAGAATAGCCTCCCAAACTTGCATCAGCAGCAGTTAGGTCCTCAAACTAATGTTTCTGGGTTCCAGCAGCAGCAAATGGTTGGAATTCAATCTGGTAACTCTGGCTTGCAGAACAACCAGCAATCTGTTCATATGTTACAGCCATCTAAAGTTGCAGTACAGCAACAAATGCAGCAGAATGTGGGAAACTTGCTGCCTAACCAAGCTCAACAGTCACAGTCTCAGCCACCACAGCAGCAAATGATGTTACAGATCCAATCACAACCAGGCCAGCTGCAACAACAATTGGGTTTGCAACAACATACAAATTCGTTACAAAGAGACATGCACCAAAGGATTCAAACATCAGGTCCTTTGCTTCAACAACATAGTGCTCTTGATCAACAGAAGCATCTGGCGCATTCTCAAAGTGCAATTCCAGAGGCACCATTATGTGAGTTTCTGATGTTCAAATCTAACCTATCTATTCTTGGTTGCTTGAAATGAATTTCCTTCTCTCTTGTTATTCTGATATCTGAACTATGCCATTAAGATGTTCATTATTTCTGATAAAATTCTTTTCCATTTTAGCCTATCTGTAATCACTTGGCTATAGTATCATATATATTCTTGTTCATCCTTGTTAGTGTTCAATTTTTATTTCATGGTTTGGGTGCGAATGCGTACTTAATACACTGACAATCTTGGCGTTACTATACTTTGTATATTGGTTTGTCAAGATGCAGTGACTCTGATTATACATCTTTCTAAATTTCACTATGGTCTTTGTTAAGTGAATTAATTGAAGTTGTGGAATGACTTGAAATTTGGCAGAAGATATTGCACATGTATCAAGTTGATTTGGAATTGCACTTGAAATGAGTACATAAAGATTTTAATCCTGAAAGCAGGAATTTTTCGTTCCATTTATCACCGGGCATAGTTTATCCACTAATGCATTTTTGGGTTTTATGAAGGATGTTTTAGCTACTTATAAGTCAGAATCTTACATTACTAGTGAGGGATGGAATTCAAAGAGTTTTTGACTATCTGCTATAAACTCTACAGTTTGGGGTCCATTTATGTTTTGTCCCATGACTCTTTGTCTCTCGGTGTATCTATCTCTGCCCCCTCATCTCCCTCTCTCTCTCCCTAAATGGTTTGCTGAAAAATGCGTAAAGTTTTGAAGTATATATTATCAACACTTTAAGAAGTCTTTTTTGGAAAAATCTAGCACAGGGAGATAGATCCCCCCCCCCCCAATGTTTGTGTGTATGCATGCATCCGGCTTCACCTTTGAAATCCAAATTCTTTCTCTTATATTTCAAGATGGAACTCTCAACTCTTGTTTCGGTCACATTGTCAGATGGAGCTGCCTGGTCTATGGAGTATGGATTAACTTATGTCTTTGTTCCTTGCGCTTGATCTCTGATTTATTTATGTGAAAAGTATAGCATGGTGTACCAAAAAGAAAAGCTCATTAGGTATAGTCGATTGAACACTGTAAACACCAACACGGTTGTTTGTTGCGTTAGGAGCTAAAATTTAAGACTTTTTGGTTATATCATTTTTGTTCAATCTAAAAGTGGGGAAACTAAATCTTCTATCTTGTGGAATTTTTCTTGCTATTGTCAAATTTCAACGAGTGATTCTCCTGCAAAAGTTGCTCTGCTTTATCTGAATGTTGGAATGATGAATGCAAGAAAAAAAATAGAAGAAAAAAACCATGAAAATCACAGAAGTAATGTTCTTTTTCTTTTTTCCCTGCTATGCGGTTAAGTGGAAGGGAGGTGGATATGGCTTGATCCCAAGACCTCCAACTTTACCTTGACTATTGAACATTTCTAATATTGAGGGATTATATGATCTTGAGATTTCCATGCTTACTATTTTGATTAGATCATGGTGTGTAGCTTATAATGTAATTGTGTGTGTGGTGAAAAGGTTTTTCAATCACTTTTTTCCCCGTAAGAATTCATAAAGTTTTAACTTGATTTTCATGCTTTAACATTTGAGTATTAAATTTGAGTTTGAAGCTTGAAAACAAATTGTTATTCGCTTGTCTAGAACGACATGAAGTTCCCCATTCAGTATAATATATCTCATTTTTATTTCGTATTTTTATTATTATTTCCTCCCATGACTCGATGTGTTAGCATTAGATGTTGGAACACTTGTCTAGTTTAGATATTTGTATTTTGATTAATTTATTTATTTTGGTGAGATACTAGTCTCAAGAATTCTTTATGAATATCTGAAAATTTATGCATTCTGTGCATTTCCAATCCATTTTAAATAAATGGTTTTATGTCCATCAGAAATATGGCAATTTTTTTTTATTTTTTCAAAACTATATTTTCATATAGTGTAGAATGTAAATAAAATTTGCTCCTTGAATTCTCCACTTGTGTTTTTCTTTAAGCGGTCATTTTCACCATATATACAATAAAAATTATTGTAACATAGGTATATGGAAGAAATTTGATATAAGGACCTGTACAGGAATTGTGTATGAATATTAATTTAAAATTTTTTAACGTCTTGTAAAATTTGAAAGTAGATTGTTGAAAAGTAGAATACAATAGCAATTTGCATGTTCAACGAAAGACTCTGCTTCTCTTTTGAGTTTTTTGGTTCTGGCCCACGAGTCTCAATTTAATTCCCGAACTGTTTGTGCTTCTTGTTGCTATAGCTTCTGCAATATATGTTAGTTCATCGTGAAGAAATTGAAACAAGGGGACATAATCAATCATAATAAGCATGAAAATTAGCATCCTGTCTATGTTCCAACCAGACAATTAACCCCATTCTGTGAGCTCTGATTGAACAGAATGTTGCTTCTTCAATTGTGCCAACATTGATGGAAATACGTCTTTCCTATACAAGTAAATTGTTTTTGTCTCATATCATCCAGTAGCTTATTCATAATTTAAATTCAATTGCAGCATCTTTAGATTCTTCATCACAGACAGGAAATTCAATTGGTGGGGATTGGCAGGAGGAGATTTTCCAAAAGGTACTCCATTGAGAGAGTTGTCTTTTCCTGTCTATAATTTAAATTTTATTATATCAATTTTCAGCTAGTAATAGCCATGTACTAACATGTAATCGTTATTACCCTTTTGTTAACTTTTTATGTTTTTCTTGGAATCTGAAGTTATAGTGTTTACTTGCAGATCAGATCCATGAACGATTTGTATTTTCCTGAATTAAATGAAATGTACCAGAAAATGGCTGCTAGATTACAACAGGTAAGATATCAGTTTAGAAGAATATTATACTATGGTTCAATCATTCTTTTGTGGCTGCCTTTTCCATCTGCCTTTTTTTTTTTTTTTTTGTCAATGTATCCTGTCTTCAATACCTTTTGAATGATTTAACTAACAAAGACAAACAATGGCTGTCTTAAAAAAATAAAAAATAAAATAAATAAATAGAGCTAGTTGGTTAGCCAACTACACGCTTTGCTTCGAATAACCTAAACCTAACAATGCCATCCGAGTTCCCCTCTGAAAGGGACAAGTATCTTTAGTGTTACCCCCCGCCAAACTCTTCTTGGGGATGAAGTTATGGAATATGTTAGTTAGTCCTATATAGTAATATTCTCACATGATAATGTCCTCTGCTGATTAATTTTTTTTTAACAATGCATGTCTTACGGTGTTGCAGCATGATTCTGTTCCTCTACAGCCTAAGAACGAGCAACTTGAAAAACTCAAATTTTTTAAGGCCATGCTGGAACGCATTATTCAGTTTTTGCAGATTCCAAAGAACGGAGTTCAACAGATTCACAAGGAGAAGATTGTTGGAGTTGAGAAGCAGATTAACAATATTCTTAACTTGAATAAGCCCAGGAAGTCTGTTTCTTCTGTGCAGCAGGGGCACCTTTCCCAGCCTCACTTGCATGCTATTCAACAATCTCAGCAGCCACAATCTCAAATGCATCCCCATGATAATCAAATGAATTTGCAGACGCAACCTGTGAATGTACAGGGTTCTATGGCTGCTACGCAACAGAATAACACAACCAACTTGCAGAATAATTCCTTATCTTCCGTTTCTGGTGTTTCAAATTCTCGCCAAAACATAATGGATGGACTACAATCTGGTTCAAATATGGATCCAGGTCAGGGCAAACCAAACTCGCTTCAACAAGTAGCTATGGGCTCTCTACAACAAAACCCTGTCAGTGGTCCGCAACAGGTGAACATGAACTCGATATCATCTCACAGTGGACTGACATCAATGCAGTCAAACCTTAATCCTCTACAACCAAATTCAAATATGCTTCCAACCCAGCATGTAAAACAGGAGCAACAAATGTTTCCAGCAACACATCAGCAGATGAAACAACAAATTCAGCATCGGCAGCAATATAATATGCAAAGACAGCAGTTCATGCAACAGCAACAGCAGCAGCAGCAGCAATCTGCCCAGTTGGCAGCAAATCAAATGTTACAGCTTCACCAGATGAATGAGACAAATGAAATGAAGATGAGGCAGCAGATGGGTCTCAAGTCAGGAGTTCTTCAGCAACATCATTCCTCTGGCCAGCGTTCATCATATCACCAACCACTGAAGCCTGGAGCTCCGTTCTCTATGTCCTCACCACAAGCCCTTCAGGCAGCATCCCCTCAGGTTGGCCACCATCTTTCCCCCCAAATTGACCAGCAGAATCTGCTGACATCTCATCCAAAGGCTGGAACCCCCTTGCAGTCTGCAAACTCCCCAATCGTTGTTCCATCTCCATCAACTTCCATGGCACAATCAACCATCCCAGGCGAGTCTGATAAAATTAACTCTGGTGTTGCATCCCTGTCTAATGCTGGAAATATTGGTCATCATCAAATAGCTGGAGCATCCATCCCAGGGCAATCCCTTGCTATTGGCACTCCTGGGATATCCGCCTCACCTTTGCTTGCAGAATTTACCAGTCCTGATGGTTCTCATGGAGCTG
This sequence comes from Olea europaea var. sylvestris, assembly GCF_002742605.1. Lineage (NCBI taxonomy): Eukaryota > Viridiplantae > Streptophyta > Magnoliopsida > Lamiales > Oleaceae > Olea > Olea europaea. The sequence continues at coordinate 6,525,613 of NC_036239.1, forward strand.
TGTCAACTATTGTTCCTGGAAACTCAAATGTTGTCGAACAACCACTTGAACGCTTAATTAAAGTGGTTTGTATGAAACTTTCATGATTAATTACATGGCATACCAATTATTTATAAAGCCTATCTCCTTAATATATATTTGACTTATATCTTTTTTTCCCTCCTTTTATCAGGTGAAGTCTATGTCACCTAAAGCATTGAGTTCCTCAATTAGTGACATCAGCTCCGTAGTTAATATGATTGATAGAATCGCTGGATCTGCTCCAGGAAATGGATCAAGAGCTGCGGTTGGTGAAGATTTGGCTGCCATGACCAAGTGTCGTTTGCAGGCCAGAAATTTTTTCTCTCAAGATGGATCTAGTGGTACAAAGAGAATGAGACGTTATACAAGTGCAGTGCCATCAAATGTTGTTTCATCTACTGGAAGTGTCGATAGTTTCAATCAGTTAAATGGTACTGAATCTGATGGAGAGTCCAATGGTGCATCTAATATTAAAAGGCCTAGGATTGAGGTACTTTCTACTATTACTTTCTTTTTCTCATTGAACAGATCAATAACCAAGTTCTATATTATGGGGAAAAAATATGAAGATATAGAAAATTCTATTGCTCTTTTCTGTATTAATCTCGCACTTTATCGTTGATAAGAAATTATGCCAAGGGCAATGCAATCCATGCATGTTGGTGTATTCTTGGGAAATGGAGGTAACAGAAGGCCAACTATGTGGTGCCTAACACCTGAGTTGAAAAAGATGGCAAACACCAAGTTCCTCAAAATATCGAATACTATGATATATGGTAATCTGACTTTTGGGGAAGTAAGAAATAAACTGTGTAAAGATTCAATTTATGGATTTAGGCACTTGAACGTGTTTAGGACAGTATTGCCAACACCATTGAAATGTCGTCAATTGACATATGGTCAGTACAGTGAATGCAGGAGCAGCTCATACATTAATCAAACACTTAAGTTAATCTTAAGTTAATTATACAGTATATAATTCTAGTATGTTGGTTTACATACTACAAGTAAATTTCTGATAAATTTGAATCTCTCTCGCTTATATATGTTAAAATTTTAGTTTTTCCAATTTTGATACGAATTAATTGTGAAAATATTTTAGCCATGAGTTTTTACTACCAAAATTGCCTAGATGTAAAGCTTTTCACTACTCATGTTCTTTTTGTGCTTCCAACTTGAAAATCATTATATACATTCAAAGCTTGATATGTTTTAGAGGAAATACAAAGGGGAAAAAAATGCTTCCATGCGACTGAAGGTAGATAGCAAGGTAAGTTTGGGACATGAAAGTGCTTTAGCTTAATATTCCCAAGGAAAATGATCAACCCCTACTGCTAAAGACAATACTTTTCCATATTGTCACTTTTACTAACCAGAGCTTGGAATATATAAATTAGGCTCAATAGCAAAAAACCTCCCTACCTATTAGACGTTGTGCAGAAAAACCACTATCCATTAAAAATAGCAAAAAAGGTCTCTAAAACCTTTAGGGAGAATTACAACCTTTTAGGTATGGAAAATCCCTTACCGTCCAATTTCGTTAGTTCAACCGTTAAAAATAGTGAAAATTTGCCAAAATTAAAAAGGAATGATCGCAGTTGCAGTCTCAAACTTTTTATTTTCTCTGCAAGTTATACCCAAATTTTTTATACATGCCACCCTACAATCCCAAACATTTAAAACATTATTTTTCCGTCACCCGATCCCATCCCATCTCATTCCATTCCATCTCATTCCACCCCACTTCATCTTCCTCTCCACCTTCAACCATACCCATATAATTCCACTACTTCACTCTGTTAACTAACATAGGAGAAATGTTGGTGCACCTTCTACTCAAAAACAGAATGAAATGTGTTCCACTTCGGACCAAACCAAACAATCATCCGACACAATACCTTGTCACAAATCCTCGCCAATAACATGATTACCTCCCGGCAATCCACCTTTAAATCACCACTGCAATCACCCCCACCATCAATGTTAAAAATAATCTTCGATAAAAAGAGAGAATCACAGCAAAATCCAGATCTTATTATTCCATGTTCAATAAATAATCTTCAGAATTCTTTCTTTTTCTTCCCTTCTTTTTTGGTTTTCGATTTGGTTTCTACTTTGCAACTTGGACAATATTGTGTTGGTGGATGGTGGCTAAAGATGAGATAAAATAGAATTTCAGATCTACTTGCAATTGGTTCTCACAACTCACATAGCCCCCGTTTAGACCCCTTTAAAACTCTTCAATTTAATTTAATTTTTTCTCTCTCCTACTTTCAACTACACAATCTTTAATAAAATAATATTACACTCAAATCGAAAATTTTTCAACCACACAATTTCCAAAAAAATACTATTCCTCCCTATTATAAATTCAAATAATGGGGGCCAAACAGGGAGATAGATTCTACAGCCAAGCTGTGCTGGCAAAAATGGAGAGAGTCTTGAGTGTGAAGCTGAGAGATAAGTGGTACATAAAAATGACGTATAAAATTGAGAGGGTGTTGAACACCCATTTTAATGGAAAAACGAATTTTAGAATAGTAGATTGATGGAGAATGTGTGAATCAAAAATAAGGAATTTTTTATTTTTATTTTTGTGTAATATTATTTTAATGAAGAATGTGTGGTTAAAAAGAAGAGAGAGAAAAATGTATTTTGATAAAAAGGGGAATCAAACGGGGCGTGAATGTTGAAATTCCTGGTCTTTGTGTTGATTCAGAATAAGAGAGGGATAATGCATAGGAAAATGTGATGAATGATCTGGAAGTAGAAATATATGGGTATGGTTGAAGGTGGAGATGAAGTGAGGTGGGGGAGGAAAATAAAGTTTTAAAGGTTTGGGATTGTGGGTGGCACATATAAAATTTTTTTGGGTATAATTTGCAAAAAAGTAAAAAGTTTGAGCATGCAGCTGCAATTATTCCTTTTTAATTTTGGCAATTTTTACTATTTTTAACGGTTTAACTAATGGAATTGGGCGGTAGGAGGGTTTTCCACACTTAAAAGGTTGTATTTCTGCTATTTTCAATAGGTAGGAGGGTTTTCTGCACAACATCTAATAGGTAGGGGGATTTTCTGATTAAGCCTATAAATTAAATGTGTGAAAATTGATATTTTGTTATGTTGATCCTGAATCAACTATCTTAGGAATGTTTTCCTCAGAATTAAACCTTGGTGCTCTGAATACTTTGCTGTTGGGTTAAAGAGAGAGATGGTGAAGGATTTTGTTTAAATCAGATTGATTCTCTAACCACTTGTGAAAGGTTGGGATTCTGGGCACGCCTGAGTTGGCTGAAAAGCACGACTATTCTATGAGAAGACTCGAATTTTTCAAAGTAAAAGGTTTCCCATGAAGCTTCTAGCATCTCTCTGGTATATATTGCATTATTGCTATGGTCAGTGTGACTTTGTTGCTCATTCTTCTCCCTTGTATATTTTCTTCATAAGGTACCTGAAGGTGCAACACAGATCAAAGCGGAATTAATTTGAGATTACTTTTGGGTTAAGAAGAGAAGAAACTAGAGCATAGGATCAGAGAAACGCTCTGTACCATGAAAACTGATTTGGAGGAATAATATATTATTGATATGGATGAAGGATTACATCTGTGCACAGAGAGCATGTTGATTTACAGGACGAATAGAAGAAACTAGAGCATAGGATCAGAGAAACGCTCTATAGGATTACATCTGTGTACAGAGAGCATGTTAATTTACAGGACGAAGACCTGGACTGTACAATACTTGACCTAATCAAATTTGGAAACGGATTTAATTCAGAGATAACTATGCCCAATCTTGTGTCCTTAGCCCTCGTTTGAAGAACGTGTGGTTGAAAAGGAATAAAATTTTTGGGTTTATATGTAATATTATTTTATTTTGAGAATGCGTGATTGATAAAAAGATAGAAAAATGGATTATAATTTTAATGGGGGCCAAACAGGGGCTTAGTATATTGTAACGCCCTTATCAAATTATAGCAGATCACTTTGAGAATCTGACTTTTTCCATCATCACACTTGGGCATGATTGACAACCTTGAGCACGTTTATGCAACATAGCAGTTGCTGCTAATATCTAACAGCACAAGTAAATTTTTTTTTACCCTCAAGCTTGTCAGCAAAATGACGAAGATTCTTGAAATATTGGAGAAACAGAAATACCAATAGACGATATGCATATTAATCCTAGTAATTTTAAACATCTTTAATACTAAATACAAATGAAATGGGGAAATCAAAGCTTTTGATTTACATTGAGGCTTCGAGATCACTTGATATAATTATCTCTAGTTGTTTTCCTTTTCTAGGGTTAAAAAAAGAGAACTTCGTGGATTGGAATGAAATACTACTATATCAGTGGTCTTGATAGTTTCATCTATTCTTTTATTTTTTAGTCATTATTAACATCTCGTGGATTTTGATGAATTGTTATTTTGGAAAATAGGAGATCTGCTCTGCTTTTTTGTTTGGAGATAGTTCATTATTCGTATGTTATTACCCAAACATTGTATCCAAAAATGCAGGTGGCCCATGTTGGACCTTATTAAAAGTTAAGACAAGTAATTTTTATTTACTATCAGATCCTTGAGCTATTCACTTCAATGGTTATTATTATATATGATGCCATATCATTGGTTGTATAGGGTATTCCTTCATTGATTTCATGTACTGGCCTGCTGATTTCAATAAGGGAATAATTATTCTAGTGCACTATACGCATTTTGATTCATTCTTTCCTAGTGTAATTGACCACTGTTTGCAGGCTAACTACGCACTTGAAGAAGAATTACGGGAGATAAATGAACGATTAATAGACACAGTGGTATATATTAGTGATGAAGACGTGGATCCAACTGCAGTAGCTGCTACTGCCAAAGGTGGTGATGGAACCATTGTGAAGTGCTCTTTCAGCGCCGTGGCTCTTAGTCCAAATTTAAAATCACAATATGCTTCGGCACAAATGGTGAGATTTTGAACGCCATCATGTTAATTCCACTTGTAACATCTCTCTTCTGTACAATGGTTTTGACTTTACTTTTTACTGGAATGCAGTCCCCAATTCAACCTTTAAGAGTACTTGTTCCCAACAATTATCCAAATTGCTCGCCAATACTTTTGGACAAGTTTCCAGTTGAAGTCAGGTGAGAAACACAGAATTTCGCCCTTGCATTCTGGTAAATTTTATATTACTCTAATTTTGTTATTGTAGTTTGACCTTTTGATTCCCACTTCTAGGGCTTCTCAGTGTACACAGATAACACAAGGCGCTCTGCAAAAAGAGAGAAAAATGCACATAACCCATAAAAACTTACACAGTAAAGTTCCAAATAGAGAGAGAGAGACACAAAGATATTGGGAATGATATCAGGGCCACAATTTGGCAAGGGATAACACAATTCGAAAACTCTCAACTTGCTGACCCATGATACCTTATTTTGTCCTCTGTCTAGTGATATGAATAGTTACTAGAACAGTTAACCAAACCTTAAGACCCTGATTGCCACACACATTTCTCCAACATCAAGCTGCATTTCAGATTGTATGCTGGAAGAGTGGATGGTGCAAAATTGAAACCCTAGGGTTCGAAGATACTAGGCTATGTTGTAACTAGTCATGTATTTTTCTCCTCAGCATCTCTGAACATGCCGTACGATTATTGAATCATACTAGCGCCGTTAATAGACTAGTAGAATAACTCGTGAGGGTCAATGTGCTGCTAACAGTCTGGTTGAATTTCTTTGAACACGTGGTAGGAATAGTGGACCGCTGATATTTACCTGCTGCCTTTTGATCTATCTTGAACGTGCTATTCGTCTGTTGCCAGGGACTCACCTCACCTATTTTGCATTTATGGTAGTTTTATTCTTATCAATGTTGTGGGAATAATTGAAGAAAGGCATTTGAGATGAGAAGGTACCACAAAGCTTGACACAAATTCGAATTAGCAGCATGTAAAGAGAGTATTTAATGCATTTCCATAAACATTTCAAATTGAATTATGTTATCAAACAAGGATCAAGGAATTTGTTTCCCTTAAATGTATCTGTATCCTCTCTATTTCCTTCCACTTATTTTGAAATGCCTGAATGCTTTCACATCAGAGAGCAAAATTTAACCACCACAGACATACTGCACTTCGAGAAGAATTTAGAGTATTCTGAAATTAGAATTGCTCTTTGTGGGCTAGATATATGAACAGTAGTCTTATTGATGATTATCACTCAGCTTGTCGGAGGTACTGAGGGAGGCCTGCTATACAAATCCTCCTTTTGGAACTCCTGGGATGTGAAAGGAAATTGTCACTACAGTAAAATGTTGTATACTTGTCATGAAACAAGACTAAATACACAACATTGCCTTGGTATTGTTTGGGCCGTTCCATCCCGAAACTCGAGACACAAAATTAGAAGTTTGTCTTTGTCTAAAGAAAAAAATTATACACTTCTGTCTAGTCTTTACAGTACTAATATGAGACAAAGTCTAGAAATTGAGGATTGGGGCAAGTATGCAGGATGATAGCGATATATGATCAGTTCGTGGTTTATAGACCTGCATTTAATAATTCTGGCATAACTGGTGACCAGTGTTTAAGTGGCCACTGAGCCTTACATTTTTATTTTTATTTCTGTGTTACTAGAGATTGGCTGGCAGCCTGAAAACCCAGGCCAGCCTAACGTATACCTGTACTGTGAATCCCTCCCCACAAGCCAGCTTTATTTTCTCCAAATTATGTCCAGTGTTTTCACTTGCATATTATCAGATTGATATCTACATTTGCTGATATATCATGAAATCCCATGTATATGCAGCAAAGAGTATGAAGATATCTCCATAAAGGCGAAATCAAGGTTTAACATCTCTCTCCGAAGCCTCTCACAACCCATGTCACTTAAGGAGATAGCAAGGACTTGGGATATTTGTGCTCGTGCTGTTATTTCTGAGTATGCACAGCAAAGTGGTGGAGGAAGTTTTAGCTCGAAATATGGGACTTGGGAGAACTGCTTGACTACAGCATGATGATGCTTCTTATTTGTTCGTCTCCAATTAAAACTTTATGGATATTGAAGAAGATATTCTTCTATATTTATATTTAACCTCACTCCTGGAACACTGGACTTGTAAATATAGGTTTTGTAACTCTCCTGTAAGTCGTATGAATGTGCAAAGACTCAAATGTGCAGTACATTTATAAATGTTTATTTTTCTGATTTGGTTTTTAACTGTTCTGGTGAAGTTAAATATGTTCTATTTAGAAATCTGAACATATGAAGCAGAAGTTTTTCACAGTTGATTTCTATTCTGTAGTAAATTCTGGAATGCGATGGTCCAAGGGAACCCAGTTATACCTTTTGACAAGGAGTGTAAATAAATAGAATTAAGTGTCTAAATAGACTTGGACATCTTCTGGGGGAACATATATTTTGGCTCGAGCTCGACTTTAATTTTTAAATGAAGGAATTTTGAATTGATTGGGTTGGGTCGATAAATTGTTGGTGGTCACTAAAATTTTAGTGGAATTTTATGTTGGTCATTTGATTGTATTTATTTATTTTTTAAATAGTCTGCAAAAGTAGTTATCAAGTCATTAGTAGTGAGGTTAAATTGAAGTAAGAGTCAGTTCGTTACCCTAGTAAAACTTTGCTTTTACCGTTAAGCAAGTCTTGACTTGATCACTTTTACTTATTGTTGAGAAGCTTGGATACTATAATAAAATTTTATTCTACTCATAACATTCTTATCGTCAAAATCAACTTCTATACAAAAGAATAGCGTTTTAGGAAAAGAAACACTATATAACATACTTGGACGCTCTTGAGTGCACATAAATTTTAATAATACTCAAGCACAAGTGTAATCTTTTAATTTGAAGCCGCCAAGGTATATTCTTTTTTGGAGTTTGTTGTAGACATTGTAAAATCGGCAAGATTCAAATGTTGAAAAATCGTAACTAATTTGAGGGATGTCATTTTCATGAACTGGATTTTCTATACCTAAAATTTTGAAAAAAAAAAAAAAAAAACCATCCAAGTAATAAATGTAGACAAACACAGAGGATGAAGCCAATAAGAGCAAATGTTTATCCATGCTCCTATTAGAAGGTTTTAAATAAAATATAATAAAATAAATTATAGAAACCTTGATGACCTTGGATATATAAACCAACTACTAAACATATGACTAGATTAAGAGGTATCGAGATGCTACGTTTTGGAAGGAGACATTAAAGAATGAATATTTGGCAACAAGAACCTGGAACTTCTCTCCTGATTTAGCCTCCCTTTGATTCTCATTTTTTGGTCATAAAAATAAAAAATATGATTGTTATCCATCACATCAAGCCACAATATTTGACTTTCTATCTCTTGTGTGGGTATCATAACGAATATATTTTTCATTCTTATTTTTAGACAATTGAAAATCAGACACTCAAGTAATTTTTTTCTCCATATTCGAAATTTTATAAGTATTATCAACTTCTTCATTACTCATTTTTATTTATTTATAATTTAAATTGTTTATAAATACTTCTCTTCATAGGAGAGTTCTTGACAGTAGCACACTCCTTTCAATTGCCAAATAGATAATGAAATGATTCTTTTTGCAGATTCCATCCTGAATTTCACACAAAATTTGAGTCAAAATTGCCACATAGGTTTTGACATCAACATGATACATGCAACCTTTTTTAAGAATATAAATGCAAACCACAAATTTATAAGAAGGCTGCAGTTAACTCCTGTTTGATAGAAATTGAAATTAAAATTTTAACATAGTCAAAGTTAACAACTAATTCTAATCTTATATTTTATGAGATTCACAAATTTTCAAACACACACTTTATTAACTTTTATCAAAATTTACTAAAAAATATTATTTTAATTCCTACCAAATAAAGGCTTAATGTAGCTAGGCGGACAGTGCCATAAGCTAGCATCAGTGGCAGAACCAGACATCTTTCATTGCAGGATCAAAAGTAAGTTACAATTTTTTCTAAAGATCAAACCTTAACTAGCTTGTTTTTAAGGCATTGCTATCTTCTCTGTTGGGTTCCAAAGAAAACACAGAGGATTCATCCAAACTGTTGAAGGCAGATTTGCGCCCGCCAATGACCACATATTAGAAAAGTTAAAAAAAAATTAAAAGAAAATCAAAAAATTATGTGGGGTTAGTGTCCCCACATGAACCCATGTGGATCTGCCACTGGCTGGCACACATGCCAAATTTAAGCATCTCCAGCCCTTGGGGTGTTTTTGGCTAAATTAGTATGAAAATGCTCTCCAATCTTACATATTTGACACAAAATTGGGGTAATGAACAGTGCATCATTTTGGCGCAGCAATGTTCGTTTGGTATAATTTTCGGACGCTATCTAATCTAGTTTATCAAATATGTCAAAAATATTTAAGAAGCAAGATCGATAACTTGGACTTCTTAGTCTTGAGGTGATGTAATGTCAGTTTCTTCATAATCATCATGGAACCCCTTATCTTTAATTTGCTTACTCTAATACTATTGAATCACTTATCGAAAAAGTTAGTCAAATTAAGTTATTAAATTTTCTTCTAACAACCCTACTAATCACTAGAGCACTACGCTGGTCAGTTCTAAGCCGGCAGAGTTTTGCTATAGTAACACTCAAGGTGACAGAATTGCCAAATGGCAAATTACAACTTGAATCTTGATTATTACTTCTAATATATAGAAAAATGGTGTAAGTTAAAACTAATATGATTTACTACAACATAGAATAATACAATATATTGCACCCTTTTTGGGTGAAAATTCATTGAGTATAGGGGCTTTGCTGAATTTATTTCGAACATCTCTTCAACTTTCTTAGCGGAACAAAGGGTACCAGCCACTTCAGCAATCTGATTACCTACAAAAAGAGGTTAGTGTTATTTTCCCCATTTGACATTCTACGTGAGACTAAGTAGATGGAGAGGAATATGATTATAAATGCAAAAGAGCACTGCATAAGTAAAGATTTCGTATGGGTTCCTAAGGAAATTCCTGACACCTTTCGGGGTATATTTATAGGCAGTCGTTTTTCGTCCATGTGCTCGACAGTTCCTTGACTTCCATTTCAATCTTAAGAAAGTGGCAAAGGGGGAAAGCCACCAAAGAAGCTTATGAGATGGATCCGGGCTAGTTTTGAGGGCCTTAACATACATGTTTCATCAATACGGACATCACCAAGATCGGGGAATATAAATGGCCTTCAGTTAATAGAGTGAAACTCGATGGGGTGATAACCATCCCATCTTCGAACATGTTGTGGTTGATCGACTATGTGAAAGAGGGGTCGCCTAACCTCTTGTGGAGATGGTTGGTCGACTTCCTTCTAGTAGTGACCTTTGTTGGGTTCATTCGGGTTGACATCCCATTTTATTCCTATGTGATATGAACAGTCGTGATTTAATAAATACTTTCCATGTCTTTATTGACATTAAAATATGGTGTATCAAACAAAAATTATGATATGTTGTATCAAATTATACTAGTATAAATGTCCTAACAAGCACTGAATTGTATCAGATACTTGATATAATATGTCATGATACAATGTATCAAACCTTAAACATGCAATAATAAATAAAGAGTTGTACTAATGAACAACTGTTTTTTGCATAGTTGTATGAGTATGACATTAATTTACGACAAAAAAAATTTCAATTTAAAAATTAAAATAAGTGTAGAAGGATTTAATATTCAATAACAACAAAGTATTTCTTTGGTTTAATCAATTTATTTTTTAATCAGAATTTTTTTTGAATATAAAATTAAATTCCAGCAATCTCCAGCCTTTATAAATATCATAGAATTTTCCTATCAAAGAATTATATATGTAGGCTGTCTTCTGAAACATCGAATATACACTCGGATTATAATTTTGGAAGGTTGCTTAGATTCTCCCACCATTTCTTCTCCAGATTCAGTTTCAAAGAAATGATGGTCTGTTGATTTTCTCGATTCGTACTTCTGTTTTCTTCGTAATCTTTCACTATAGATCATCGTGGGGGAAAAAAAATGTGTTCCTGGCTGGGGCGTGACATAGTCGAATTTGGTTTAAATATTTATCATGTTTTATTGTACAGATTGAGAAGATGGATGCACAGAAAGTAGTACTGATCTCAACATCCATAGATATAAGTTGGATTGCAATTAAAGGGGTGGTAATGGAAGGATTGTCCCTAGACCCCGGGGATGAGCTCACATTTTTGGGAGTCATTCGCTCGATTAATCCTCGTCACGTGCCTTTGCATGGAGTCGTAAAACTTTGTAAGTAGAGTTACAATAGTTTTTTCGTTGTTAAAAATGAAATTTCCTGAACATATCGAGTCTTACACAAGTTGTGCAAGGCTAACAACACTTCCTTTCCACGGAACATCACTTTGCACTTGTATTTCCGCGACTCTGTGCTGCCACGGCATAGTGGTATGGTGATTGTCTTGGCCCATCGCGTCAACTCAATTTACACCTCTAGTTGGAAATAGTTTCTTAACGTAACAATAAAGATTTGAGGTTCCATCTTAAAATGTTAATCTTATTAAGAGGAGTTCTCCTAACTTTTGTATGTTGATCTATATTTCATTATTTAACCAATGCAGAATTTATACCTTAACAAACCTCTGCAAGACGGTAGTTCGTTTGAGCAGATCAATCTTGAAATTCATGTGCTCGTTTTTTATGCTTAATTGAATCGAATTGCTCGTTGGAGGTTAATAAGCTTTGATAACATATTAAGACTTAATGTTCCATTTAAAAAAATCAGCCTTATTAAGAGAAGTGATACAAGTTCTTATATGTTGGTCTATATTTCAGTATTTAATCGATGTGAGATTTATCCCATGACAATAACAATTTTGTGTGTGATGTTAACATTTTTGTAGTGGGATTCAAGGGTAAAGGTGATTCCAACATGATTTTTGCATCAAATGAGGGAAATATGGAGGAAGAGCTTAGTATGAAAAGGGATGAGTTGCAGAAAAACGATGGAATAATGCAACTGCAGAAACTGTGCGAAACAGAAAAGAAGGTTATTCTCTAAACCCGTGGATAATAAAAATGATTTATGACTTAACATTTCTTGAAATATTTTCATTTTCTAAATGAATTTATGTTAATCTTACAAACAATCAAAAGAAATAATGATTTTAATTATGTTTATTTAAGTACTATACTACTATGTGTTGGAGACGACTTATAGAAACGGGCTATGTAAGGATTGATTTTATATATATTTGTTCGACCAATTTTAACTCGCAGGAGCACGATCAAAACACAATTTATATGAATGAAAATTTGGACAGAGTTTCGATATATATAAATGTGGTAAACGAATGCAAACCAAGAATTAAGGAGTAGAAAATAGAGAATAATTCAAGACGAAACGTTATCTCTTTCTTTAAGGCAAATTGCACCGCTACGGTGTTCACGGTGAATAACACTTGTCTCCTAAGATACAATGTATTCACAATTTGTGGTAGCAGCACTTTAAACCACAAGAAATCAGCGTACTTTTGACAGAATTTCTCCTGTACAAAGGAAATGCATGAAAATGCTATAGAAATAAAAAGGAAAGAATTGTAAGAGGAGAATGAATGCTCAATGTAATTGGTATACCCAAAATCATGTCCATAGGATCCCATTTATATACGTAGAAAGGGTGCAAAGGAAGTAGTGTGGGCCAAAATATGCATCCTTTTGAAAAGTTGTAACACTTGGCCAAAATTTGCATCTTTTCGAAAAGTTGGAACACTTCATTTCTTCCAATTTTGGACCCCAATTTCTCATTTATCCAGAATTGGTTTCGAAATTTCAAATATACCACGACGATCTACTCAACGAGTAGAATAAGTTGATTTATTTACTTTTGTAATTTGACCATTGGAGCAAGTCTGATATTTGGTTGAAGTTGACACGAAGTCACACATTTTCATTTTCCACTTTTACACTTATTCAATTTTCGATTTTTTTGAACCAATTCCAACAGTATTTTGCACTAGGAATTATCAATAGATTGATTATATAAATGTGTTAGCATCTATGTTACAGTACATTTAGTTGTATATGGCATGTTTGTTAGGATAAAATAGATATTATTGAACACTATACTAAAAAGGAAGAAGTTAAAACCAGTTTAATCGTTCTGCATTGAAATAGTATGCGCCCAACATGTACATAATTCATTGTTTGGGGAAATTCAAGTTGGGGCTTGAACCTTCAATATGTAACTATGAAAAATTATGGGATCGAAAGGATATTGAAGGAAAAGGGTTAATTTGACTATTAAAAAGGGAGTCGTTATTTCCATCAAAATGTAAAACATTTTACTACGTATACCAAGACTTTTAGCCTTGAGTTTCATTTTTCTTAATCTTTTGTTCTTCAACCTTAGTAAATTGGATTAGTTTCTTATAGCATATTTAATTATGTATTCTTGTTAAATATTTTAGGTAAAGCTGAATGTAGAGATGGAAGCTGGTCCATCACGGAAGGCAGTCGCTGTTAGAGGCGCCAAAAAGTTGGGGGCTACATGGATTATACTTGACAGGTTAAGAAACAACACACAACTTTATAGCATTTCATAATCTTGATCAATTTTCAGTATTGTAATGGTGCTTAAAAGTTACTTTTTCGAAAAGTTTAAGAAAGAAATTAATTTTAAAAATTATGTTTACTTACTTTTAAACACATTGAACAGACCCTACTCTAGAAACAGAGATACCCATATTAATAACAGGTCTGATCTACAAAATGAGGTTCAAGATTAAAAAAGCATAAGCATTACAAAGATGTCTTCTATTCACTTACATTTCATCAAGAAAGATATTTAAAACTTGGTGAAGTATATATATTTTACAATTTTGGGGTTGAGCTATTGGACCTTATTTAGGGCCTATTTGACACGACTTTTGCTTTCACTTCCTATAGAAGAGCTCTTGGAGGAAACTATCTTAAGTTTTATTTGGAAACTAATTTTCAAAAGTACTTTTAGAGGAAGCCGCATTGTACTAGCTTCCTCTAAATGCTCTTTTAACTATGAGAAATACATTCATAAAATTAGTCAGATTAATCCAAAAGTCATGCCAAAAGGGTACTAAGTATCCCATTTCATTAGTAAGTCTCTTTAAAGTATTCATTAAAATCATACTCATAGATGAAATATATTGCAAAAGAGTTCCTTTTCTCGTGAGGAAATATGGGTATAAGATTTGTCTTACATTGCAGGGAGTTGAAGAAAGACAAGCAATACTTTATGGACAGGCTCTCGTGTGGCATATCGAGTATGAAGAGTAACAACACCGTTGTAGTGGTCAGAGGTCCAATTAGAAAACATGTTTCATATGATGAAATGATACCAACATACTCGTGGGAAGAACTTTCTCCTTCACAACAGAGCAAGTATGTAGCATCCAGAGGTCCAATTCGAGAACATGGAACATTTGATGAAAATATACCATCATACTTGAGGGATAAATATTCGAGTAAGTAACTTAATTTTTACCACTAGTCTTCAATGGGTATTTCTGTTTCTTCTTTGTTTTTCGACATAGCTGAATTTTTTTAACTGAAATATGGTATGCTATGCTACAAGTGAATATTTGTGACAAGAATTAAATCCTAAATTTAGGACGACTGATTCACTTGTATTGAACTGACACAACTTCTACTTGTCGGCACATATATGCATTTTCCAAGTCACCAAGCATCCTCCTTCATCGTCTTTCCTCCACGATGCCTTTCCCTTTGAAGGAGAAAGGAGAGACAATGATTACTATTTACATCCACGTATTAATACATGGTATTGTAGAATCTCCAGCAACTCAAAAGGCTAGCTCATTCAAAGAACAAGCTCATAACAGATGCAGTAGGCACTTTCCTGATAATTCCAAAGTATTAGCCTCGACTGCTGGTATTATAGAGACAAGACAGTCTGCAGTGGATATTCAGGAGATAGAGAACATTATGACGACCAAACAAGTAGCTGAAGAAAACTCTAATAGTCGTACACTCAAATATAAGGGCCAAAATGAAGTATGTAGTATAAAATATAGTAAACGAGAGCAAAAGAAACAGAACAATGGGGAAGGTAATGAAACTAAGACACAAACAAGAGAGGAATTTGAAAGTACTTGTTCAGTTTGTGGAAACAAGCGACCTAAGCTTGCTATGCAAAGGGAATTCACTTTTGAAGAGCTTTATGAAGCTACAGGGGGGTTCTCAGATGAAAATTTCTTATCAGAAGGTGGATTTGGTTTTGTGTTTAAAGGAGTGTTGGAAAATGGACTAAAAATAGCTGTTAAGCAGCACAAAGCTGCCAGTCTTCAGGGAGAGAAAGAATTCAAATCTGAAGTTCATGTACTTAGCCAAGCAAGACATCAAAATTTAGTCATGCTACTGGGCTCTTGTTCAAAAGGAAGCCAGAGGTTACTTGTTTATGAATATGTCTGCAATGGCTCACTGGAAGAACTCTTGTCAGGTAAAAAGTGTTTTAACTGCTACTGTTTCTGTTCTCTTTTTGCACACAACAGATTTTTCAAGAGTCTCCATTATAGTTTACTGGAAAAATGCTCTAATTTGAACCAAAAAATCGGAACTTTTAGGATTACATTTATCCAATGTACAGGAGACAGTAAGAGGCCTCTCAACTGGGAAAAGAGAATAAAAATAGCACTGGGAGCTGCCAAAGGCTTAGCATATCTGCACGCCCGCAACATCGTCCACAGAGATATGAGACCAAGCAATATTCTCATTACACATGACCATGAGTCACGGGTACGATTTCCAGTTCGGTAAAAATTTACATTTCAATCACTTCAAGGGAAACCAATCTTGTCAAGTTCTGATGGTTCTGCTCTAGTAACATGAATTGAAATTCCTGGTGGTTTGCTCTGGAGATATATAGCCCATTGTGCTAAAATTCCAAATAACATTATTAATCTTCTATAATTCGGAACAGGATGCATAAATTGTGGGTTAACCAAGCCGTGTTAATGTCAATTATTTTCATACTCACTATAAAACAATCCTTTTCATCCAAATAGTGAATTTTTCTTTAACAGCTGGGAGATTTTGGTCTTGCAAAAGCACAAGAAGATGATTCCATTACGTCAGTTAGTGGCATGGTTGGCACTCTTGGGTACATGGCACCGGAATATGCAGAACATGGAAAAATGTCAACAAAGACAGATGTCTATTCATTTGGAATGGTTATGTTGCAGCTTATCACTGGACTAAGGACAACGGATAAGATTCCTGAAGGGAAAAGTCTCGTTGGATGGGTACATCTTTTTCATGGAATTAATTTTTCTGTTATTTTATAGAAATGTTGGATAATTCTTATAAGCTAGTGATTATAACCTTTTAAAATTCTCATTTGAGATTATACTTCTGACAGGCAAAACCACTTCTGGAATCGAAAAACTATCCAGACCTCATTGATAAAAGAATTGCAGACTCTCATGATGTCCACCAACTACTTTGGATGGTACGAGTTGCTGAATCTTGTCTGAAAAAGGATCCAAATGTAAGGTGCACAATGGAACAGGTATGTTAATCAATTTTTAAACATTTCTACTGGAATATCATAAACACTTCATCCAAGGCGCAAAATTCTGAAGATCAAATGCTACTCCTGTTTCATAAAATATAATACGCCTTTTATCTATTTCATTTTGATGAAAGTATCACAAATTAACCTCCATTGACTTGTCATTGCCTCCAACAATCTTATATAACATACTGCTCTTTGGAAGCCAAACTGTTTATTCACATTCCATTAGAACTTAGTGCTCTATCAAAAAACAATAATACTTGAATAAAATTGATAAAGTTTGTGGGAGCAAGAGTTTAGGAGTCTTCTTGAAAGTAAAACTCCCATAACTACTGTCCGGTCCATTTTCATGCTAAATTAATCTATATGATCATTTTCTATTCAATGCCAATCTGTTCTCATTGATTCTTGAATTGTATATACACTAGAGATTTATAGGAGTTAGATATTCAGCAAAAATATTGATGATGCTTTCAATCAATTCTGATTACTTGACCCGTATTAATAACATCGACAACTTGGATCATGTCTATATTAATGTTTAGGTCAATGATTGAAGAATGAAAGCAAAAAAGATAGTCTCTCCTTGTATTTGTTCTTGGGAAGACGAGCGAAAATTGGAGCAAATAAAAGTGATAGGTTTGTCTGAAGTTCTGATAACATTTGAAAGATAAATTTGAGATTTTTCATTAATTATTAAGGTGAAGAAGAATGAAACTTATGAAAAAACCATACATGGTAGAACTATAGCCGTAGAATACGATCCTAACAGAAATGCATATATTGTCTCGTATAGTTGGGGATTATGTTACATCCCAAAGTTCCTATAAGAATAGGAAACGTTCTTGTTGACGATACAAATTGAATGAAACGATTTTATCGATGAAATAATTACAATCGAATATCAATGCAAATACAATCAACAAATCCTTTCATCTAATTATGAGTTTCACCTCCTAAATTCACTAGTCTAGATGATTCAACTAGAGCAAGAGGAAAAACGGCCATTTGAGAGGGAAATATTTGAATTGCATGCCCTCTTCTTCAAATGAGGGAAGTATTTATCAATTTCCTTTAAAGCTTTGTCGTAGTTTAGTCATTCCTGCATTGTGCCAGGTGATGGCTCCTTGTTGACTATCTTCTAACTGATTTGGTTATGAATCACACTTTATCCATTTGCCCCATGCGCTCTTTATAAAGAGCCTGAAGCCAGC
>NC_036239.1:6543470-6563782 GCF_002742605.1 Olea europaea var. sylvestris
CTGGAAAGCAACATTTATGTTAGAAGGCAAATTTCTTGTGGAGGCAAAGGTATGTGCGCTCTGTCGTCCCTCTAGAGGTCTGTCCACACGTCGCAAAGGGAGGTCTACATGGAGGAGAGCTGCATCCCGAAATGTCCGGCCCAAGGTGTCGAAGCTGGTACCGCATCTTAATTTATCCGGGTGGCGAACTAGGGGAGAAGGCCGCCACTCAAGATTAGTCGGGCGAATCTCGGACATCCGAGTCACTAAAGGAAAAGAAAAGAACAGTTGATGGTAATCCTACAAATATTCCCAGTAAACCGTTAGATTCAAGGATTGATATGATTACAGAATCCTCGTGGTTTCTCATGAATAAAAAATGACATAACTTATCAAATTAACGTTTCCATCATTATAAGCATCAAATGGTATATGTTCCTGAACATATTGAGCGAACATGCTGGGAGTAATGCCTACATACTGCTAGTTTGACCTTTAAAATGAATTGCTGGTTAAATAATTTATATTCTTTCTATGTCACACAGGTAGTTCATGATTTGAGCTGCATAGGTGAAGATAACACAAACTTTATTCGACACTTCTTTCCAACAGAAATGGATTCTGACTCTGAGATTAGTATAATTGACTCCCATGTATCAGAAGATGAATCAAAATAAATGAAAACAACTTGAAAAGTGTTCGTTTCAATTGCACAGTCCGCCAAAATCTGCTTCAAGAGATAATGGGTTCTTGTGGCAAGGGGAAAAGCTTCACATTTTTCTAATTTGTATTCAACTTTCAACACTGGTTTATTTTCTTTCCTTTTTGAGTATTGACTGTGTTGGTTCTGTAATGAGAAGGTTGGATTTTATTGTCATTTACTTATTTTTCTGATTTAATGTTGTAAATTGTGTATATAAAAACTTGATTTTCACATATTTATGCTAACTTATAATCTTGCAATTGCTAAAACTATTGAATAATAATATTTGAGAATGATGGTGATCGAGTAGGTAAAAAGTCGAATTTTCAGTGAATATCATTTTTCTAGATGGGATAATCCTTGTGAGGATTTATGATCTTGCGTTATTACTTAATTCTTTATCTCGAGATTATTTCTATTTTTTTTTTTTTTAATGTTGGAAGAATTTCACTATTTTTGTGGGACTCCAAGAAGAAATTGGATATGATTTCACAAAGTAATTTGGAAAATAATAGCATAAAAGCAAATAAGTAAACATGGGAGATTTGAAACTTAAAAACTTTTGAGAAAGTTTGTCAATAACCAAGTAACATTTATTTTTATTTTTTAAATCACGGTTTACAAAATAAGTTAAAAGCAAATTTGACTTACTTTTAATACCTCCAAAATAATTATTGCTTTCCTCACCTGTTCATTATATTTTTCATTGGGTTTTCGGTTTTGACTGCAATATGGTGATATAAGTTGCTCAATATTTGGAAGATTTTTTCATTTTTAACCAGCAAAAGCTAGGTACATTCATTTTTTTCAATTTAAAAAAAAAATCTTGGAATCCTTACTTTGTGAAGTTCTTTACAAGTAATTTTCGACAATCTTATTTTAAACGAATTGTACTTCAAATTATCAAAATTGAGTCATTTATTTCACACTAGACCTTCAATCAAATCAATCTTAAATGAAAAAATGATAAAGATAAAACTAATCAAGCACACAAAAAATTTAGAAATTATTATCATGATTCTAAGCTGAATCAATTCATTTCAAAATAAAATAAAATAGAAATTTTACGTCGCAATCTTGTCTAGGGGTTAAATGCGCCGGCAACAATGAACATTGTATTTCTCAAGATGTTTTTAATTGATCATTGAACTTTAAAATGTTTACAGCAACCATTGAATTCATCAATAATTCTGTTATCAACCGTTAAAAATTAGACGAAATGACGTGGGGATATTTACACGTTGCACTTTTAAATGTTAATTTTCATTTCATCAAAGTTAAATAGCTAGTCAGAAATGTTGTGAAAAGTAATACCTTTACTCTCTTATATTTTAGCTTATGTGTTCGAATTATCGAAGTGCTTTGTAATCAATCTAAATTAACAATCTTGACTTGATTTGAGATGATTGGTAATCTCGATATAAGTTGCAAAAAAATAATGAAATAATAAAAACAACACTTATTATTTCAAATTGAAAAATAAACTATTTTTATTTGTTTACTCGTGTTGAAAAGATAAGAGAAAGTATCAGGTTAATATATCTCAATAATCACGGTACTTTTCACCATATTTTTTTTTATCACCGTCCTTCTGCAACAATTTCAAACTAACCACTGAACCCTAATGACATGGCAAAAAATTAATGTTCAAATTCCACGTAAATATAGTAGTATTTATGAATGATTTAAATACCCCTACAACCCTAATATATATGACTGTTTAATCTCTTTTAACTCTAATTCTTTCCCATAAATATGGGGCTATAATTGTTAATAAAATACACAAGTCTATTAATTTCTCTATTTTGTTCTCTCTAATTTATAATATGAATTTCCATTATTCACATAATTATTTCTCTTATTTTATTTATTTATTTTAAGTTCAACAACCGTAAGTTCAATGGCTATCATTAATGTTTAAAGGGAAAATTTCATAACTAAGAAATTAATTACGGCACATTTCAAAAACAAGAAAACAAGTTTCAAATTTCTAAAATCAGATTTTTATTAAAAATTATTTATAATTTAATTAGTTAATTAATTATTTAATTAATTAAATATATTTAAGTCACGGATCTATACAATTTGGTCACAAATTAACAATATAATTAGTTACTTATTATTTTTTGGTCACAAATCAAAAATTTTATGTCACAAATTTTTTTACGATCACATTTCAAAAAATTTATAAGTCACAGTTTGTTTATTGGTCACAAATCCAAAAATAATTAGTCACGGATTAATTTTTAGTCACGACTTATCATATTATTGGTCACAACTTATTTTTCGGTCACAAATTAAAAATTTTATAGGTCACATATTATTTTTCGATCACGAATCAAAAAATTTATAGGTCAGATTAATTTTTCGGTCACAACTCAATAAATTATAAGTCACAAACACAACTTTTAGGTCACGTATTATTTATTAATTTTAGTCACGAATTAATTTAAGTCACAGATTTATATAATTTGGTCACAAATTAACGATTTAATTCTTCACTTATTATTTTTTGGTCACAAATCAGAAATTTGATGTCACAAATTATTTTACGGTCACAGTTCAAAAAATTTATAGGTCACAGTTTGTTCATCGATCACAAATCGAAAATTTTATAAGCCACAATTTATTTATTGATCACAAATCACAAATATTACAAGTCACAACTTCTTCTATAGTCACAATTTATCAAATTATCGGTCAAGGATTAACAATTTTTCAAGTCACAATTTATTTTTTTCATTGGTCACTTATTATTGGTCATAGATTAACCAATTTAATGATCACAGTCAACCAAATAATTTGTGACCACCACCAAAAAAATAATGCGTGACCTAGAAAATATTATTGGTCACAACTCATTTACTTGTTGCAAATTATTGGATTAATTAGTTACGATAAATTTTTCGACAATTTAATAAATCGTGAGTCACAATTGGAAGTCACAGTCACAAATTTCATGTTACTTATCCAATTGTGAGCCACAATTCACAATTCGAAATTAGTCACAATCACAATTCTCATTGCCATCGCCATCACTATTGCCGCCACCCACCACACACCAACACCAACACCACAATTGGGAATCACAGACCACACAAACACCAGATCCATTGAGTGCCGCCACCACAGCACCTCAAACAACCCACTGTAACACTTCAAATAGACCACCGCAAGATCAACCACCCACCACAACACTGCCACCACACAAACACCGTCGTTGCCACCACACAAAATCCACGATTGCCACAGATCAGGGGATCTGTAGCGCACCACTACTGCACGAAATCTACGATGCTGCAACGATTGCAATACACCACCACCACACAAAATCCACAATGCTGTAATGAAAGGGGAATCGCCGTCACGCACACACCACTGAAAGGGGAATCGCCGTCACGCACACACCACCACAGCCTCACGTCACCTCCGCCGAATACACACGCCCAGACCCACGCACACACACACACACACATCTCACGATAGTGATGCAAGCTATGCTACCGACAGAGATGGAGAGAAGAGAGGAATCGTCGCGAATACACAGCACACCACCACCACCACCACAGACTCACACCACCTTCGCCGAATACACACGCCCAGACCCATGTACACACACACACACACATCTCGCGATAGTGATGCGAGCTGCGCCACCGACGGAGATGGAGAGAAGAGAGGGATTGCCGTGAATACACAGCACACCACCACCACCATAGACTCACGCCACCTCCGCCGAATACACACGCCCAGACCCACATACACACACACACATCTCGCGGCAGTGGCGCGAGCTGCGCCGCCGACAGAGATGAAGGAGAGAAGAGAGGGAAACGCGCAGTCGATGAGAGAGAGGGAGGGAATTGAGAGAGAGAATTGCAATTGAGATTGGGCAGAGAGAGATATGCGATAACTAGCTTTGAAATTATTGATTTAATTAATTTTTAATTATATTAATTAATTAAAAAAATTTCTGATTTGTGAAATACTAAACATGGCATCTTATTTATGAAATGTGGATTTTTAATCTATTAGAATCTATAATTTCCACAAAAAATATATTACTTAATTTTTATTTTTAATCGACATTTGGGCCGAAGAGACGAGCTGTAGCACAGCCCCAGCCCGTCCCTGGATCCGCCCATGGGTACCTCTAAAAAATCTAATTAAAATCAAATTTAAAGTCAAAAATTAATTTTAACTGCACATTTTACACAACTTTTCAATCATACGATTGTTACTTCATATGTGGAAATTACACAAAATCATACATTAAAAATACAACATTCTAAAATCAGATGGCAAGTTTAACAATTCAAAAATCAGAATTTCAAAAATCATATGGCAAGTTTAATAATTCAAAAATCAGAATTTTTTTTAATCAATATTTTTATTAACCAAAAGCCCAAACCCTAATAAAATTAAATTGATATACCCACCCCACCCGTAAACCGATTCATTCTCGCCTCTGTCCTCTCTATCTCTCCCCTCCCTTCATTATCTATCGGGATCTGTAATCGGCAGCGTTGACGTGGCGAGATCGGTTGCTGCAGCCACGACGACGATTCGGTGGTTTTATTGGTAGTGATGGTAAGGTTGAGGTGATGATTTTGGCGTCGATTTTGGGCAACGTAGCTCGCGGCAACAGCGCCCGTTTCTGCAGTGGTGGAAGTCAATCGGAGTTTTAGTGGTGTTGGATCTAAATTTGTGGTAGCTGTGGAGTGATTTTGGGATGGTGGCTGTGGTGTGGTGAGATGAGATGGTGCTTTCTCCATGTTCCAGGCAGTGCGTCGTTTCAGACGAGGCGATGCAGCCTTGGAGAAATTAGGGTATCGATCTGTGGTTGTGACTGTCATGGTGCTGTTGTCTTGTGACCGTCATGGTGGTGTTGTTGATGGATGGTGGTGGTTGTGGTTTTGGTGACTGGCGCATTGTTGTCGTGGGATGGTGGTCGTGGTGGTTTTGGCGAATGTGGCAATGTGTGTGTGGTTGTGTTTGCTATAGGTGCAATTGTGTTGGTGGTGGTGACGCGGCTGCAATAGTCCCAATTTGTGGTTGTGACCATCGTGGTGGTGGTGTCGAGGGATGGTGGTTTTGGCGACTGTGGCGTTGTATGTGCAGTTGTGTTGCTATGGGTGTGGTTGTGGTGTTGTGGGTGCGATGTAGTGTGGTGATTGGGTTCTGGTACCGTGGGTGCGATGGTGGTGGTGGTTTCTGGCAACGACGGTGGTGGTGGTGGTGTTGGAAATAGTGGTGAGATGGTGGTCACAAGTGTCGGGTGGTGGTCACAAATTATTTGGCTAACTGTGACCATTAAATTAGTTAATCTGTGACCAATAAAAAATATAAATTGGGACCAAAAAATAATGTGTGACCTAAAATTTTTTTAATCTGTGACCGACAATTTGATAAATTGTGACTGTATAAGAAGTTGTGACTTATAATATTCGTGATTTGTGACCAATAAATAAATCGTGACTTATAAATTTTTTGATTTGTGACCGATAAATAAATTGTGACTTATAAAATTTTCGAATTGTGATCGTAAAATAATTTGTGACATAAAATTTTTGATTTGTGATCAAAAAATAATAAATAACTAATTAAATTGTTAATATGTGACCAAAAAATTTTATTCGTGACCGAAAAATAATGTGACATATAAAATTTTCGAATTCTGATCGTAAAATAATTTGTGACCGAAAAATAAATTGTGACTAATAAATTGATAATTTGTGACTAGAAATTAATCCGTGACTACTTAATTTTTTGATTTGTGACCGATAAATAAACTGTGACCGTCAAAATTTTTGAATTGTGATCGTAAAATAATTTGTGACATAAAATTTTTGATTTGTGACCAAAAAATAATAAATTAGTAATTAAATTGTTAATTCGTGACCAAATTGTATAGATCCGTGACCTAAATATATTAAATTAATAAAATAATTAATAAAATAAATATATTTAAATAAAAATCTGATTTTTGAATTTTGAAACTTATTTTCTTAATTTTGAAATATACCACACTTAATTTCTCACTTATGAAATTTTCCCATGTTTAAATTTATAGCCAATCGAAAACATAACATAAAGTATAATAATAATTCGTGCATGTTACGACATATAAGGAGAAATCAAATTTCCAATTTCTTTTATTTATGGATTTTCTCCCCTCTCTTGACTTAAAATTCAAATCAAGAGGCGAGGTGCTGAATAAGAAAATTCCCCCCCTCAACTTGAATCAAGAATTCTCTACCCTCTCAATATAGTTAGCCAAGTCAAGAACTTGACCACTATAAAGGTGATTTTTTTATTTTTTATTTTTTTATTAAACTCAACCTGAATCATGAATTTCAATTTTTAAAAATTGTCACAATAATTGCAATATTTTTTTTTTTTATATAATAACAATAGCAATGAAAAGTTGAGAAAGCATGTTCAAGCACATTACATTCTTTCACGCTACATACATCATTGTCAAGACGTTAAGCAAACCCAAACAAAATGGCATCATAACTTGGAAACTATCAAACTAACCTTCATTTTTTCTATTACATAATCTGAATTTAAGTTTCACTACTACTTAAAACCATGAATATAGAGTAATATTTTGTACAAAATATCTTTTAATTTTCTTTTTCTATCATCCACAACTAAAAGAATAATATGAATGCACAAACCCCCTTCAAACTGATGGGACTTCCAAATATACATCAGCCATCAAACCAAAAACCCAATTTCACCAGCCATAAGCCTGAAAAATCCTATTCTGATGCTATTAGTCTATTTCACAAGTTGCCACCATTTCAAAAACGAATGTACAATGCCATGGATTCAACTCATTTCTCAGGGACCAATTTACTCGTAAAGAGGTCTCAACCTGCAGAAGAGCCCTTCAACTACCACAAAAATATATGCTTGATTCCAGAGGGGTAAAGTTCAGTGAATCCATCCACAATATAGATCAAGTTTGCATCATACTAACACAGGAACAGTGGTCACGAAGGGATGCACTAACTACTTCACACGGAAGTCATGCCTAAATATGGTGAGATTTTGGGTAAACTTGTCCCTGTTCTTTGAATCCAAGCTTCGAGTAATGTCGGCCATCAATTTGTCAAAACACAGTGAAAGGCGCTCATGTTGATCAGCAGGCTGCAAAATGACAGAAAATGTGATCAATTTGGAAACGTGTGGGGACGTAGGCTGAATAACTATAGTTGGCAGATATTGAGGTATGATAATTCATAAGTTGCTTTATTTTTCATCCAACTCCTTAGAATAACAATGAAATAACAGAACTACTACTATTGCAAAACTAGTTTCAATAGAAAATCATCATCTTTACAGAATTCAGTTGGCTAGGAATTTAGTAACTTTTGGCAACCATTTTTAGAGAGAGCGGCAATTTCAGATTGATAATCTACATCAAGAACTGTAACAGCCAAAAATGACAAATAGAAACTAATCAATGCTCTGCAATCACGTCCACTAATAAATAGATTACAATTGCTAATATTGCCTCGGTGGTAATATAGCATACCTGTGAAGCCAAAATTTGAGCTTTCACGTCCGTAAACATCTGCACACATATCATTGTCTTTTAGATCCATTGCCAAGTATGGTCAATTCGAAGAAACGAGAAGAAATTCTTAACAGAAGCTAAAACAGAGCTCATTTCTCACTATCTCTTCCTGTTTTATCATGTATCCATTTCATTATTCTTGTGTCAGCACACCCAATTAAAAACTATGTTATAGATGTCTAATGATAATTAGAAGTTATTTCCCTAGAAAACACGCTTCAGATAAAGTTAAAAGAGAGAGAGAGAAAGAGAAAGAGTGAGAGTGAGAGAGAATAATCAACCATAATCACCTGCCCACTTATGAGTATCAAGCTCAACATTGGCCTGCTAAGACTCCATTGGTTGCCACAGTCCGAATATAAAACAATCTCAAAGAGAGTTTTGAGTATCTGAAAAAAGGAAGCTAAAAACTAGATTAACATATAAAAGCACAAACAAGTTTATTAGAACACGTCATTACATGGAAAGCAAGGATTAACATTTTCAGAACAATCGTTAACATTGATATATTACTCATCGGAATAAGAAAACCATAAGGCAGGTGCCAGGTAGTGGGTCCAAATGCAAGCTTAACTGACCGTATTCATGTAAATGTCAGAGGATGTCTAGTTTAAGACTTCTACCATACTAAAGTCAATTAACTTAATTTATTTTCCTACTCTGCCCCTTACGAAAAAGAAAACAATTTTTTGACTTAGAAGAGTTTGTTGGAAAAGTGAATCCCAACAACCTTTATGGAACAGAGAGAATACATGTTAATTGAGCCATAAGCACATATGGAAGTCCATGAATTATCGGATAGGTTGCTTAGTGCTTCCATCTGGTACAAGTCGTCATGCATGGAGCATCTTTAACATAATGCCCTTGTTTACTTTCGATCAAGTGGAATAGATTTTATGATATGTGCATGAACGGCATATGATTTACATTGCAAAAATTTCACATTTGATTTTCTAATCTTTTTCTATTAGAAACAGTATTTTAAGTCCAGGTACGGATCATCAACAATTTGCAGTGTCATGCCACTGAGTCAACAATCAATATTTGCCAGCACTAGGGTGGAATGTTCGTCCTTGCATGATGACGTATTATATAAACATTTGATTAATGTGTCATATGTCAATTTCTGGTAAATGATAGAGACATCATCCAACAAAAACTCAGCTTGTAATTCCTCACAGATGGAAACCAATATAAACAATTTGACACCCGCCTAGAAAGAGAATTCAGCAAGTATTTTCTACCCCAAAATTTACTGTAAAATAATCCACATGATAATAAGAAATCAATAACTAGGAGGAAACAACTTTTAAAGCAAATGTACTTGTCGCCAAAGTGAAAAATGAGGGTAGTCTTTGGACAACAAGAGAACTGCCGCACAAGAAAAAATGTTACGTCTTAAGAAGAATCATCACTTACTTCTGGAAGCAATCTGGGGCATTCTGCAAGGTTCCTGGCAAGATTAATTGCAGCTGTTGAAGTAGGCGCCTCCCCCATGGTTATGTTGTTGAAATAGAAAGCAGCCAAGTTATCGACTGCAGATGCACACTGACACACAAATAGAAAATTGGACATTGTAAGTATGATCATGAGATTATTAATAATTCTATGGTGTGGCAAAAAGAAAAGCATCTATTTAAACTTGAATCAACACATTAACCAAAGAACTGCCTGAAAATTTAACCAGTCAACTAAATCCATCCAGCTGCATAATGAAGATGAAAAAGATACAGTGCTGTAAAACATTTACTAGAGCTTGTTTGGTGCTGTTAAAAAGCCAATTAAAATCAATTTCTTGACCGTTATTTCACTATTACAGCCATCATTTTTTGAATTCTTCTCTCACAGATAGGACCCACTTTATCTTTAATGATCAAAAAATCAATTGTCAAAATCTCTACCAAACAAGCGCGTACTCTATTCAGAGGCAGTAATCTGTAGCAGCTCTAAGACATCAAAACTAAGCAGCATACGCCATCCAGTATCACCATGAGCTGTATTAGTGATAAAAGAAAACCTATTTTTATATCAAGAACGAGAAACCGAAACTTATTTTTACCAGTGTAACAAGCATGAGAAACTGACCTTAAATTCTTTGATACCATCATCAAAACGCTTAAATAGTAGGGGAATTTTTCTATGGCCTCAAACCAAGCCTATATGCTCTTCTTTCTTTTTTTCATTTTTTTTTCTTTTTCTTTTGATCGGTAGCCTGTACGCTCTTCTTAGTAATATGAGAAATGGTTGAAACACAGGATAGCTCAAAGTTCACTTATCAGACACAAAATAGAGTTATAGCTATTTTTTCAGTTAATACATTAAAGGGATCACAATCTTAGCTAGTGATCCTTGGGAGAAAAAAAGAAAACCATTTTTGCTCCACAAAAAGAAAACTGCAAGATTGGCAATTTCGCAAGGCTGGCTTCTCTCACAGTACACTATTTCCTAACTAAGAAACTGTCCCCGTGCTTTAAATTCCTCTTCCAAATTATGCAAAACAATCCTGTTTCCTCCAACATTACAAGGTTCTTAGTTCCAGAAGAATTCCAGTGCCTAATGCCAAGGTTAATTCGAAAAATAGTTGAACAAATAGACCAGCAACCAATCATGTCCTAGTCCTAGTGATTCAATTCAACCACGTGCATGAAGCACACATATACAAGACAGGCAAACAGAAATAGCAGCTGAAATTAAATGGAATCACAGTTCATGACAATCAACTACAAGAGAGGATGTGCAGTGGCAGAAAGTAAAATATATGCAGCAATAGTTGAAAAACTACCATCCGGGATGGATTCATCATAATATACCTGTGAGGATATTCCAGTATCGAGAGCTTTAAGACCTGACTCAAGCGAACCAACTATATGGATGAAGGTGTTTGCCTCAAGATTGAGCACAAACACATTATGGCTGTTGAATAGAACCTCCAAAAATGCAAAGTATGCTCTTGTTAACTGCACCAGATGACAAGATAGTTTGGAAACATCATCTTCCACAATCACAAGCATCATTAGTAGACAAAATATATAATTATAAATTGCAATGTATATTTTTGAAATGTAAAAAACTTTTCACCACTGATCCAAATAGCACAGAGATTCTTGCGGCGAGATCAATTGGCCACAAAATGCACCAATAAACCAAAAAAGTTAATTATTTATGCTCATTCTAGAAAAATTTAAAAGTTTTCCTGTAAATAAGTATCAGCAAGTATATTAACTAGCCAGGGGAGAAGATTACTCTTCCATCCCTCTCTTCAGCACATAGTAGTAATGGACCCTTTACGATCTTATCAATTTCTATATCTAATTTGACTCCGGTAATGATAGCACTTTCTCAATTACAATATTATAGATAATTAGAGTATGTTTTGGGGGAAATCATTACCTAAGCACCAGTGCTTAACTTATGGTAAGCCATGTCACCATTGCATAGAATAAGTTAGTGTTAGTACATCATTTCTTCATGTTTTGGAATCTTAAAAAAATAAAAAGTTCACTTCACCATGCTTCGAGTTGTGAAATTTGTGTCCGTGCTCTCTTCCCAAACATTAAGAACATTTTTTCTATGGGAAAAGTGGTCACAAACGTGCTTCAATTCTTTTAATATTGCAGTAGATCCAAGAGACACATTTCCCTATAACTTGAGTAAGGCACAGACAAAGACCAAGATGCGCACACACAACCCCTCAAAAAATAATCTTCCAATCCACACAATGCCATCTCTATTATCATACTAGTAGATCAGCATATAAGTCTATAGAAAGGAAAATACATACCATAGAGGCTAAAGAATTTTGTAAAGCTACAACTTTTTAATCAAATGCTACTAGCACTTCTAGAGTGCATAAGAAGTATCTACAGACCTTCCTGTAAGCCAAGATATCAGCCAGTGGAATTGCTAGTGTCATCTTCACTGCAATATCAAGTGCATCAGCGAGTGCTCTATCCCCATAAAGTTCAAACACACCAAAGTTCACATAGTTTCCAGCAAGAGCTGTCATCGGGAGGAAAGACTTTAAAAGTCAGAAAATATCATACTTAGATAGCATCTTTAACCATGAGGTTGTACTCATCCAAATATCAAATTAAACTATGGATCAAAGATATATCTCGAGTATTGGACTGAAACAAAACTAAAAAACTGCTTCATGCAACTCTTAGACAATCTAAAAAAATGAACTAGTAGACACAATCAATTATAATTTCACACACATTTAAATATTTTTATGATAGTCTGACACTTAATTGTTGCAACTTCACCTGGTGTTTGAAAGTTGTTCAATAACTAACAAGTCAAGATGCTCATGAGCTATTCCTCTTCCAGAATGGATCCAATGGGTTAAGGCTTTAACTGACACTACTCACCTCACAAATTCACACACTAAACAAATCCGCTAAGACGAATCACCACCCTTGAATTTCCCTTTAATACCCTAAACCCGTCTATCTTTCCTCTAGGCCAAAACATCTGTCTCCACCAAGTATGTTTTGTAGTCTTCACTCAGCCCCCCAGTACGAACCCAGTTCTTCACTTCCTGTATCCTCTTTCCTCATCCTCATTACTGCCAACTAGCTATCCAAGTCAAGCTTCAAACTACCATCACTTTCATTTTCCTTGCCATAGATGCAAACACAATTCAATGTCTAATTCTTTCTGTAGTTCCTCGTAAGCTTCAAGCACACCACCAAGGACAAGCAATGCTTACAACAGTTACCAAGGCAGTTTACAAACTTGTGATGCACAGCAAACATTTTGGGTTGTAACTCTTTGGGGTTTCAGTTTCATGATTTTTTATAAACAAAATTATTGGAGACCATTTCAGCTAGTCTACACCCCACCCCCACCCCCACCCCGGCGCGTGGGGAGCAATTTCATGTACAAGAGCATCAGTATTTTCCCTTCTCACACAATGGGCTTTACCACATCAAAATAACAGTAATTTGTTAAACCACAAAAATCATCTCAAAAGGGCATCCAACAAAGACGTGTAATGATAAAGATTATATTTATATTAGAGTAATGCTTGGTGGATACTCGAAATATAGTGCCAATGATATTTACCTCTAGAAAGCATAGTCAAGGAAATCCATATTCCCTTGTATTTGAAGGAATAGATATCAGCAACATTTGGAAGAGTCAATATTTTTGTTCCATATGCAACAAGTAGTTTGCTCACTTCTCTGAAAAGAAGTATGCCCTTCGGAGACGAAGTATCAAAAGTTAGACGCTGAGATTTGTTCAGCACAAACTCAGCCATAAGTTTCAGCAATGGTGTCGTCACCTACAAAAATCAGTTGCTAGCTTACATATACAGGACAAATAAAATAAAAACATTTCTATACATCATCACAAATTAAGCTTCTATTGCTTCAATTGGTATCAAAATCGACCACAAAAGATTTTGCCAAGGCTGTGCCCTGCTCAACAACATTTAAGGGTTTTGAATATTTTGTAATAGAGTTTGGTCAAGTTACCTCTGTTACAAAATGAAGTATATAAAGAAATGAAGCAAACATCCTTAATGAGAAGTAATTATAAGGGTGGAGATGAAGCTAATATGAAAAAAAAATGATGCAGAAAATAGGATGATCAAGAAAAAGTAATATAAAGACTGTCACAAAAGGAGCTCGTGTTTTTCTCGAAAATATTTTCTAAAAGAAATGTTACTTTATAAATTGCCAAAAGTACAATTATCCAAAATTATGTTTTATTGACCATATTATCTCTGCATAACTAAATTGCCAAAATTAATTAGTCAAAAAAATTCCAAATATGACCATTGGTAATGACAGAAGCAGAGCGAAATCACTGTGTATGCAATCAATACTGCTACATCTTTGTTTCCGTTCTACAGCTGAAAAAAATCCCTGCTCTGGAGAATCCTGACTGCACTAACACAAATATTTCATACTATCGTGTGTACTTTCCCTTTTTATTAGAAATTTTATTATAAATATAACTTGTTTTTATGAATAATATAGACCATTTAAGCAATTAGTTTTTTAATCGAATGATTGAGAATTTATCTGACAGAATAATAATTGCAGTGGATGTTAGTAAGCAAGAGGCAAGGGAGGTGATATTGTCTTGTACAGATTTCACTACTCTTTTGTAGTTGATTCCTCTAAGAGCAATAAGATCTTTTGAGCAAATTATGAACTGGCAGTGGGATTATTTTCCGGCAGTATTGACTATTGCACACTATAGTAAACAAGTGGACATTCTTCCCTGATAGAAGTATAAATTTTAGCAATCCTGTATATTGTTGCAAAATGTGATTTCACCTATATAACTATCAAACCGGTTTAAAGGAATTTAGATGTGATGACTATCAAGCACTAAATTAAAAGAAAATACAGGAGAGACAAAAGGAATGTGAAAAATGCAGTAAATACAAGGATTAATTAAGTCAAATAACCTCTGGTGTATCGGCCCAATGTGAGATGCCCCTCAAGAGAAGAGGCATATGAGGGTAAATCCAATCAAAAAGAAGCCCATAAGTTCTGCGACTGAAAAACAATGAAAAGAAGGATGATGCAAGCTATGGTAAAAGCCATCGACAAACAGAACTCATAAACAATATGCACTTGCCTATTTGTGGCCATTGCAATTCCTCTTAGATCTCTCATCAACCCAATTAATGCATATTTCACGGAATCAGTTCGAAACATTGTCACAGGTGTTGATTCCAAAGTCATGAAAACCTGAATGGCACCCAAGAAAATTTGATAAAAACTCATCAATGATGGAAAATATGGCAATTAAAAACATTAGATCTATTGAAATTTCAAATGCCAACAAATAGCCATTGTCTAAATGATTGTGAAACAAGAACTCCTCTTCTTTTCTTCTATTATTCCCCTTTTTTGTCTGATGCGGCAATAAAGCAGAATCCTTCAAAATTTATTCTACCAGGAAGTTAGGAAGCATTTGGCCCGTCTAAAAAGCAAGATTAAAACAAACAATACCAAAGAACCAACCAGTCTGCCATTTGCAAACACTTCAAAGGACAGAGCTGTCTTGTAGCAGAATTAATGCTATTAACTACATTAACCTGAATGCCCAGCTGAGGGCCTCTATATCCCACCAGTTCACGATAGTGAACGAAGAAATATGTTAAAATAAGTTTTCTGATTCCGAATTCCTTATTTATGGATACATATAGCCCTTATTTGAGCCCCATTTTGGGGAAAAAATGTATTTTTGAATAGTGATTTTTGGAGAATGTGTGATTAAGAAATAAGAAAAAAATTTCAATTTACGTTTAAAATTAGTTTATTGGAGAATGTGTGGTTGAAAATGAGTTATGAAAAAATTGAGTTTTTTGATAAAATGGGGCTCAAACAAGGGCATAGTAAACCCGCCTACAGGCAAAAAAGAGATTATTTACCACGAAAGAAGTCAATGCTATTTATGATAAAGCACCAAAGGGTAAACATCACTTCAAAACATTTCATTTTGTTATTGTAATGCAACTTTGGCATGCTCTTCTCAATTTTATTTTCAATTGAATATGCCCTGTTACAATTACTTCATCATGTTATTTATAGGACAAAGTTCCATAAAAGCTTGTTTCTTTTGTCCAAAGATCTAGCCTTGCTGTCTTTCAGATAAATAATAAGCTCATAACAACGAAGTTATTATCAAAAAAGCAGCAGGTATTTAACTGAAGAAAGTAAAAGAATTTTAAGCACATGCACGCAGAGAGAGAGAGAGGGAGGGAGGGAGGGAGGGAGGGAGCGAGGGAGCGAGCTATACTTTCAGTAGAGCATCCATTGATGGCTTAAACAAAATAGTACTGTCCTCCATGAAGATTAACCAGCCGATGGTGTAATAAAATGTTGTTCTGCTTCGAGAGCATCTGTACTCTTCCAGAAATGGGAAATGCTCCTTCTAGAGTCAGGAATCCAGGAAAAAGGATATGAATGAGGATAGGGTGAATGAGAAAGCTTTCCACCAAAATAGATGCACAATAAAACTGTCATGAAAACACTCAAAAAAAAAGTCTCATGAAAACAGATTGGTTGCACTTACGTGATGATGTAACAGTATGAATTTGACAGAATCCAACTTGAGAAGTAGCTTTCCTGTCATATAGCTGCAAGAAAAGACAATGACAAGACAAATGCATAAAGCTTGCTGTAGAGGATGAAAATAATTCTAATGTACAAGATACAACACAAGATCATACCCAGATGCCAACTCCAAGAACAAACTTAAAGTATGATCAATAACTTCCTCACTCTGCATTTAAGAACAAACTAAGATACCATACAAATTCCCTAAACAAGAACAGCAAGAGGATGCAAGAGTAAAAATATTACCTCTATGTAACACTTGAGGTTGGTAGCAATTTTTCGGACAATAAAGTCCAATAATAGAAGATGGTCATGGAGTCCAAGAAGGTCAGATAATCGGGCATATAACTGCTGCAATAAAACAAACAAGTGTCAAGATGCAACATTAAACGAAGATTTAAAAAATGAAAAGGGAACTATTATTACCTTTGATGAATACATTGCATGGTCTCCCACATAATTTTTCCTAAAATGCTGAAAAAATGTGAGAATTGCACGATCAAGCCTTTGTTTGCTTATTTCACCATATCTCTGTCAATCAGAAAAGTATATAAAGCATGCTTCAGCATTCCACTAAATATGTTACAGGAATTATTATGACGAAAAATCAAATTAAATAAACTTAAATCCTTAACAGAGGATTTTGAGGTTTTAAGCAACATTTTTCCATACAGATCTTCCAGAAAATGTTCAACCAAAAGGAGAGCTTGAGTGGAACAGCACATTTCATTTTTCTTTCTGTATCTCAATAATAATACCATTGATAAAATGGAGAATTGATCTAAACGTGCAAACACACAATAAAGAGAGAGTGCGAATTAAAAATAACTATAATCAAGTTGATATTTTAGAGCTTTCGAACAGTTTAAACAAGTAGAAGCCAGGCAATCTACAAAAGAAGAAGCAATACAAAGCAGATGCTTTTCATCAATAATGATTAAAATTCCACATCACAGTCCTAATTTTCTGCTGGTTTACCTGACTGTGCAACCCACTATCAGCAACATTTACTAATCTCAAAGCACGAGCAGAAAGTTCTGCATCAATCACTTCCTGTGACTCAACACTGAACGGCAAACTATGAGTCAGTTGAAGCTGTAATAAGAGGCTCAGAAATTTAAATCAGATAATATATTGCGAATTTACTATGGTTACCTAGACCCAGCACACTGTTTTATTTTCACAATAACAGCTATTATATGTACAATCCAAGCAAGCTTGGCTTCAACCACAGAAAGTTCACTGGTATCACCAGTCTGGAGCTGAGCTTTTTCCTATTAGAAAAACACATTTAAAATCTCAGGAGCTAACAAGGAATCCAACAAAAAGAAAGCCTTCTTGTATGAACCTTCAGCTTACCACATATATTTGTAAAATAGGTTCCATGACATTTATAAGAAACATGCTACTGCTTTCATACTGAAATAAGATGCATACATAGGTCAATATGAAATACAATATTGAGTAGGAAAAATAATAACAAAATGAAAGGCAACAGTGAGAATGCATAAAAGAAAATTTGTCAAAGGTCATACTCGAAATCGACAAAGATTGGGGAAGCAATCCAACTGATCTTGAAGAAGGTCAACATTGTCCAATGGATGCTCTGAAATATCATCTGGCAGCCCAGCCTGACAGAGATAAGGAGAAGCAGAAAAACAGTACTTTCAGAAACTTTACTCAAAGAATAGTCAGTGTGATTAAAAACATACCTGAGCAGAATCCAATCTTGACGTGATAAAACCCTCTGTGATCTTTGGCACAAATTCATCAAGTAAGCTAGGTGCATCACCTTTCAAGTACGGTACAGAACTGACCAACCTAGACCACAGCCCTAAAAGGTAATACACACTGCTGCTAGCCCACTGCAAGAGGACACAAAACTTAAAATCAATTTTAGAGCAAAAACTGGCATTGTGCTCTCTCCAATGGAGAATGTACAACAAGCAAAGACAGGTAGAAAATTAGAAGAAAAGCAGAATTTTCGAAGTACTTCAACATTGGCAAATCACATCCAGATGCCTTCTACAGTCAATT
The DNA here is from genome assembly GCF_002742605.1 of Olea europaea var. sylvestris. NCBI lineage: Eukaryota > Viridiplantae > Streptophyta > Magnoliopsida > Lamiales > Oleaceae > Olea > Olea europaea. The sequence goes on from NC_036239.1 coordinate 6,561,862, forward strand.
AATATCATACAAACAAATATGACAACTACATGAAAGATTCTTTACAACTGCTCACCTGCCAGGACAGCAAAGATTTGGAAGTGAACTCTGCAACTAAACGTATCCAATCGCTGTAGCCATCCATAATCACAAGATCTGACAACTGCAACATAACATCAAGCTTTCTCACACAGAAACTCAATTTCATACAGACAACTTTAATTGCAACAAGAACCGTATTGAAAAATAAAGAATGACCCATAAGCAGAACAAGTGCAAATCCCGTATAAAATACCAGAGAATAAGATAGAAATGCATACATGGACTGAAACACAGAATCCCAGAATGTGTGAAAGAAAGAGGCTGAACAACCAGGAATTATCATAAAAGCACAGGAAAAACATTACAAAAAACCAAAGATCAAGGTTCTGATAATCTTCGAATTAGCATTCTGAATCACTGAAAATCTTTTCCATATTTATCTCCCTTCGCTGTTGATACTTCGAATAAAGACCAATATAAAGTCTCTTTCATGTTTATGTCTTTCTACTCTTCATGTGAATTCCGACTTCTTACTTTTATCGTCAGAACTCATGACAACTGAAATTCAGGTAACAGGGATTGCCACAGCTCATACTATTGGCAATGAATCAAATTTGCACATAAAACCCCAGAAGATGGGTATCCATCTTTTAATTAAATTCTTAGATCATACACTACCAAACAAATTGGTGGTGAAGGGGTGCAACAAGATTATTTCCACCATAAATCCCAATTCTAGCCCAAAAGTACTAACAGGACTGATTTCACCACTCACAATTATCGTAAGAGCTTCGCTTTATATTAGGTACCTTAACTTCTCTTTTTGACAAAATCTATAAAACACCAGGGAGAAGAATATTTATGGATAAAAAATCTATCAAAATCATCATCATTTACACCCAGCCACTCAGAATAGAATCTCTGTGGTTTAAAAACACGGGAAAGCCAAAACACCTAAAGCCAAGAAAACAAGATGTAGCTTCATGAAATCACTACAATATTGTCCTTCCTCTTCTGCATGTTTCCATGTTGCTCTAAATTTTGAACTTGCTAAAATCTTGTGCCCCCAATTTACTTCAAAATTTCAAATCTTATTATTGTTATTTAAAAATTAAAATGCTTACTTTGTCACTTCCATCCTCCCATTTCCCATGATTAAATCCTTATTACTTCCACTGTTTAAATTTTGAAACATACACTTCCATTTAGAAACATTGCATACAATTTAGATTGGAGGAAAGTACAAAAAAAGATGAATGTATATTCAAACCAAGTATAATGTGTGTGAACAAAATACCCAAAAAAATAACATGGATTTGTATATCAAGTATTACATGCACAGGCCTATAGTCGTAAGGAGTTATCACTGCACAACCAAATACAAAACATACTAATAGCATTTTATAAAGGACAGATCAAAGACTGTAAGTATACAAATCAGCTACCTGATAGTTAACTCTGAATCGTCCAAGAAGACGACAAAACTCATGGTAGTTATCATGATCGGCAAGACCTGGTTCAAAGTTGAACACATTATTCTTAACTGAATTGCTAGGGTATGACAAAAGGAAAAAAGCTAGAAAATTGGACAAGAAGATGAATAATCATAATAATCAGTAACACCACACTAGAATTATTATCAATATTATCGCTAACAAGAGAACCTGGCCAAAAAAATACAGGGATTCAAATGGGAGAAGTTTTAAACAAAAAAATCACTATTGGCTTTTGAAAATAATGATTATTTATGAAACAGTTTGCAAGCATGAAGTCTGGAGAATGGTAAGGAATGATGAAAGAATAAGTGGCTTCTGATAATAGTTTTTATCAATATTCTCGTCAGGAAAGAAAATGACAAGTAAATCAGACTATAAAAAAAAAACTAGAAAATGAAAAGGGA
>NC_036239.1:6563831-6661642 GCF_002742605.1 Olea europaea var. sylvestris
GGGGTTGAAGAGATAACAGCGCCGCATCCAGGTGTGGAAATTGCACCAGGAAACCAAAGAGAAAAGGCCATGTATTTTGTATTTAGAAGTACTAGTAAACCATATCATTGAGAAATATTTCAAATAAGGACAAATTACATAATTACACATATCCAACATTAAGCATATTTTACATGTAGAAGACCTGTCTTACTTCTTTACCTTTTCGGTATAGCTTAGGTGATGCCAGTCAGGGTTGAGCAACTAATGTTCAGCTGGTACCATTTGGTAGTAGCGAAGGTAAGGTGAACTGAAGAACTATTGAAGACATGAAGAAAGAATTCATTCTCTACGATTGTGACACATCAGAGGCACTCATTTTATTTTTTTGAAATAGGCAATTCATTCTTGATTATGTTAATTCTTGGATGGACCCTTGGTTAGTAAAGAGAACAGAGAATTGGATTAATTCTGCACACCTTGTATATTAATAAGTTTTTTAGTTAACAGAAAGTTCGAGAAAAAAAGGGAAGTTATTGTAATGTCTGGTGTCACATAAAGCTCTTGTTCGGGCTCCATTTTATTCAACCACATTCTTCAATAAAATAATATTACACGTAAATACAAAACTTTTCCTTCTTTTTTAACAACAAATTCTTCAAAAAATCACAATTTCAAAATATATTTTTCCCTAAAATTTGATTTTAATGGAGCCTGCACAAGGGCTAAATTAATTTTTTGGAACTTTATTTTAATTAATCGTATAATTTTGATTAATTTGGATACTATGAAGGCTTGCACTTAAAGTTCACGTAGGCCATAAAGTTATTAGGCATTAGCCTTTTTCCTCTATAAATATGGAAACTTTCCATTCAAAACCATAGCAAATTAATCGACTTTTGAATCTCAATGAAATTTGTTTCCAGCTCTTCAATTACATGAGGCTTTGCTGAAATGGTAGCCTAGATCCAATACAAATCATTGGTTTCCTTCTAAATAGAAAAGGTTTCACCACAGATAGATTATAAATAGTATTCTCAGCCTCCAAACTGCATCACTTGGAATCAGGGTATTTATGGTCTACGACTTGTCAGCCTACTGGGAAGCAAAAAAATATTGATTAACAATCTATGTGGATCAACAACCTAATGAACTCGTGCAAAGAAATGAAGTTCGGACTCATGACAAAATTCCAGAAACGATGTGCTGGAAGATCCAGAGGAAATAATCTATGCGTACATTTACAGACAGCACTATTATCGCTGATGTCATTATTTTCTTCCACGAAATTTCACAGGTGGTCTTCATAATTGTTAACTAAAGCGAAAAGAGAGAGAGAGATCTCTTTATAAAAAGACTTCCAAGGAACTTACCTAAGTAACTGAGATATCTAACAGAATACCTCCCACATTCCGTTGTAACAATTTACCTGATGACCTATGCCTCAATGAGCCCAATTTTTTAGAGGAAAAAGTTTTCCTTGTCTGTACCAATATCAATCTAACTATGAAGACCACACTAAAGAACAATTCCGCTTCAAAAAAGAGTAAAATGCCACCATAATTATCAAAAGTAAGAAATAGCTGCTCATTACATTGAACTTCCAGTGCCTAAGAAGTGAACAAATTACTCTAAATCTACAAATAATGGAACCATACTGCAGATATTAAGAAAATAACGAACAGTACTTACATAGAAAGATGTGGTTTCTAGGGTTTATCCACATATATAAATTCGTATAAACTGAAAAAGCTTTAAGAACAATTCCTTCATACCTTGCCCTGTTCTTAAAATTTCTTTTGTTCCTGATATGAGATGGTCCAAAAACTTGGTGCGCGTAGCATCGTTAGTGAAAAGAGAGCGTCTTACAGAAGCTAATCGCACTAAGCACTCCAGCGACTGGAAAGCATCACATAATTTAAAACGTAAGATAAGCACAAACAAATCCACGACATTAGCCACAACACAACCGCAAAAAACCAAGAACTTGGCATTGTAATGCCATAAATTAAAATCAAATAAGGACTGTGCAAAGACTATAATATAGGGATACACATGATGAACTTACCTCCTTGGAGATAGGAGGCTTTGTGAGTGCATAATAATCGAAAAATATCTCAAGCGTAGAAAGATCCTCTAACAGGGGCTTCCAAGAAGATGGAATCTGTGAAATAAAAGCTAGATCAGCTATATAAAATTTCCAGAATACGTCCATTAATAAAAATTCCTCATTAATATATATGCATAAAGATCGTATCATATCTTTAATGCTAAACTGAAAACAGATTATTAATATGTTAATAACCTCATTTTAAACAAAATATACCTGAACAGTTCCAAATTCTTCAGAACTTTCATCAATTGTCGTCCCAACAAAATCAAAAGACAAACACTTCAGTGATAGGGATAGTGCCAATTCTTGCAAGCGACTCATGGCTGAAATTTTTAAATTAATAACTATCAGACTAGTCTTGCACTTAAAAACAGAGAAATCGAGCCATTAGTTAACACCTGTAACAAAATGAAAACAAAAACAAGCACATTACCATCATTTTTTAGTTGATGCAACGAAGTCAAGGATATCTGAAAAATTTGGAAAAGAGACTGATCCCTGAAAGAGCAGGCCACCTTTCGATGATGCGATGAAGGCACTCCTGGATTTGGCTGAAAGTATAAAGTCAAGAAACATCAAGTAGAACCCAGACATGTAGAAATCTAACGATGGTGAAAGAGGCAAAACATAATAGCTCTTTAGAGTCTGAAAAAAAAATAATAATAAATAAAAATAATCAATGAACAGTAAGCCCTTGTTTGGGCTCTATTAAACCAAAAATACGTCTTTTCAAAACTCATTTTCCATCACATATTCTTCAATAAAATAATATTACACGTAAACCCAAAACTTTTTCTTACTTTTTAACCACAAATTCTCCAAAAAATTATTATTTCAGAATACTTTTTCCCAAAATTTAATTAAAATGGAGCCCAAACAAAGGCTAAATATCAGGTGACAGTGTAAATCTGTGATGTCGTATAATGCTGAAGCATAAAGCAAGAATTCCAAAGATCTTCCAATTTATAATTCCTCTATGAACCTTGGTTTCTTCAAACAAATGTAAAACTTGGACGAGTGTTAAAAGAGTCCAACCTGATTCATCTCAGAAACAAGCTGATTTAATATCCTTAAACCAATAGCATAATGATCTGATGTCGCCTGATAAATAAAGAAACCTCATCAGGAATTATAGCATAAGCATTAGCATCCAAATTATAATAACTTAGTTAAAAGCAGAAATGAGGCAAGAAAGACACGCAGAGAAATTAAACGTGCATAGGTTTCCAAAAGAATGACGATGCTGTCCAGGACATGTAAACTAAATAATTTGTATTCATGTGGAACAAATATCATCAGTTCACATAGCAGAAGTTAGCATTCAAAAGATAAGATCAATTATATGTAGGATCAAGCTGGAATGATAAGGGGGAAAGGGAAAACAAATAAGCTCTGAAACATGTGCCAAAAGAACCTAATCGCTATCGAAACTACATAATTTGGAAAGGCAAAATAATAGTTGCTCCAGAGAAATAGCGTAAAGATCCTCTACTCTCACGCTAGGCAAAATTTTTGAAGATCTCATCGTACATATCCTGCATCTGTGTCTCATTTCATCTCGTATTTCTCTTTTCATTCGTTTTTCTTATGTCAGCCTAAGTCCACCTTTTGTCTATACTTTTGAATCGTAAGACATTCACCTTACAGGTGAATGGAGAGTGGCAACTTTTCCAGCCCACATAAATCAACCTTCCAGTCTCAAAGTAAACACGAATAATGATTATTATACAAATCATTTGACTCCTGAGTACAGAATTTCATTGTAACAAATGTCAGGCTCCTCCACATTCAAAAATAAGGTAAAGATAATGATGATGATAAAAGAAAATTGGTTACCCTCCCTTTTCCCTGGGAAATGAAAAAGATGGAGATAATAATGGACTAGGATGGTGACCATGACAGTCAATAATCCTTCAGAAATGCATGCCAAGCATTCTTACAGGCAGAATTCCCTTATAGTAATAAACATCTAACAGCCGGATGTTGAAGTCCAGCTGTTAGAACAATCTTATGAAGCTAGATTTTTCTGACTAAAACGACCTCCGATAGGCTCGGCGTCAGATGCTATGCAGAGCAACAAAGCAAGGAGTGTAAGCCACTTCCCATACTGTCTTTTCTTGATGCTAGGGAGTAATTAAAAGCAATGTCATTTATTTCAGAATTTGCATATTTTGTCTTTTATGTAGATAATCTTCTGTGCAATCATTAATGTAGTAAATCAATATCTAGTATAAACAAAATGATTTTCTAATAAAGACATTGAGAGGAAGATCGAATAGTTATGCAAAGCATTGCTATTGCCAACCTTTTTGGGATTAGTTATAATTAGATACTCTCACCAACTTTTGGAATCTGATCTGTTTCACTTAATAAAACAACTTGTTAAGATACTGAATTATTAAAATAAAACAGGGACTCCAATTTTTTACCTCTTTAAGGAGAATGTTTATCTAATAAGTTATCTGTTTTATCAATAATCAGTTGTCTACTAAAAGAAGTTAGGCTTTATGGACACGCAATATGGACACGACACGATACGGACACACCGATACATGATTTTTCAAAAAAGGCACAGATTTACAATCTTTATAAATTTTAAATTCATGTATTATATCTTTATTATAATTTTTACTATAAGTACGACACACAGCACATCGAACATTTGCGAGAGGGTGGTTCGGTAATTTAAAAAATATATATAAATTGGGACATAGGCATGGGCCTGTTTGATACATGTCCTTTGCCTGAAAGTGTAGATCTGACATGACACATGTCAGACATAGGCACATCGTTGTAATGAGAGAATTCATGCATCATAGTCCAAAACTTTAAGTGTAGTAATTCCTCTCAGATGGAAAAGGATTTAATGAACCTTAACCAATGTTACTTGGGATTACAATCGTAACTCCCAACTTAGTCTATAAGAGGAGTTGAACTAAACAGCTAAAATTTAGTTGGCAAGCACTTTAAGATGTCCAGCAAGCATTAAAAAACACCACTGTTTTTATATAGCATAGTGCATAATATCATCTTTCTTGCCAAGTACAATCAATGTATCTTTTATAACATTATGACTAGAATTTTGAACTATGGTTCACATTAAATTGCAAAGACTGATAAATCTTATGCATCCTCAGACAGTTTGTCAACAGTACAACTGTGAGAATAAGATTATATCGAATTACTAAATTATGGGCATTAAGCATCTCTTTATGTATTTTTACATTTTCATGCAACAATTTCTGTTCTGGGGTTTACATATACTCATCTATTTTGTTATAATAGAAATTGATGGGACGGGAGGTTGCGTACAAGAACGAGCATATACTCATAATTTCTATGTACATAAAAAAATTAAAATAGGTATCCGCATAGGCTTTAAAATAGTCTCTTTCCAATTATTTGATGCAGTAATTACAGCATGCAATAAAATTAATAAATCTTATGTTAGATTACTATACTTTTTCCTCACAAAAGAACAGGGAGGCATGACGGAACTGAAAATACTCTAATTCTAGTTTTGATCTTGGAACCTCTAATGTAAAAACTTGAAGCAATTGTTTTCACTTTCCTAAATATAGGTTTTCTCATTGTTTTTAAAGAAATCAGGAAGCAGCCTGTTTGATTGACTTCGAACTAGGAGAAAGGTGGTCCCACTGAAAGGGGCATCTTGCTCTGTAATGTAAATAGGACGCGCACATGTTTTAGATGCCAGAGAAGAGTCAAGAGAAGATTTCTCAATATATTTAAGATTAGACAAAATAATAACTTGAAATAGATTATCTTGATTTTAGCGGAGTTTATATTTCATACTAATTTAGATTTCCATATGTCTAGAAGGAATTTTATGTTATGTGATGCCAGGCTCCCAGTTCCTTCATTATCTGCTTCAAATAAGTAATATATACTAAAGGTAACTTAACTAAGATTCAGTTCATATTTCACATCTGATGTGTGAATGTGTTAGACATTACATTTAAGAATGAATGAAAATTTGAGATTCCCATCACAGATCTTCATACTGGCAATTGAATACTTCAAATGATAAGATTAAGAGCATTAGGATGTACTAAAACGATAATTTCCTATTGGTCGTAATTCCTAAACAATATGCAGAACCTCAAGTTCATTTATAGACCTTCCCTAATCATTCGTCATTTTAACATTCTTGAATTCCAGCTCTCAAATGTGTGATACACATATGGACTGAAACAATTAGTAATAACTGGTAGAACTTCCAATCTCTGCTAGTTTTATTCAAGAAAGTTACGTACTTGTGTGTTACAGGAACAAAAAGAAGTTAAACAATATGCAGAACCTCGAGTTCGTTTATAGACCCCTACCTAATCATTCATCAATTTCACATTCTTGAATTCCAACTCTCACGGTCCGATAATGTGTGATTCCATATATCACATATGAACCGAAACAATTATTAATAACTGATTAAACTATTATTCCCTGAAAATTTTATAGAATAGAATTTTAGTTTATTTGGGCCAAATAATTAGATTTTGATATAGCAAAGATAAATACATCAATATTGGGCTCGAAGGCATATCAGATGATGCACCATGGACTCGAAAAAAAAATTAATTCGAATAAATTAGACCCAAAATTTGAAGTTTAAAGAAATTGTCATTTATAATTATTTAATTAAATTGATTGTTAAAGGGTTGGTAGCCACGTGTACCTTTATATAGATGTACGGAAAATGTTTTTTGTCAGTTTAGGATTTGAGGTGTTGGATATATAAAAATCCTATTTTAATAATGATCATGGTTAATTGTTAATTTTAATCCCATTTTGATTAGAATAAATGTTAATTGATAATTATAATCCCATTTTTATATTTTTCTAACTCCACTTATTTTTATCCATATTAAATTAGAATTTCTTTAATTTGGGCCCGCTTGGTACAGATTAAAATCTGATTTTAATCTAAATCAAAGTCAAACAATTAATATTAACCACATCTTTCATGAGTTCAGCAACTTTTCAACCACACATTTCAAAAACTTCTTTCACAATTTACTGAAAAATCTAATTCTAATCCCCACCAAATACCCTCTTAGAATTTTTGTTCTCACTTTTATGAAGTATTCTTTTTATTCTCGACCAGATTGTAAGAGTAGATATGGTTCACTATTGTGATTAGGATACATCTAAGTAAGCAAAATCCTAAATAAACTAATCTAGAATTTATTATATAAAATTATTCGGTAATTTTCCATCTCCCTGCCACGGCATGTGTCTAAGGATTTATTTGTTTTAAATTTTAGCCCCCCTTAAATTATTTTCCATTATATTTTATTTTTATCTCTCCTATTCTCAACTACACAATCTTCCATAAAATAATATTATACATAAATCGATAATTTTTCCTTCTTTTTCAACCACTCGTTTTAAAAAAAAAAAAAAAAAACACTATTCCACACATTTTCATTTCGCAAAAATGGGGGCCATACGGGAGCTTATTTTCACCTACTAAAAATTTTACAGAGATGAGATAAAATTATATGAAGTCATTCTTATCCTATTTACTTGTGGGACGCAGCTCCCCGAGTCCTTTTTGAACCACAATTCAATTGTTACTATTTTGTCCTATACATACCCCCATAAGGTTAAGAGAACGTTTCACAACTAAATATTTATAATACATACACGCACGGGCAGAGGGTATTAATTGGCAGAAGCATAATGCACTTTTAAGACAGGCAAGGAAGTTAGTAAATTTGGAGCATGATTTTGGATTGTGCTTTTCAAAAAAAGTATTTTCATTTATCCAGGTAAGATATTTTCTACAAGTGATTTGTTTCCGTATGCTTTTATATTCAGTAATTTATACATAAATTGCAAGTGGACCTTCAGATTCAACCTAACGAAAGGTGAACTCTACTGGGTTCTTTATAACGAAGTGTGAAATCTTTCGAGAATTCAAAATACTACCAATGGGAGTCTCATTTGGCCATCAATATACTCCATAAGAAATGTGATATGAAGTGGCTATTTTATTGTTATATAATTGTCTATAAAAATAGCATGTATCTTATTGGATATTTTTAAACACTCATTCTTACAATAATTTTACATAGGTCGGGTTGGTTGAATTTGTAGTAAGATGGTGATGCGGAATGCCAAGTGAATCAAAAGAAAAATAAATATTAAATTTTCCAGTCTTTCAATGTTTTAGTTAGTTTAATTTGTTCAAAAACATGATATTTAATTAGTTAGGTGATTATATTTTTTAGAGATACAATTTCCATGCTTTGTTTTAAATTTACAAATATTCCAATTATTTTATTATATAAAAAAAAAAAAAATTTATCGCTCCGCATTTAGCGTAAAGAAAAGTAAGTCTTTGGTAAAACTTGGGTTTATGAAAATTTGGAGTGTTACATAAACTTCAATCTCTGCTAGGTTTATTCAAGAGAGTTATGTACTTGAATAGTGTTAAAATAATAGACAAAAATGTCAGTCATTTTACCACTTTCCATAGGCTCAATCATATAAACAGGTTTGTTCCCATATTAATTACATATCACATATTTTATTCGTTAAAGAAACTTAAACATATAATAAGCTTACAATGTAACAAATCGATCTCTATGCCCAAACCATTAACTTACGTACTGTCCACTGTGAAAAAACCTAGCCCATTTTACCTCTCACAACCTTTTGCCGCGTCCCTAGGATTCGAATCCACAATTTCCTTAAGAGAAACTTAAATTGAATCCCAGTAAGTTAATTAAACTTAAGTCTCTCTCGAGAAAAATGTCATAGGTTCGAATCCTGAGAGCACGACCAAAAATCGTAAGGGGTAATATGAGCTAGCTCTCTTATAATGGACGATACATAAATTAAAGGTTTGGGCATAGAGGCCGAGTTGTTATAAAAAATGAGCATTTTTTGTAACAACCCGAGCATCATGCTCGACCATTCTCTTACGTACTGTCTCCTCCGGAAGGGACATCTGCCCTCTTATCCCTCATAAATTTCTATCGCGTCCCCATTATTCAAACCCATGAACTTTCCGTTAAGAGAGACTTTAGTTAAATCAACTTAAGACTCTCATAAAGTAGGGGTCTTAGGTTCAAATCCTAAGAAGCGATAGAAATCCGTAAGGGATAAGATGGGCCCAGATCCTTCCAAAGTGGATAATACATATCTATGTAGCACCGACACGCTGCCGGCGATAGCGTATCGGAGTTGCTTGCGACGTGTTGGACGATTGCTGGGCAGTTGAGTTGAAGGGAAGAAATGCAATCGGAGCTGGAGGAAGAAATGCAACCAGAGTTCAGTTTCCCGTTTGGGAAGGAAGAATAAAAAAGAGGAAAAAAACCTGAAAATGGAACCTGTAGAACTGAAGAAATCAGAGAAGAAGACGGCTAGAAATGGAAAGAAATCAGAGAAGAAGCTGGAACAGAAAATAAATAAGAGAAGAAAAAGGGACGGCTATAAATGATGAAAATCTCCTATACAAGTGAATAATTTAATTTGTATGACCATCATTGTAAAATTTTGTACCATTTTGTATCTTTTTGTATCTTTCAATGCCTGCAACTTTGTTTAAATAATATATAATATTTGTTTGAATGAAATTGTACCATTTTACCCCTCAACATAATTCATAAAATTAAAATAAACTAAAAATAATAATTTTATAATCAACGTGTCGGAACTTATTTAAAAAATCGCGTGTCGGACGCTCGTGTCCATGTCAGTGCTTCTTAGGTACATATAATCTAGCGGCCCGGGTTACATGCAATGTGCATTTGGCACAACTTAAGCTCTAAAGCAACGGTTAAGTCCCCAACCATTCCCTTAACGGCTTAACCACCTGTGGGTTGCTCTACACTTTCCTTCATAGATGATACAAGTGAAGATCAGTCACTTCCCTGCAACCCATCTTTCTCCATGGTCAATGAAAACTAACTTTACCTTCCTTGAATAACTTCTTAATTTCAAATTGTCAATATTCAAACTAAATCAACAAGATCTAATACATGCATCATGCAAAACTACTTCTTCGCTTGATTTACAAAAGAATAATATGCAAGTTAGGAAGATAGAAATTTGGAGTTAACGCACATGAATGCCTGCACATTGATTGGACAAATTCCACGATTGTAACAAAATTAACCACTATAAACATAAATTACCTGGCTTAAGAATTTAATTGATTCTTTAACCACATCTCTAAATATATCATCATCAAACCATCCAAACTTGGTAAGTCGACATAAAAGCTGAACTAAAGATCCAATCACAAAGGACTGCAGCTCAGGACCTCTGTTTGCCAGATAGTTTACAATGTAGTTTCCTTCATAGAAAGTACAAAGCAATAAATTCAGAGAACAATGAATATTATGAAAGTTAAACAAAACACCAATCTGTTCGAATTAATTAGGTTGTGCTTTAAATCTTGTAGCATTACCATGCATTGGAAAATTTAATACATAGTTAACAAGAAATCATTGTTAATGGAGATACGATACTAAAATTGAAGGAAAAAGGAAGTAAGGTATATAAAAAATCCTTTCTTCTTTGAAGCCGCCCAATTAAAAATCCACAAAAAACATCTTATCATTTCGAGTGTCATTCCTCTCTTGCCCCTTAAGAAGGCAACTTAAGTATGATACTTACTATCATGTCAAACAAAGACAATTGCCCACAATAGCATAACAAACTTCCTTACTTGACGACAGCAATATAAAATGTGCAAAAATTAATAATATATTACGGATATCAAGGCGGAGCTGCAAAGAGAGACTATGCTCGGTCACTTGCTTCAACAAGCTCGAACTAGCCAACATCAAGGCATAAGGTGTCAGTGCATTGTCCAGAATAAATTGGCACTGTGAAATGTAATCAATGTTTGTGGAAAAACATTTCAGAGTGTTCTCGGCATGCATTCGTTCAGCTGAATCCTGTGAATTGTACAGCCTTTCACACAAAACTTCCAACTGTGCTAAGCTCTCCATTTTTACTCAATTATAACAACATGCCCACCTAAAAATTCCAGATGACCAAGAACCTGCACTCATCCAATCCAATATCAAGGTATAAAACTATGTACATTTTTCTGTCACATTCTATGACGAGAAATATACTAAATGTCATATGTATCAGAAACTCATTCATATGCACTGAGACATCTGTGTCCGTGTGTATTTATGTGGAGACGGGATATTTAAGAACCAGAAAGAGGGAAAAATGATTGCACCCGAAATTCAAGAAACTGATATGGATGTGAAACAGAGAGTTATGTGCACACAGCACCACTAAGTACAAGAAACAAACAGAGCATCAATGCCATTATGGCAAGAGCAAAGGCCAACAACTGTAGCATTATACCCTTTGCATCAAATGGTGTTGCCGAGCAGAATAAATTGTCTTCACGCAATGGAGGAGAAAAAATTAAGCCAAATAAACAATACAAATTGGAAATGTTACATTAGTATTTGATGTAGAATAATACAAAGTAGCATCAAACTCTTCCCCTCTTCCCCTCTCTATCACAACAATACTCCTCTGATAAAGCAAACAAAAATAGATATACAATTATTTACACACACAAAAGTGCTCCAGATAAATGAACCAATAGCTGTTCAGCGTCAAACCCTGACAAGAAAACCAAGAAAACATGGAAATAAAAATTAATTGGTTTCATGATCTTATACAAATATATTCACGACCGAATAGATAATCTTAACTATATATATATATACACACACAAAAATGGATGAAAATTATTATAGCAAACAATTAAAAAAAAATTAAAATAGAAGAACCGAGAAACTATCACCTCGGTTAAATCGAAGAAAAAATGTCTCGCGATCGGATGAAGATGATTTCTTGAGAAGGGAATTGAATTCTGTGATGTGATCCCAAATTTAATATATTTTGTGTCGAGAAAGCACCGGAGAAAAGAAAGGTATTCTTTTTTGTACAGATACGCTAACGCTTATAAACGTGGCTGTATGTCAGAGCAAATAAACCAGGGTCGGTAGGAAGGGTCAAATTACATACTAGAGTTAAAAGCCTTTTTTTTTTTTTTTTCCTTTTTTTCTTTTTCCATTTTTTTGTTTATTTGGTTGGTTTGTTTTGGGGAAGAGAATTACATGCATGATTTTATTTTATTTGTTTTAAATCTTTCCACTAATTAATAAAGTCCATTCATAATTAAATCGATCTCTATCTTCAATTTTGTTTAGATATAGTCATACTTAAATCTTTTCAAGAGCTATTAATTTCTAATAATAGAAGAATATGTTTGATAAAGTTGGAGCCTTATAATTTGCTTGCTCGAGAATTGATTTTCGAGTGTTAATCATCGACCTATAAAGATCGTAAAATAATTAGTTTTGAATTTCTAAAACTGATTGTAAAAGGGACCTTGTTGCAACTTGGCCCTCATAACTTTTTATGCCATAGTCCTCGACTCTTGATTTTGTAGATTGTAACATTGTTAGATCATATAAGGCACTTTTCCATTTAGAACAATTCCTTTTTTCTATATCGTTTCTCTTTTCCTTCATCTTCTTTTCTTGCTTCTTTAAAAAAAAAAAAAAAGGGTACAATCCGTTAGCAAAACCCGAATCTAACTGTATTGCAAAATTGAAAGCCATTCGCCTAGCTGCTAGAAGAAATAAACAAAATCCATAAATTGGGAACCAAAAATAAAAATAAGAAATATTTTGGGCATTGTAGTTGTAGGGCATCAAACTCCAATCAAAACGATTTCAAGATTGTGGTTTCTGTTGACACATAAAAATTCAGCCAAAATCGAACGACCCAAGGAATGAAACCCGATTGGAGGATCCCCAAATCAGATAGCCCAAAGAATGAAGCCCAATCAGACAATTCAAGATGAAGGCCCAAATAGAGAGGCCCATGAACGCGGTAACACAATCGCTCAAGCTTGCGAGTCGTCCAGGATCTGAACGAATGGAGTGTCATGCAGTCGCCCAGAGCTATTACTCTATTCTCGCCCAAACTTTCGAGTCGCCCAAAGTCTTAGCAGACATGAAGTGTTGTGGTTATCAAGAAGCGCAGTTATTAAAGCAGCCCTACCACGTTCCACGATTCAAGGAACTCAATTGAAGACGGTTGAACGACAAAGAGTAATAGCAGCAGTTAGAAAAGGCAGTTCCATGACAAGTTGGCCATTACGAGGAAAGTGTGCAGTTATAGAACGATCAAACAGTTTTTAGACGGTTGATCACAAAGAGATCGTCCAGGGAGTATAAAGGGAAGGAAAGACATAGAACAAAGGAATCGAATCAAAAACTCTCGAACAGAGAACATGTAATTTTAAAATTTCTTAACTTAGATTTAAACACTTCTTTCAGTAAAAAGAACACCACTTTTTGAGACTTTGTCTCAAGAGGTTTGTCCCTTACACAATCGTCTGATCCCTTTTAATTGTTAGCGACGAACCCGCTCGAAACAGTTTCTAATTTCTTGTGTTTAGATTAATAACATAAGTACATATTTTTAAGTGTTACGATGAAAATGAATGGACGCGTTAAGACATCTATTATTCTAGACACTTCCATTCAAGTAAAAAGGGAAATATTTCATACAGCGCATTAAGCTTTTGTTTAACACATTTATTTCTAATTTAATTTTTCTCAAATTTATTTTTAATTACATAATTTTCTAATAAAAAATTTTATACGTAAACTTAGGACTGCACATGGTCCGGTTCAATTTGGTTCTTGTCATAATCGAATTGGACCCAAAATTTACAGATATTTAGTGAGTGGAACCGTTCGGGTTTGGTTCGATTTCATTCAGTTCTCAAGTTTCGTACTATAATCAATTTTTTTAATATTTACGAACTATATTAATTCAAGTAATGATATGTTCAAACTTAATTCTTACAAAATGACATAATGCGGTCTTATATGTTTTTTGTATCTCTCTTTATTGAGTTCTTCATATATTTGATTGTTAAAATCATGAGAATATGAAGATAGTGAGCTCACAATTATTAAAGGAGACGTTGTCCCGTGTCAATTCGATTTTTCTATAACGGTAGAAAAGACACTACAATAGAATAATAAATTTGGGTAAAAAATTTATCAATTTGATTGAGTTGGGTTTGGACTGAAAATTATAAATATGAAAAATCATATTTTTGAGTTTAAACTAAATTAATTAGTTAATAAATTTATTTTAAAAAATAATTGGACTTATTTAAAATAAATAAACTAAAAAAATTAGGAAGGCTTGGTTCTTATTTGATTTTTCAGTTTTTTTTTATTATCTAAAATTGAGAACAGAACCTAACACCTCAGCTCTCGATTCGTATACCCATTCGGGTATTTGACTTTAAAAGAGTCGATTGGTTCAATTTAGGTCGGGTTGGGTACGATTTCGTTTGGGAGCTTTGTCCAACCCTACGTAAACTCATGAGTTTTTCTACTTTTTTTCATACAATTTCCTAAAAAATTAATTTTTTACTTCAATTAATCTCTCATAAACAAATATTAATAATTGAAAGATAGTACGTGAAAATTAGCTTCTTTTAACTTTGATTAAAGATGTAAGAGGAACCCATTGGATAAGGATATTATCACCTGCATAAATTTCTTGATCCTTTAATTTTTTATTTTTTTTCAATATATGGATATGAAATGCATTTTATCATTATTATATTTAAAACTACATCATATTGTGGTTATCCCTACATTACGCCATTAAAACATATCATAAGTTCATTTAAATAATGAATTAAGGGATGCCAATAATAAACTACATTAATGAGTAGTCAACAACAGGTCACGTGGGCTTTTAATAGGAATTGTGGGTACTACTTTGTTGAAATTTTCAAAAAAAAAATAATTCGATCATTATTATGTATTTTTTTTATCCAGTCTTCCACAGCAGGACCAAAGGTCACTTGAATTGACAAATCAAATAACTAAAAAGTATGTGATAAAAATAAAAGGATTTTTGTCATGAACGATTGTGATTGTACGGAATTATTTTTACAGAAGAAAATCAGACCTCTCACAAAGGTCGACCTCACTGTGGGGCCCAATATAATAAAAATGACAAAAAAAATTTCGACCCCACCATATGTAAGACCTCTGTAAGAGGTTTGTGAACTGGGGGTTCTGCACACCCATCTCGGGGCCCGTTTGGTAGGGATTTTTTGTCCCAAAAAATTGATTTTTTGTCCGTTATTTTACTATTCAAGTCGTAATTTTTGACTTTTTCTCTCACATGTGGATCTCACTTTTTTTCTAACGATCAAAAAATCAATTCTCAAAATCCCTACCAAACGAGCCCTCGGTTCTTTTGTTATTTCCTTTCTTAAATGAAAAGGTATCTGCTAAATCCTTAATCAATCACCTGGCAAATCAATCAAGCTCACTAAAAAAGGCTGACTTGTATATAGGATACATCCAAAAGCATCGTCAGCTTCTTATTCCTGTGTAAAACTCTCAACCAGCAATTTTTGAAATGCAAATGCTTAAAATCAATGCCTTTTACCAGAAAATGATATAATAACTACAAATCAAATTATAAAATTGGTAAAAGTTCCTAAGTAAATGTACATTACTATTAACATCGAAGCACCATCTCCAATAATCACAAAATTGATAAATGCAATCTATCCAAATATTCACGTCGGCTTCGACACTCTCAAATTGGGTATGTATAATCCCTATTGTAAGAACATAAACCTTATATTTGTCGTCATGAAATTTGCATGGGAAGCAAATAAGTTCTAAGCAATTGTATGAAAATTATTAATTAAATATGTTTAATTGATTTAGAGCCGTTTGAGCCACATTATTTGTAGAATGAGAATGAAAAATAGAGTTGTTATGGGTTCCATACAAGAGATAGAAATTCAAAAATGGTGGTTTGATGTGATGGATAACGGTCATATTTTTCATTTTAATGATGTAAAAATGGGGCTTAAACAGGGCCTTAATTTTCAACTTAAAAAATATTATACTTGTCCATTTTTATTTTTATTTTTTGATAAATGAAAGTGAAAGGGGATAGATGAGAGAGAGAGAAAGAAAGTGAATTACCTGAAAAATAAAAATTACGTTCCCTAAAAAAAATGTTTTCATTGTTTTTGAGGAATATACAGTTACACATCAAAATTGAAAAATATTATTTTATGAAAAAATTATCAATCAAACACCCAAAAAGTAAGAATTTGTATAGAAAAATAACATTTTTCATAAAAAAATAAATTCAATTAAGCATACTCTTAAAGTAGCATGACATTGGTGAAAATTACAGAGCCTGTTTGGGAGTGATTTTGAAAATTGATTTTTTGACCTTTAGGGGAAAAGTGGGGTCCACCTGTGAAAGAAGAAGTCAAATATGACGTTGGAATAGTGAAATAACGGTTAAAAAATCAATTTTTTGGGGCAATAAAAATCGCTCCCAAACAAGCTGACACTGAGGTTGCATTTTAAAAATCAAGTTTAAAATATGTTTATACAAAACTCAGGTGATAATACTTTTTAAATCGTAATATTTAATAATTAATAATAAAGTATAATTTTTTATATTGTAATTAACGTGTTAAAAAAGGGGGAATCAACACTCATGATCTATTTCTAATAGCTTCCTTATTCTTCGAAAAGCATATTCATCCCACGTATGCTCCCATATGTTATGATCGTCATGAACTCTCTCTCTCTCGCGTTCCTTTGTCGCCGAAAAATATTGTTGATCGAGCTCTCCATCGCTGTCAAGAATACATTATCTTGCTATTATACACACAACATCATATCCTCTATGATATCTATGTGAAAACTATATACACAAAAACTTACGTAAAATGGTTCGATTAAGTACTGTTAAGCGAGAGAAGAAGATAGAGGAGGCCGCGAATAGACGAGATAACCAAAAGACATATAATATCACTAAGTAATCAACATAAAAATAATAAAATAATAAAAAAAAAGTTCTCAGCAAGAACCTGAATCGACCACTAACAAGGTATTTTCAGTTTATTTTAATTTAATTTTTAAGCACAATTGGTAGGTACCAAGTACTGCCAATGCATTCGATATTTGTCACCTATTGTCGGTTTAATTTTGTAGCGAATGACATGGGTGAGATTGTTATTTGAAGTGTTGTGTTTTAGAAATCGATGTCATTTGATTTAGGAATGTGTTGTGACCTAAATTTTGTTGATTGTGGCCTATCCATCCATCCGTGACCACTATGAATCGTTTGCATAACAAATATTTCACTAGGCTGTGTTTAGAAATGGATATTAAGTGATTTAGAAATGTGTTGTGACCTTTCTCCAATCGTGACTTGCCCATCTGTTTATGACCAATTTCTCAATGAATCTGTGACCAATATGAATCATGTGCAATTAACAGCAAATATTTTATTAGGGAGTGTTTAGAAATGGGACGTGACCTCAATTTATCAAGTTGTGACCAAAAAATTATTTTTGACAAAATTGTTATTGATCTATGATTTGGTCCTATATTACAAAATAGTGAAACTATTTGTGTAATGAAATGTAACCTACCTTATGTGACATTATGTTAACAACTAGAACTTGTGACTATATTCGTTATATATGTGACTTAAGTGACTTGATTGTCTACCATTCTCCATATCTGTGAGATGATTGTCTACTATTTTTTTGTATCTATGAACTAATTGCCTACCATTCTAAATTTGATTTTAATGTATTTTGATGTATACAAATAATGTAGGTGTGGAAGTACATTATTTAGAAAGACATTTTGATTTTGAGAGAGACTACAATAAACCCGACAAAGGCTATTCTGACAAACTTCATAACGAAACTCAACGAAATCGAACAGCTTTTACCGAAAGATACTTCTCACATTTCTTGGAGTATCACAAAATTGTGGTTCAACCATGATTGATCCACTATCTTTCACTGAGGTAGGTGAAACACCCCAACCTTGATGAGATGTGGTACAAGACAACAGGTCGCCTTGTTAGGTTCTCGTTGCCTGAGTTTTGTTTAGTTACCGACTTTAGATACTTTGACAATGATGATAGAGATAACCTTGAAACCAATCTATCAAGTTTAAAGGACAAATACTTCAGTGTGTTGAAAATTGTAAGCCACAAAGATGTTAGGGGTATACTTATTTTGTGAGACGCCTTCCACATGAGGATGTTGTCGGGATCGGGGTTTTGTACTTGATTACTTCATAATTGTTTTCAAGATATTACAAAAAGTAGAGCTGCTCAAAAAAATCGCGAAACCTCAAATCAAACGGAATGCTTTGGTTTGAAACCTTTGGCTTAATTCCACGTGGATGCGCAAGTATTTTTTCCCTCAAATCGAACCAAATTATTTTGCATGTCAAAATGGTTTGGTTTAGATTTCGATTTTCAAAAATCGCATAAAATCGAATTGTACCATTTTTCTTTATTTTTAAATTAAAAATCTAATTTCATCAAATCATAAATCTTACAATTTTTAAGGGGAAAAAATTAGTGATCTACAATTTTCTCGTATTTGGATGGGACTCGAGGCAGAATCAGAATCAATGGAGTAACAAGAAATGGCAATAGAATACTCTTGGGAACATTTTGCTTGTTCTGTACATACTCCACCGAAGGAACCATCACATCCTCATAGAGTGGCAAGTTTTGATTAATGAATCCATTAATTGGTTCATAATTTTCTTAAGTGAACCAGCAGGGATGAATTTTCTTTTATTTGAAGCATTACTCTATTATATTCGAATTTCTTTATTTCATTTTCACATGTTCTATATTGAGAAAAATCTGTTTCTTTTATGCATTTGGTGATTAATATGGGGAAGTTGAAAAAGAAAGATTTTATGTTACAGGTCAACTTTCCGTAGTTACAATCTGTTGAAGAATTATGTTTTCGAAGCAAAGTAGAGCTTCATTTATTTTCTTTACTAGTTACAATCTAATTCGGACACTTTATCTTAGTTAGCTTTAAATATAGTGTAGGCAGGAAAGCGACCAAAAATAAAAATGTGTTCAACGATTCAATGTTTCACTTGAGAAGCAAATGGAGAACAAGAATAGAAGAAAATTATAATCCAAGGCACATTATCACTCATGCAAAAAAAGGGGCCTGGCTTATGTGCCCCTTTTTTTAAAACTTATTTTTAAAACTTAAGGACTGCTGCTACATCTATAATGTTGCTTTGAAAAAATTGAAGGGAGAAAGCTAATGGCATGTTGTTAAATGCTAAGTTGCTATTACTTTTCTTTCTTTTTGTTTATGCTTCGAATTTCAGACAAAGATGAATATAATTTAATAATTAACGTTATTAACTCTCTTTTAAACTTATATGTTGGCTTGTTTTAAATATGTTATTATAATATCGGTAGACAAACTGTGGATTAAAATAGAACCAAACCTCAAATAATGCTTATGTTTGGTTTGGTTTGAACAAATTTCAAATCGCGTGAAATGGTTTGAGTTGAAAATATGACACAAATCGTCCAAAACGAACCGTGTTCAACCGTCAACGAAAAGGTTGTTGATAGCTTCTTTTTCATATTGGTTAAAGATTTTGCTATGCTATGAAGGACATGTTTCCATGGGGAAAGACATTATTTGACATTACCATCAACTCGTTGCAGGAGGGTTTGAGCTATTGTCAACCCATTATAAGTTAAGAAGTCTATTCATAGCTTTCCAAGTGGGGATATGCGAGACGATTCCTAGTCTCAATGGACGCGTGGTCACAAGGATGTCCAGTTTGTACCTCCGAATCAAAAATTGGATGGCGGATGAGCACCCCTCAGCTGCAAGTTGGAAGGACATGATGTCTTTGCTAACCCTGATGTATGAATTTAAATTCACTTCCGACTAGTGCAGTATGCAATGTTTCGAACAATATTTCATTGTTAACCTTCCATTTTCAATGTATTTAGAATGGCAGATTCGAGTAAATGACTTGGACCCATTGGAGACAGAGATTGGGTTGTCATACATAACTAGAGTACAACAAACTAGCTCAACCCAAGCTAACAAATGAAAGGGATGTCCAAGAATGACATAATGGAAAGCTGGGGCAGGTTCCCCTACTAAAAAATATCTATCTCAGTGCTCATGATAAGTGATGGTAAACTTGGACTTGTCGATGTTGTTGAAGATGATGCTGATTTTGTTGATCCTCCACCGAGATAGCTGGAGAATTTGTTTCATGTTCATTCTTCAATGGATGAGGGTCCATCAGCTAATGCTCATTATTTGCAGGCAGCACATTCAGCTGGGCATCCATCAGATATGTAAGTTGTTAGTTTAATGTTGATATTGTATCTTTATGAAAAAATATCATCCATACTCACATTTCATTGGTTTTTACATCAAAATTTTACGTTTTGATATGAGATCTATATAAATGTGCATAGGTTTATGTGTATGGGTCACAGATCATTTATTCATGATTTATGTACAGTGGTGGATCCAGCACTTGGTGAGCCTTAGCGGTCGCCCTGGTAGATCGGGCTTGCCAAGTGCTGGATCCGTTGGGAGGAGTTTTTTTCTGTTGGGAATATATTAAATTTTGAGCTAATATTACTGGTATTTCGTTTTAGTCTCAGCTATGGCTTCTAGCTCAGTTGGTTGGAGCTTGTATGTTTATGTTGGATGTTTCATGTTCGAATCCCCTTGCTAGCAAAATTTATTTTACAATGCTTTTATTCTACATTTTTTACAAAAACTCAATAGGAAGTGGACCAAAGGGGTTTCGAACTCGGGTCCTCTTTGATAGAGGTATTGGAGCTTGACCATTACACCACTTGTTGGCAAAAATCATTGTGTTTAACAAAGTAATATTTGTTAGGTTTTATTTGGTTTGCAAGTACAATTGCAAAGACTCGAACCCATGCTTTTCCTTTTAATTATACAAAACTTGGCAACAATGACATTCGATGAGTCCAATTTATTCTTATAAAAAAATTATATATATTCAATTTGAACAAAATAACTGTTATATTTAAACTTTAGACCTTGTTTGATTTTCATTTTTTTCAAAATATGTTTTTTCTCTTCTTTTTAACAATACATTTTCAATAAAATAATATTACACGCAAATTCAAAACTTCTATTTATTTTTAGCTGCGCATTCTCCATCAAATCACAATTTCAAAATGTATTTTTCGCAAAAAAAAAAGCAATAAATAAATAAATGGTATCAAACTGGCTCTTAATATTTTATTGCGGCTGAACGGTCCATGACCGCCTGTGCTGGGTTAAACTTCTGGATTCGCCCCTGTTTATGTACAGATTTTTATTCTGAATTTTGTCGTAGGTTAATGTTCATTTGTCGCATATAACAGATACCCATAAAATTAGGAAGAGTGAAGAAAAATGAAAGGTAGATAATCCGAACGAATGCCAATTTAGCTACACATGGGAACCATCCACTAAACATCTGAAAATATTAGTAGCATAAACAATTTTATTATAAAGAAATGATCATGGGGACTAAGCCGCTGTCAGGATTTCGATTAAAATTAGAATTTGGGAAAATATGTGTTTTGAAATATTATTTTTTTAAAGAACGTGTAGTTGAATAATAATGAAAACTTGTAATTGAAAATAAGTAAGAGAAAAATGTATTAATACAATAATGAAGCTCAAACAAGGGCTATATATTTTGCCATAAAATAGACCTTTTTTTTTTTTTTTTATCATCACACTTCTTCTACTCACCATTGATGCTCGTAAGAGCTTAATCTCTTTGTAGCATATATGTGCGTGTGTTTTAATCACATAAAAAAATTACATCCATATCACATCTAAAAAAGTTCATCGCATAATTGTCTTGCGCTTGCATGGTTTATTTATTGTGTTGATAGCAAATGACCCTTTCAGTTAGATGACTCATGGAACCTAAATGACCCTTTCAAAAATTTATTTATTGAGAAAAAAGAAATTTTGATTGATAGAAACTCAGCTCTTGAGATGGATCATGAATTTGATTGAACAACACTTCATTTCAGAAAATTGTTCTTGAGATTCTGACACACTGAAATTCTGGTTAGATGGCGGCCGCTCATAGAGAAAGGTAGCGAGATTGACCGCTGCTGTTGGGTGAGCAAGAGCCGCTTAGTCATAGTACTGACTTATGGGCTAACAGGTCACACTTTGACAATTGAAAAGAAATTTGTTAACTAATTGTTAGTCCCTTGTTTGATAAAAATTAAAATTGAAATTTTAACGTAAATAAAAGTCAACAATTAATTTTCTCGCATATTTCTAGATATTCATAACTTTTGAATCACACATTACATCCATCTTTATCAAAATTTACTAAAATCTAATGGGTCTTAATAATTAATAAAGTCCTATATTTTAGAAAAGGGAATTTTATAATTTTGGAGATTTTTAATATTGCTATTAAACGACATTTTCAAAACGCCTTTAAATGTACTGATATGATTAACATATATTAATGAAAGGATAGTAGATAATTATATGATATGGAATCCAATTTAATGTATCAAATATTTTAACAGGCATAACAGAAGTTGGTATTTTTCAGCATTTAATTTTCTATTTTCCTTTGCTCCAATTTGACAATCACTAAAAAAAGGCCTTTTTTTTTTTAATAAGAAAATGAGTTTTCGGATAGTAATTTTTTAGCGAATGTTTAGATAAAGAGTATTATAAAGTCATAGGCAAATTTTTTTGGATAAATATATATGTACCAAAAATGGGTAATTGAATTGGTGCCCTACTCTCACATGCGCGCGGGCCTCGAGTGCATTTAAAAATTCCAGCTTGTGGGACTTGTCCTCCTATTGTGATGAGTGTGGGTAAAAAATTCGATAAAAATGTGTAGATAAATGTAGCATCGTCCAAATTTTTTGCTCCTATTCGTCTCTCTTCAAAACAAAATCTTTTAATTCTCATATTCATTTTTAACTACATATTACACAATAAAATATTTTTATGTAAATTTAACACTTTACCATACTTTTTAACCATATTCTGAAAAAAAACACTATTTAAATATATATATATTTTTTTTTTTTTTTTTTTTTCTATAATGGCTATCAAACAAAAACTTTACTGGGAGAACTAGGGTTGGGCAAATCTTTCGAACCGAACTGATCGAACTGAACCCTAACCGAACCGAATCGAATCGAACCCGACGGTTCTTATAAAATTAAATACCCGAACGGGTATCTAAATTGAGAACCAACGGGTACGATTTGATTTTCGATTTTAGACCAAGAACCGAAAAATCGAATATTTCTAATTTTTTTATATTGAATAAATTAAATTATTTTAATTTTAATTTTTTCTAAACAAATTAATAATTTCTAAATTCAAAATTTTAGCCTAATAATTTGTTTCATTTCTAATTTTTAAATTTTTTGCCCAATTATCCATTTTATTATTTCACTTCTTAGCCCAACAAGATCTAACCCACTAAATAACTCTAAACATCTACACTAAAGTGTATAACACTGTCTTAACTCTCGTACTCACTCTCGCAATCTCGCTGACATTCCAAAACCTATACAATCGCCGGTCGACGCTGTAACATCCGATCAAAGCTATGACCTCTATCGATCGAAACTTTGATCGTAGCGATCAATTTGAATAAAATAATCTACTAGCCTTTGACATTTCAAAATCATTGAATGTGTCATTAGTTGTATTTATATAATGCTGTTATAAATGTTAAAAAATTTAATTATAGTATGGAATCGAATCGAACCGAACGGAACCGAACCCGAATGATTTCATAATTATATTTGGACTAGACGGTTCTATTTATTAAATACCAAAAAATTTTGGTTCGAATCGATTTTCTTTAGAATCGAATCGAACCGATCCAACCCACGCCCACCCGTAGGGTGAACTTCTGATTAAAATGAGTTTGAGAAAAAAATATTGTTTTACCCATAGACATCTTTTCTAATCCTTCTCTCTCCCAAAATTAATCTTTTCTAAAGCCGTCGACCGTCGGTTCGTATTTCATACAACCGCTCGTTTTTATTTACGAAAGTATCCGTAGCGATTAATCTCTCTCTCTCCCAAAATTAATCTTTTCTAAAGCCGTCGACCGTCGGTTCGTATTTCATACAACCGCTCGTTTTTATTTACGAAAGTATCCGTAGCGATTAATCTCTCTCTCTCCCAAAATTTCATTTCTATTTCCCTCTTTACACCTAGGGTTTCTTGATTTCAATTTCAAAATTGAATCAGATCTCTCGAGAGTTTGCATTTGATTTCTGGAATTCATCTGTTCAATGTCCGCATCCACAGTTTCCGTCACTGCAAATACCACTTCCACCCGGCGCCGAGCCGTGGAAAAGAAGCAGCCATCCGCCGGCTTCGATTTGGCTGGCGACGCGACCCAAATGGTCGCCACCGCGGCCTCCCCAATAAATCCCGATACAAACACAAACAATTCCAGTGCTAGACTCACTGCCGGTGGTACTTCCACCGGGATCCACAAGGATGTGATCCACGTTAAAAAACCGCCGCCCAACACTACTAGCGGTGACCAAGCAACGACACGACGGACTGGCGCGTCAAGAAAGTCCTCGAAAGCCGAGAAGCCACGCTGGCTCACTGCGATCAGCATTATTACTAAGAATTTTGTGCTCTTGTTGGCATTAATAAGTTTAGTTCAGATGATCCGGTGGGCTGTTTTAAAAAATTCGGGTCATGATACGGTTGGGATTTCAGCAATGTCAGGGGATGTGGATGGTAAGTTAGCCGAGATAGATAAGTTCGTGAAGAAATCTTTAAAAGCCATGCAGGTCCAAGTGGAGGCCATTGACCGAAAATATGAGAAGGGGATCAGTTCAGTAAAAAAGGAATTTGTTGAGAAACTAGATAACCAAGGAGAAAAGTTGGATTTGAAGTTGAAAAAGTTGGATGAAAGGAGTGAACTTTATGAGAAGTTTATGGGCCAATTTGAATCAAAAAGTTTATTATCAAAGGAAGAATTTAATGATTTCTTCGAGGAGTTTAGGAAGTCAAAGAAGGATGGAGACAATCATGGTGACGAAGTGAGCCTGGACCAGATTAGGGAATATGCGAGAAATATAATAGAGAAGGAAATTCAGAGGCATGCGGCTGATGGGCTTGGGATGGTCGATTACGCATTGGCATCCGGAGGCGGGAAGGTGATGAGGCATTCAGAGCCATTTGGGAAAGTGACTGGGAGTGGGAGTTGGTTGACAAATCGTAATAAAGCTCATGCTGATGCAGCTAAAATGCTTAGACCGAGCTTTGGGGAGCCTGGGCAGTGTTTTCCGCTTAAGGGGAGTAGTGGATTTGTTCAGATCAAGCTTAGGACTGCCATTATTCCCGAGGCTGTGACTCTGGAACATGTAGCCAAGGTAATCTTTTGATTCCCATATTCCATATTATCAGCAATGCTTAATTAATCCATATTTTTTTACTAGAAGTTACGTATGGATAAGGATTTAAATTGGTATGTTTTATGTGCTGCTCCTATGGCCTATTAACTCTTTGGTTTCTTGATCTGTTTTTCTAGATGACCGACTAAGCTGAACAATATGGTCTCACTATGCCTTTTAATTAATAATTTGTGTATAGTTCTTCCATCTACAACTTCAACTAAACTAGTAGTAAGCATCTGTGTTGCACGTCTTCTGTATGGAATGGAATAAATAATATGCGTAATATTTTTAAAGTAAGTTAATTGATAATGTTAAAGAAAAAATTTATGTATACATATATACATATATGTATGTATACATATATACATATGTGTATGTACATATGTATGTATATTAAGTTTAATTAACACTTAAAAATCTAGTTTTAGCCAAAAATGTAATTGAGAAGCTTGTATTTAGTGGGGTAGATACAAATTTGGGAATGA
This sequence comes from Olea europaea var. sylvestris, assembly GCF_002742605.1. Taxonomy (NCBI): domain Eukaryota; kingdom Viridiplantae; phylum Streptophyta; class Magnoliopsida; order Lamiales; family Oleaceae; genus Olea; species Olea europaea. The sequence goes on from NC_036239.1 coordinate 6,589,776, forward strand.
TAAGTAAATCCTAATTATGAAGAATAATTAATAAGGTTTTTAAGACTGAAGGATAATTTCTCCCATCTTCAACTCTTTTCTTCCTAGCTGTTGATCGCATATGTAAGCAATTTTTTTTCTTTATATTTAAATACTTATATTATCTATTATATTAATTAAAAGTACAATTTATATAATCTTTGAATGAAAATATTGACAATGTTATATAATGACAAAATGATAAATTGAACGTTTCTCATCAATCTCCACATTTTATTTTTACATATATATTTGTTATTATAATATAATTATATAAGTAGATGAACGTTGATTTTAAGTGAATCTCACTCTATAAATAATAAATATTATAATATAAATACATGTACGTAAGAGATAATATTATAATATGTTAAATGTGGCATTAATGATAGATAAATTACAATTTAACTTCATGTAGTCTCCTTTTAAGTATATAGTTCATTTTTTATATTGGAGTACTCATATTTTTATATTAATTAAATTAAGTTTAATCAATTAAAATTGAAGCTCGCCACATTCCATTCAACACCCGCACCACCTCCTTCCCTATTTTCTAATGAAATAAGCTGTATTATTTTCCCATTCGGCCATTTAATTATTCCAAAATTAATAATTTATCTTGATTAGGGATTTCTTGATCAAGCCCATTATTTTTATTCCTAAACCGCTGCTTTGTTCTAATCTCGTTTGTGGAGTAAATGTGCTGATATAACTATTCCACTTTTTTGTAGAAGAAGCTTGACTATTTTAATCCTATTCCCTACCCAAAGTTCTATTTTCTCATCTTTTAAATCGAATTTAATGACTGCATCGGCTCCATTTCTATTATTTTTCCTTGATTGTATACCAAAGTTATATCTTGTACTTTCCAAGCCTTCGTTTGTGAATAGATGGAAATGATGGTGGATAAGTGGACGTACTTTTGGTCCCACAAAATGTGTGGATAAAAAGTAGGTTTGACCAAAAGTATTTATAATTTAAGCAAGTGACAAAAAATTGCTTGGTCATAAGGGTTTTAGCATAAGCATCCCTATATTCTGAATACCAATCCAATTCTTTATCCTATACTAACTTTAGCCCTTGCTTATTTTTCAAAACTTTTGGCCATCAAAGTGGGAGAATATTTTCTAGAAAGAAATACATAGTGATTAAGAAAGCTTGGATTCATTTTGAAAAATAGGCTGTCACGTACGGGATATGTCTTAACTAACCTTCGAGTAGGAGAAGGCGATTGTATCAAGTGGAGGATAGCACGGGATGACATTTTCTCAGTTCGCTCTTACTTTAGTTTCCTCCTGGGATGTGTGGATAATTAATTTCTCTAGAAGTTGGTGTGCCAATGTAAATTGCCTCCTCGGGTGACATTCTTATTGTGGACAGTTGGGAGGAGACAGGTCTCAACAATGGATAATTTTCGATATAAAGGCTTTTACGTAATCGAGTGGTGTTATATGTGCAAGAAGGATGGGGAGACGTTCGATCATTTGTTCATTCATTGTGATGGTGTTCATTGGATTTGGAACAGTATACTTGGTTCTCAATCTATGGATTGGGCGTTGCCTCGTCGTATAGAGGACGTACTACGGGCAAGGAGGAGAAAATTTCGAGATAAGGATAATAAACTTGCATGACACCTTTTCCCGGGTTGCATTGTATGGTGCGCGTGGAGATAAAGGAACAACTGCTGCTTTGAAGACCAAACAAAGATAAGAGAGCAGATAAGAGAAACATTTTACTTTACTTTGTATTCTTGGTTTAATGCTGTGGCTAAAGATCTTGTAGATGGGTATCTAATTTCATGTTGTTCCTTACTGACTTAAAGTGATTGTATACCTCCCGTGTATTCTCTTTTAAGTAATAAAATTATCTGATTACCTACTAAAAAAAAAAATGCAGAACGAACAAATAATACTCAATCATCTATCAACCCCTAAGAAAAATAATCCCCTTGATTTCTTTTTCGGTAATGTAACGAATAAAATTTTATGTGAGTAGATGTAAAGAGTTAGTACAAAAATTTTGCGTTGTTTGTTAACCTTTTGTAGCACTAGTGTATCCGAACACAGAGACAGGCTATGAAGAAACATGATGGGCTACAAATGGGTAGAAAACGATATATTGCATGACGACTTTTGTTGGACCTGTAGGGTTGACATTTTTTGGTGCTAGGCATATTTACTTGGATCCTTATAATCAGATACTTTGTTTGGTTGGGGGCGCTTGGATGTGGAGTAGAGACAGTCTGTTTTGAATGGGAAGGCTTGTATGTGTAGAATCCTTTTTTTTTCTTGGAAAATAATAAATATTCTTCCGTTGAATCTGGAAATATCTCAAAAGTTTTAACACACAATAGATTAATAATAATTATTTTATTCACCCCTTTGCATTCATATGTAATCAGAGATTCAGAGTTGCTATATATTCATTGTTTTAGGGGAAAAGTAAACAAAAAATGAACACTTTTGGGAACATTGACAAAAGTAGGATTCCTCTGTCTTCATTTTGTTGTAGGATATACTATCTCTTGGCTTGTTTAAAACTCATTTAGGATTTCTTTGTCTTCATTTTGTTGTAGGATGTGTTATCTCGTTGCTTGTTTACTCTCATTTATAATTTATTTCTTATATATGTGAGAAACAAGATCTGTATTTTCTTGCTTTGGGTAATTTTGTTTTTCTCAAATCTGTCAAATAGAGGGATTTATACTGCTAAAGAACATAGGAAGAGATAGACCAACATCGACTATATCAGTCGAAGGACAAAGTTAATGCTGCCAGTCATATCTTATAATGTCGTGAAAGTTATTTGATTTAATATTATTGGAACTTCGTACTGCATATCTTAGCACTGAAATGCTGAAAAATTCAGCATGTGTCTGAGCTACTCATCTATATGCTGTCTAGAAATTTTGAGGAGGCAGTAAAGTTCTTGGAAGTTCCTGGCAACAAGGTAAGTTTCTTGGAAGGTCTAGTCTAGGACTAGAGTGGCAAGGAGATCATTGCAAGTTGAGAGTTAGTTTCTTCTTGGAAGTTCCATTCTAGGACTAGAGTGGCAAGGATATTATTACAAGTTGAGAGTTTCATACCCTAGTCGTTATGTTTTTTAACATCTCAGTTCTCTTTGATTTCTCTTTTAACTTTCCTTGGATGACTTTTTGCAATTTATCATACTATTTCTCTCATGTATGTTCCCAAACTTGTGAATATTTCGCTTTTAGTTTACCTTTATATCTCAGATGTCGTCAATAGTTGATGAGTTGTGCATTTTTAGGTGATGTATTTAAATGCTCATTTCTCTTTTTACTTTTAAGATGTTGTTTGTCTCCCGAAGGGTATATTCACTAACAATTTCATGTTCTATTTTGATCAGAGTGTGGCTTATGATAGGTCCAGCGCTCCCAAGCACTGTAGGGTCTCTGGATGGCTACAGGGACAGGATTTGACCAATCCGGTTATTGACACTGAGAAAATGTTTCTCTTGACAGAATTTACCTACGACCTTGACAAGAGCAGTGCTCAAACTTTTAATGTGTTAGACTCAGAAGCTTCTCCTGTTGTTGACACAATCCGGCTTGACTTCACATCCAACCATGGGAGCTCTTCTCATACGTGCATCTACCGATTGAGGGTTCATGGTAAAGAACCCAACTCCGTCTCCATGATGGCAATGCAATCTTGATGTCAGCTGTTTCAACCTAACATTTCATCATCTCCAATTTTTTTCTTTGTTCTAGTCTAGTAGCTGTTTTCACATGTATCCTTTTTTTTTTTGTGTGTGTATTGTGTAGGACTGCATACTACGATCTATTTAAAACTTGATATGTTAATTTCGGTGTTCGAGATGCTATTTCTTCTCTTCAATTTGTTGCGTCCAAGAGATCGTCTTCATAGTCTGCATATTAATTTGTTGAGTGGTCTTCATGTAGTCTGCATATCTTTATAGCAAGGGAAGAATTTTTATGTCTTTTTTGGACCGTTTTCGAGTCTTCGAAATGTCATATTGAAAAATTCATGATATGGTAAAAACTGTTACACCATTTACATAATTTCCCTTAAATAAATAGTTCGTCGTACTATCCCATCTAACACGACATGCTCAACATGGATAGGCCTATAGGCCTTGAAATTTTCTGCACCTAACAATGGTCGTACTGGTCTTCGAGGCAACCCTATCACCCTAAAATGATATGGCGTTGTACGATTTATACCTTAAATAAATTAACAAATAAGACTATTGAAACTGAAGTAGGAATCCTAGTGTGTGGGAGATTGAAAGCTATTTTACATAAACCTACACGAAAGTTTTTGAATCGTATCGATCCTTATGGGCATTGTTATAGGATGAGGAAATATTTGTTGTTCACGTAAAGAACCTAGGACAACTAGCAAAAGTTGCACGGCTTGATGGAAAAGTTTCACGTTTAACAATTTTGGGCAAATGCAAAACTTCACAAGATAAAAAAACAAATGGCTAAATGTACTTAACGATTTACATACATGTGATATAGTAAAATATGATTGGGTCAGAATTTTTTCAATAAAAATAAATAAATAAATAAAAATAAAAAATCCTTACATTCTTTTTGACACATTATCTCTATGTAAATCATTGTGTAACTTGTTATGTATAAGTAGCGCTGTAAATGTATCGGATTTGTACAAATTCAATTCGATCTGTTAGAATAATTATTCGATCTGATAATCCAACAAATATTTGCTTGTTAAATCTATATCTGATTTGCTATGTTATCTAATAGTGGAAATTACATAATATCATACTTTAAAAATTCCACATTCTAAAATCATGTGGAAAGTTTTACTATTCTAAAATCAAAAAACCCTAATTTTCTCACTTATTTTTTCTCCCTACATTTTTTCTCTAAGATTCAATATTGTAGTTATACATTATTAAATCAATTCATCCCCAAATAAATCATTCTCTCTCTTTTATATTTTTTCTCCGACGACCGACCACTCACTCTGACGACACTGTGACGATGAAGTCATCATAGTGGAGTGAGTGTCACCTCCAGCAACAAATACGCATCTGCGAGTGGATTTGAACAGTGACATCGGAGGGCGACCACTGTCGACAGCGCAGGCATGAGTGTTGCCCTAATCAACGATAGCATTGAACAGTTGCGAGAAGTAGATATAGCGAGGAGCGTTGCACGAAGTAGATACAGTGAGGAGCAACGATGAGTGCCGTTGGGAGACTGGTTTTGGGCTATGGGATTGTTGATGAGGACGAAGGTGGATAGATTTGTGGAGGATTGGTTGCTGGCGGGGTAAGGAATATTGGTGGATTGAGGAGACCGATAACAATTTTGTTAAAGGTATGTGGTGGTGGTCAGGCAAGATTTGAGTGAGCAAGGGTGAGTTTCTGATTTGTTGAATAGGGATGGATATGATTTTGCAAATGGTGGTGGTGGTGAGGTAGTGTGGGTAGTGGTGGTAGTGTTTTTTTGGTTGTTGGATTTGTGGTGGTTGTTGGTGGCGATGTGGTATGGTAGCGGCGGTGGCGAAGTAGGTTAGGGTGGGTGACATGGTGGTGGTGGTGAGATGGTGTTGTACTGCGTTTGTGACCAATAAATTGATTAAAAATTGTGACCGTGACTCATAATTGATTAAGTTGTGATCGAAAAATTAATCATGACCAATTAATCAAATAATTTTCAATGAATAAATGAGTTGTGACCAATAAAAGTTTTGACTCTGTGATCGATTAATAATCTATGGCTTGTAAAATTTTTGATTTGTGATAAAAAAATAATCTATGACCTATAAAATTTTTGATTTATAATAAAGAAATAAGTTATGACCAATAAATTGATATGTGTGATTAGAAATTAATTTGTAACTAATTAATTTTTGATTTGTGACCAATGAACAAATAGTGACCTACAAAATTTTTGAATTTTGATCGTAAAATAATTTTTGACATAAAATTTTTAATTTGTGACCAAAAAATAATAAATTACTAATTAAATTGTTAATTTGTGACCAAATTGTATAAATTTGTGATCTAAATATAATTAATTAATTAAATCATAAATAAAATTTTAATAAAAATCTAATTTTTGAAGTTTAAAACTTGTTTTCATAATTTTGAAATATGTCATACTTAATATCTTACTTATGAAAATGTCTCAATCTAATATCTAATCCGATAACCCAATCCTAATTTTAAAAAATTAGAAAGAGAAAAATTTTATATTAGTCAACTTCAAAACTCTAAAATTAAAAGGCCCATATATTTTTTTACTCAATCTTGGCACACATTTTTATAGATTGTAAATTTTATGATATTCTAGTAAGTATTCAATATAAAAAGTGAGAAGTTGGGAATAATGAAAGCAACTCCAACTATGGGCTCTTTTAGTTGTTTAATTTATAAAAATGAATTAATTATTATTTTATCTTATTTTAATTAATAAAAAATTAATCTCTTCAAATATTTCAATTAACAATATTATACTATTATCTAATATGATTTATTATTTGAAAGCTATGTGTAAAGTATAATACAAGTTTCAAAATGAAAAAAAAGTTCAATAAATTATGTGATAATAAATAAAATATATCATATTATTATAATAAAATCGGACCAGGTTATCGGATCGAATTGACCAATCCATTGACAATTCTATGTACATTAACACTATTCAAAAATAAATTGGCCATGAAAGATGTAAATATATAGTCATCACGTGTTTAAATATCTTCGCACTTGATTGTGCAATGAAAATCAATATATATATTGAATTTTAATAGAGACGACAATGAGGTACGATAGAGGTGGCTATCCCAATCGCCTATCCCACTGGGGATTTTTGAAAGGCTAGGTGAGGACGGGAATTACTACATCCCCACTTATTGTACTGTGTGTGTGTGTGTTTATTTATTTTAAAATATGATTAAAATTTAAAAATATAACATAAAAATTAAAATTAAAATAAAAGTGGGAGGAGATATTTTCCCGGAATATGCTAATTGTACATGGTGCGGTATTCATTGGATGTCCATTCCCTACTTTTAGGGAAATGGGCACCGAGATGAACGCCCTGATGTACGTGTAGTATCACCATATATTTCCATCCCTAGATTTCAACTTGCGCTTGGGACTTGGAATGGCAAATTGCCCATTCTATCCCTTGGCTAATTGGGGCAGGTCCCCATCCCAAATCTTATTTTTTAAACTTAAACCATAATTCTTAATAATTAAAAAAAGAAAAAGAAAAAAAAAGGGTTAAGTAATTTAAGATGATAAGAAGGGCCCGTACTGGTCCCTTTCCATCCCTAGGAACTTTGAGAGTACTCAGTAGGGGCACAATGGCTCCCATGATGTTTGATATATAATGGAAAATGCTACTTGGCCCTCATGGATGACATCCCTGATGATCGCACACATGAGATGTGTGGGTCTCATGCAAATAAAATAATCCTCACCCCCATGTGTGTGTGCGCAATCATCCTTGTGGGTCGTGTATCATTACTTATATATAATTAGATAATACAATTTACAAAATGTTAGCTTATAATTTTCTCTAGTATCATTCGATTACATAAATTTCATTTTTTAAGTAACTTTCGTAGGTTTTTTGGACTGACAAAATCTTATTAATCTAAGTAGTAATCTTGTAATAAATCAGTACTGGAATGGTGATGCTGATTCTCCAATCACAGTTCTTGTGGACCTCTATGTTCAATGGACATATGTTTTGTCCCACTTCGATCGTTGGTCTTACTAAAATCAATCTTTTCCCTTGCACTTTTGCACACATAGGCACATAGAACATTTAGTTAAAAAGTACACGATAGTGAGTTTGAAAAAATTAAGTTCAATGATGAAAATGACCTTAAGTTCAAACTTCAATGGCCATTAGTAAAATTAACCAATTTTCTTAAAGTCAACTCTTGATGCTCCATTGCGTATCCTTTATCATGAGGCACTATGCTCATCTTTTGTACAATTTTGCTATGGCATAATAGTTTTATCACTCTCAATAAAATGAATAAATCTCAATTTCAGAATGTAATAAAAAGATTCACGGAGCAAACTCTTGTGACAAAAACACAATGTACAAAGGATTAACACGCGATTATATTAAGCGAGAAAACAATATTACAGTTTTGTCCATTACACATTTCAATCCAGTCTAGTATTGAAGTAAACATGCTACAAAATAACTAATCTGGTAAATAATCATCCACAAATAGTGACTTTGAAGACCAAATCATTCCTATCAATCAATTTGAAATTGCATATGTTTCCATTTTTCAGAGAATTGTCATTCACAATTTGGTCCAGCCTTGAGCAAATCGGTTTCTATTGCTTGAAGTAGCAACAACCACACGCCACGACTTATCTTTATGCTGAAGAGTAGCAATTCGTTCGCCAAAATCACTCGTTTTCAAATACATATCAAAGTGAGACGGTATATTCTGCATTGGTAAACAAGAAACAGAAGAATGTGACAGCGAATCATGTTACCAGATTCAAAATATTCCGGGTCTTTGTTTTTCAACACGCTCAATAAGAAATCATGGGTTGATGCTCTTACCAGAAGCCCTTTATGGATATAAGTCTTCGTCATGACCATTTCAAAAGAATGACATTTGCCTCCAGATTTTCTTACAGCCAGATCCCTGCCATGTAGATTTCCTCGGGGAGCTTCAATAGAGTAAGACTTGCCTGCAAAATTTTATACATTTTAATGAATACAGGGAAAATATATTCAGTAAAATAGGAATAAGTATTTAGACAAGAATTTACCAGGTCTCGATGCCTCGTTCCCTTGGCATAACTTGAAAGGTTCGTACTTGGTATTGCGATGAGGGGCTACGCTCTTTCTACAGCCATTTGTTGCAAATATTTTAACATAGAACTTTGAGCCACCGGCATAAGAAAAGGTTAGAAATTCTCCATGTGCCAATGAACTTTCTTGAATAAATTCTGGCCAACCTTCCTCAAAAAAGAGATAATCATTGATTTTGTTTATGTGAACCTTCCAAAAGAGGTTTGATGACGTTCCAAGCATGATATTTCGAGGTATTTTTCTACCAAAATTCTCGATGAAAGCCGGAGGAATTCTCTAAAATAAAAGAACAGATTGGTTTTTTTTTTTTCACCATGCTTAAAAAGTATATTAATTGGCCATGATGAGTTCAACAAAGAGAAAGGGAATACCAATCTTTCGGACCAAAGAGCAGCCATATAAACTTTGAAGAACTCTGGGAGTTCATCAGGTTAAGAAGCATCTTCAAGAGATTTCACCATTGCTTTTCCACAGGTATGAGCATCAACCCTGTAATTCATAAAATCCGAGTTGTTCCCAATGTTTCCAGTTTTAGAGTGAGGAAATAGGAACATACGGGAACTGAAATTACAGAAACTAACAAGTACAAAACCTTTGTTCAGTAGCATTAAATTAATGGCAATTCAAACACGTTAGGCATACCATAATAGGCAAAATTTGAACTTCTTCAAACAACTGAACAGCTAAGAAGTACAGGCTCAAAAAACTTAACACACATCAATCGAAGCTTGCAGTTAATTCCAAGCAAAACCAATTATCGGGCTTCTAGGTTATTTAGAACTAGATACAGGGCTCCATAAATATACAATAACGTTTTAATTTTCACAATAAAAAACATCTTAGTATACAACATCCAATTTACCATGAAATTAACTCATGTCACATGGCTTTTTGCTCATAATGGTTGGCTAACCTTAATAGGTTTCGATAGTGACATTCTAATGAATAGCTGGAGCACTACACTAGTGACACACCTCTCAGCTTCAGACAAGGAAAAATGGTATTAATAACAATAGTATCACATCATCTTACTTCCATACCATACATACACACAAGCACCCTTATGTTGGAGGGCCACATACATGCTACACAAATGTTTCAACAAGTTTATATCTAGGGGTAGGCAAAAATTCTCCAAAGAACCAGGCCAGAACCTATCGTTTGATGAAATCAAGAACTGGTTGGTTCCAGTCAGATTCTCTATATTCACTAAAGAACCAAAAGCTTTTTCAGTTCTTATTTTTTCTTCAACTTAATTGGTGAACCTTTTTTTTTTTCTTTCAGCAAATTGCAGTGTTAGAGCATCTCCAAGAGACTGTTTGAACACGAGATGCTCTTTATTTTAAAAAATCTACCCTTAAAATCATGCTCCAAGAGACTCTTTAAATTAATATTTTGATTTAGAAAGTGGATTTGGCTTTCCAATCTTTAATTAAATGCGTTCAAAGTGTTTCAATTTTAAATATAAGAAAATAATAAAATGATATAGAGAAAAGTAATAAATATTTTGCGACAGTAATAAAATTAAATGTTAAATACAAATAGTCTGATGGAGTTTTTCAAAATTTTAACACTCTAAATTTATAGGCGCTCTCCAAATAATAGAACATGCTCTTTAAAAATAGAGTCTCTTGAAGATACTTTTAGTCCAGTACGAATATTGAAATTAGATGTTTAATATTGTAGCAGTTTAAGCACTAAGGTGATGCTATTATGAATTGAAATTTTCATTTAAATAATGCTATGTAGGTCCACTGAGATCGCAACTTCAATCTAGATGGTGCTTGATGATAAGCAAAATGAAAGGTGGAATTAAATGACCTATCATTTAATACCACATTAAGGCCACCTCTAGATGGGGGTTGTAACCCCAGTGGAGTGAAATAACATTATTCTTTTATTTTTGTAGACCCATGTGATCATTGTTATTTTGCACTATCCTAAGAAGTGCCATTTGAATAAACAAACATGAAACATGAACCAAGTTGGAAAAGAGAGAACCGATCGGACCAGAACTGATTCGTTCAGTCCCCGTATCTACGCTAGGAATGGAACCATTGGTTCTAGTTTAGAAATCCTAATTGAAAATGGTCGGATTCGATTCTCTAAGAAGCGAACCGTGCCCACCCCTATTCATAGCCCAGGCACGGACTCATCAACATTTATTTATTTAATTTTTTGTGTCAACAAGTACAAAAAATGTCTCAACACTCACTAAACATTAATCTTCCTTTAATATTTCTGATTTATCGCAGTTTTTTCCTTCAATATTTTGCATTTCTATTTTTCGAGATGTAAATGTGATTGCTCACGTCCTAGTGATTTTACTTTTCCGAGGCTGTTTTGGCTGATATCAATGAAATCTAGTCCGTATTTCTCTCAAAAGAGTGAACATTAAGGGTGTGTTTGATTACATTTATTTTCCATGAAAAATATCAGTTTTCCACCCAAATTCCTACTTAAAGTGTTTGATTGCTATTTTTTTCATGGAAAATATTTTTCAATTTTTGAAAATATGACTAATTTTCTTTGTTTTTAAGAAAAACATTTTCCTTGGGTAGATGTGGTTTTTATTTTCTACAAAAGATGGAAAGTATTTTCTTTTCTAGGTGATATTTTTCATGTCAATCAAACACACTCTAATTTCTTCAATCGACCAAAATTCAGTTAAAAATAGTAATAAACGAAATCCCATGTGAAAACTACTTAAATACTAAATAAAATAAACACTGATTACATAAAAACGTAATGGGCTGTAAACAAAATCTCAAGAGCTACATGCCCCCCCCCCCCCCCCCCCCCCAACCCCCCCCCCCCCCCCCCCCCAAAAAAAAATAAAATGAATATGCTGCCGTAAAAAGACACCATACCTCAAGAAATTTTGCAAGGAATATGACTGCTGAAAGGGACGAGAGATTACTTAGCATCAAAGAATAAACGAAGATAGTAAAGTTTTACCTCTGACGTGTCGGAGTGGTTGAAGATCGATAGCTATTATAAAATGCCAGTTTTGTTATGAATTGGAAAAGCTTTTAAACTGAAATCCAGTTAAAACGAGTTAATAATCTCAATAATTACTGTATTTAGATTGAGTATTTGATTACTCATCACACTTTGATGTCGAGTTGTGATCATTATATTATCAAATTATTAGACTTTACTTACTGAAATCACTTATATTTCTTGTCTTTAACAGAATATCGGACTTGATTGAGGTAGTTGACTCTCCATCATTTTTAGATGTCTAATAACGAAAAATGGACAATCCACGTATAGAAGGTGTCTTTGATTGCTTACTATCAATGTTCTAAAAAATTCGTCTAAGTGGTGCATAGGCTCGAAGTTCGGGCAAAATGCCTTACTTCGTACCTAGACGCTCTTTTTTAAACTCCTGAACGATTGAATTTTTTCCTTCGTTTCTTGCATGTAGATCCACTTTATTAGATTTTTTTAAAAGTTTTTTTTATTGACATTAGCTTATTATTATCTAAAAAAAAAAAAAATTCATTTGACTTTAATTTCAAGTTTTTAAAAATTTTATCTGAACAAAAGTTAAAAATGACTTTATCTAAATAGTAAAATAAGATTTAAGTTTTTGTGTCATCTACATTATGTAATTATAATCTTGAGACTCATTTTATTACAAACTTTAAAAGTATGTATGAAGTTCCTATAAATTTATTAAGCAATACTTGTCTAATTGAATATTTAAACTATGAAAAATATTCCAATTTTTACATTTCGAAAACTTGAAAAACTGTATAATTGACTAATGGTGGGAGTTATTAAGTAAATGTTGATTTTTATAATTTTAGATGTTTAATATGTATTATTTTAATTATTAAATTTTTTTTAAATGATTAAAATTTTAAAATAATATTATAAATAAGAAAATGCTTTTTTGCACTTAAACTTCGCCTAGGCTCGTTTAAGCTCGTAACGCTTGAAGTTTCAACTTCATGCATAGCCATGTTTTACGCTTTTTAGACACTACTTATTATATTTAAGTTGGTCGAGTTTTTGTTACTAAACTTTCCAAAGTGATGCCAGGATGATATGGAACACGAATGTTATTTATTTATTTATTTATTTGCTTAATGTTGTGTTATTATGTGTTTAAAAATTTCTTTTCGGGCTGGGCATTTTATTGAATTATTATATTTCATTGATGAATTGCGGCTTTGTATTAAATCAATTGAAGTTGAATTTGGTTGGCCTTATTGATTTTTATTGGAATCGATGACTCTATTATACTCGCTCGACATAAATAAACTTTACCAATCTTTCATTTGTTGAGGGAAGAAAAAGGAAGGATATGGACAAATTATGGATTGTGTTTTTGAATCGAGTTAATCAATATTAGATTTATGTAACGCGTTCAATTTTTATAAGAATCAATAGCTCAATTAGATTTTATGAGTTTATTTTAAATTTCGTCAAGCTTCACTGGATTCACTCAATTATATTGAGTTTATATTTGGTAGAAGATTTTAATTTAAATCAAACTTAATAATAAATTTTAATTGCATATTTTATAAGACTCGTAACTTTTCAACAACATATCTCATAAATTTTTATCAAAATCTATTAAAATTTTGATTTTATTCCCTATATGAGCTAAATAAGTAGGCGACTTCTTGCAAAAAGTATCACGTCATGTCACTTGTAAAATGATGATATTATTATTTTTAAATATTATAAAATTATTAAACATTCTTAGTTTATAAAATGTTAGTAATAAGGGGAAAAATTGTGTGTTTTGAAATTAAATTTATGTAACCATCACAACTTTTCTTAGACCTTGTTGGAATAAATATTTTTTAGAGAATGCATAATTAAAAAATAGGAAAAAGTTTTGAATTTACTTGTAAAATTATTTTATGAAAAAATATGTGACTAAAAATGAGTTTTGAAAAAAAAAAAAAAAAAAGGACCCAAGTCGAGGCTTTATATTGTCTCCTCCTTTGACAATCCTCACAAGAAAAAATGCAACAGATCACCATTTTTTATTTTACTTGAAAGTGATAAAACTATATGGGTGATTATGATATATTCTAAAGTTCTGTCTTCGGCATATTGTAAATTTGGGCTAGCCGTATAGTCTGGTTACCCATTTCTTGGTAGCTTCTCTCCTCTCTTCGTGCTCATTATGCACATCCACATTCTCTCTCTCTCTCTCTACACCTATTTGACTTTACTTGTTGAACACAACTAAGCTACAAGCAAGGAGAGGAAAAACATATGGCTGATAAATTGATTTCTTGATTCTTTTTCTTGTAATTGGAAGTTTTAATTTTAAGTTTTTTTTGTTTGAATTTTTTTGTTTAAATCTCAATTGTTTTGATTTTTATGTAGCTAATAAGTTTTTAGATGTGTTATATGCAAGAAAGAGAAGAATTTTTTGTTGGTTTTAGTTGGATGAAGTTGTTTGTACAGCACCTTCTGCTCAACGTGCTGTGGGGCTCGAGCCATTTTTTCATTGGCACGGGCCTCACAGATGTGAGGGTGCTGTGAACCGAGCTAAGTGTCATGCTGTGCACACAGCTCGGTCCTCATTTATCACAGATTAATTAATTTAGTAGTCACAATCAACTAAATAATCTGTGATCACCACCAACACTTGCGACAACCACTGCTTCCAACAACACTACCATCACCGTTAGAACCACCACCACCTGACAGCAATACCACGACCACCAACAAATCAACACATCCACCTTGATAGACCACGGACACCAACATTTCACTTTCACCACCTCACCCATTGTCACGACCACCATCGCCTACCACTGCCACTGCCACCTAAAATCTCATGCCACTTCATTAGTCTCCACCAACAGAGAAACTCAAACCAAAAAACCAATGCACACAGGTGCTGTGAACACTTGACATTGCACACTGGCCTCAACCACTAGAACAGCCACCGCCATCCACCAAACACCATTACCACACAAACACCATCACCATAGCTGTCGCCACCAATAACTACAAACACCCATTCTCTTCTTTGGCTCCAATCTGCAACAACCGCCACCAGATTGCATCTCCCATGCCTTCCCAGTTCCCACACCCACTACCACCACCACCACCACTGCCAACTACCGCACAATAGATCGAATCAAAAACAAAAAAACTCTCAAAAAATTGAGGCAACAAAGCAGATCGGGCAGAATCAGTGTCACACTCACTGCGCCTCGCTGAGCTGCAAGGAATGCCGCCTCGTTGCACAGTCTGCAGCAAATACTGCCGCTTCACTCACCTTGCCACTATCGATGAGGGTGGTTTCAAAATCGAGGAAAGGAAGAGAAGAATAGAGACTGATGAAGAGAGAAGAAGTGAGAAGGAGAAGTGTCGCGCCTGTTGCCACTGAATGAGTGGTGGTTTCGATGCCAGAATAGGGGATGGGTGTGACGCTGGTAGGGAGGCTGTGAAGAGAGAAAGAGAAAAAGAGAGAGAGAGAGAGAGAGATGGAGAGGAAAATAAATTGATTAGGGTGTTGAAATGATATTTGTATAATTAATATTTAAGATTTAAACATGATATATATGATTTTTGAAACATGAAACTTCCCATTTCTTTTTAGAATAGAGAATTTTAACACTAGGGATTCCTGTAATTTCCACTTCAGATTTTTTTGAATTTTCTGATCTATGAAATCTTTTTGATTAATTTATCCTTTTCTTTTCCTTGTCCGAGAAAAGAAATCAGATTTTTAAGGCTTTGTCTTGTTTTGTTTGTGATTGAGAAATTATAAAGTTGGCATATCAATATCTGTAACCAAGTAGATCTTGACCTTTTATGAAGAGGGAGAAGATAAGTCAACTTATGATAAAATGATTGATACGTTTTTCGGAAATTCATGGATCGGCTAAATGAGCATTTTTGAAGAAATGGGTTTTTGTGGTAATCTTGATTTCCTCTCTATTCTTCCTAGAGAGGTGGATGTAGCTTTGGAAGTTGAATCGGTGGTGCTGGTGGAAGAAGATTGTAGTGACGAGGAGATTGATGTCGATGAACTAGAAAGAAGGTAGTGGAGGGACCGAATGCTCTTGAGATGGCTTTGTTAAAGATATGGAATATGGAAATATTGTCTAGAATAATCTTTTATTAAATTTTTCCAATTATGTAGAATTATTTTACTTATTAGTTGATTGTGTAATTATTACAAAATATTTACTTTTAGAGTTATTTGTAACCTTATAAATAGGGTCTTCTACTTTGTAATAGGGGCAACAAGAGTTTATTATATACAATTTATAATTTTCTTATCAGGCTTAAGGAGCAGAAGAAGAATAAAGAGTCCATCGATGATAGTGGGAAGTAGCGTCAGTCTCAGGAGCAAGTATGACGGAAGAAAATGTCTCGCACACAAGATGAAATCTTGAAATACATGCCGAAGATGATGGAGGTTTGTAAAGCTCAGGGTTTTGTGTATGAGATCATTCCCGAGAAAGGCAAACCCGTGACATGAGCATCAGATAATCTTTGAGTGTGGTGGAAGGAAAAAATTAGGTTTGATTGAAATGGTCCGGCTGCGATTGCCAAATACCAGGCAGAGAATTCAATCCCGGGAAAAGTTGAGGATGCAAGTATTACAGCCTCTACTCATACGCTTCAAGAGCTCCCGAATACAACGCTTGGCTCACTTTTGTCTACTCTGATGCAACGCTGCGATTCACCTCAGAAGCAGTTTCCTCCAAAGAAGGGTGTTCTCTCGCCTTGGTGGCCTACTGGAAAGGAGGAATGGGGCTCTCAATTGGGTTTACCAATTGATCAAGGGCCACCTCCGTATAAAAAGCCTCATGATTTGAAAAAGGCCTATAAAGTTACTGTCCTCACATCGATGATCAAGCACATGTCCCCTAACATTGCTAAGATCCACAAACTCGTCCGGCATTCTAAATGCCTATAGGATAAGCTGACAGCTAAAGAAAGTGCAACTTGGCTTGCTATTATAAACTAAGAAGAGGCTTTATCCCAAAAGCTAAATCCCGATAGCATTCCACTAGCATCCTCGACCGATGAGAGTAGATTGTATTTAATCTGTGATACCAGTGACTACGATGTTAAAAGAGTGGAAGATGATGGGAACATTGAAGTGGAATTTAAGCCCCCGTGATACGAAGCTTTTCAACTTGGGGATAGCTCCAACTAGTGACAAGCACATGATGCGTCCCTTAGCTCCGATCAAGAGAGAGATTATTGACGTCGATTTAGATTTTATTCCAAATAGGAAACATATAACTAATGAGGTGCACTTGGATCAGAAGATGTTTACATGTGAGTTTCCTCAATGCCCCCTCTATCCATAGTGATTATCGTATGGGATTTAATGACTGGACATGGAGAAACAATCACCAAATGAATTGCCCATACCGTTTCAGTTCTAAAAGGCTTAACAAACCAAAATATCAAATTAACAATAACAAGCCAGCTATTTTCTCTGTGCCTTCTGTTAGACTGAAAATCAATCCTAAACAATTATGCGGAAGCAAATTGGATCGAAAAACTTAAAATTCCAAGAATTTGGTTCATACCTCCAGCCATTGATAATGTTCCAAATGCTCTCCTTCTTCAGGTAATGATACTTCCAAACTCTCAACACTCTAATTTTGATGTTGTAACTTTTATTTTTGGTGGTGTTTGAGCTTAGGGACCAAACCCCTTTTTATAGCCAACTTCCATCAAGTTTATGAGGCAACTCAACAAGATCCCGGACTCCATTGCTTTTCATAGAACTCATTTCTTCCTTTATGGCATTGTATCATAATTCTGACTCTTTACAACTCATGGCCTGTAAAAATGATTCGGGATAATTTTCGGCTCCAATATTGTGGTCAGGTTCTGTAGATACACTTCATAATCATTAGGAATTGCTGACCTTTTGATTCTAGTAGATCTTCTTAATGTTGTACTGTCATTTTCCTGAAAAGCTCGTGGTTCAACTATTTGTTCAGGAGGTTCTGGTAATTCCTGAATTACCCGATCTACTTGAACATTATCAGTAGCTTGTAGAATTTAAATGGTTGGTTGTTCCACACCTATTTGTACTTGAGGGGTGCTATGAACTATAATCAATCTGTCATCTAAAAGGTGGGAGGTTGAGATTCCAAATGATTATCCTTAGGAACTTTGTTCTTGGTTTGATCGTTTGATCGCTCCCACTAATCAAGTCATTCTCAAGAAACTTAGCATTTCTTAATTCCAAAATCCTAGTGTTGTGAGATTTATAGTAAAATCCGTATCCTTCGCACATTTTAGCATATCCAATGAAATACTCACTAATGGTCATTAGGTCCAACTTCTTCTCTTGTGGATTATAGATCTTCACTTCACACGGACATCCCCAAACGCGCATATGTCACAAACTTGATTTCCAACCTTTCAATAATTCAAATGGTGTCTTTGGGATAGCCTTTGTTAGAACTCGATTTAATATATACACTGTCGTCTTAAGTGCTTAAGTCCATAAAGATTTAGGAAGATTGGAGCTACTAAGCAAGCTCCGCACCATGTCCAATAATATTTTGTTTCTTCTTTCTGCTACATCATTCTGGTTTGGTGAACCAGGCATGGTGTATTGGGCAACTATCTCATGCTCTTGAAGAAACTTAGCGAACGATCCAGGTGCTTGTCCATCCTTTGTGTATTTACCGTAATATTTTCCACCTCTATCTGATCTTATAGTCTTAATCTACCTCTCATATTGTTTCTCTACTGTAGCCTTAAAGGTTTTAAAAGCATCCAATGCTTCGTTCTTATTATGAATCAAGTAGAAATACATATATCGCGAATAATCATCAATAAAGGTGATGAAGTATTTCTGACCATGTGAGTCTATGTCTGAACTACATATCAGTATATATGATTCTTAATAAGTTCGAACTCCTATTGGCACCTTTCTTGGACTTGTTGGTACTTTATTGTGATCAGTTCCTGTAGATACACTTCATAATCACTGGGAATTGCTGACCTTTTGGTTCTAGTAGATCTTCTTAAAATTGTACCATCATCTTTCTGAGAAGCTCGTGGTTCAACTATTTGTTCAGGAGGTTCTGGTAATTCCTAAATTACCTGATCTACTTGAACATTATAAATAGCTTGTGGAATTTAAATGGTTGGTTGTTCAACACCTGTTTGTACTTGAGGGGTGCTATGAACTATAATCAATATGTCATCTAAGGTGGGAGGTTGAGATTCCAAATGATTATCCTCAGGAACTTTTTTCTTGGCTTGATCGCTCCCATTAATCAAGTCATTCTCAAGAAACTTAGCATTTCTTGATTCCACAATCTTAGTGCTGTGAGATGGATAGTAAAATATGTATCCTTTAGACCTTTCGGCATATTCAATGAAATACCTACTAATGATCCTTGGGTCCAACTTATTCTCCTGTGGATTAAAGATCCTCACTTTACACGGATATCCCCAAATGCACATATGTCGCAAACTTGATTTCCAACCTTTTAATAATTCAAATGGTATCTTTGGGATAGCCTTTGTTGGAATTCGGTTTAATATATACACTGCCATCTTAAGTGCTTAAGTCTATAAGGATTTAGGAAGATTGGAGCTACTAAGAAAGCTCTGCACCATGTCCAATAATGTTCTATTTCTTCTTTTTGTTTCACCATTCTGGTCTGGTGAACCAGGCATGGTGTATTGGGCAACTATCCCATGCTTTTGAAAAAACTTAGTGAACAAACCAGGTGCTTATCCATCCTTTGTGTATTTACCGTAATATTCTTCGCCTCTTTCTGATCTTACAATCTTAATCTACCTCTCATGTTGTTTCTCTATTGTAGCCTTAAAGGTTTTAAAAGCATCCAATACTTCGTTCTTATTATGAAGCAAGTAGAAATACATATATCGCGAATAATCATCAATAAAGGTGATGAAGTATTTCTGACCATGTGAGTCTATGTCTGGACTACATATTAGTATGTATGATTTCTAATAGGTCTGAACTCCTGTTGGTACCTTTCTTGGACTTGTTGGTCTGCTTTCCCTTAATGCAATCCACACACGTGTCAAAATCAGTGAAATTTAGAGTACTAAGTATCCCATCATTCACTAATCTTTTGATTCTGTCTATAGATATATGTCCTAATCTCCAATTCTACAACATAGATGAGTCTTCATTAATATTACACCGTTTAGTGCCAGTATGAACATGCATTAAATTATAAGTGATATTGTTTTATAAATTAATACGATAAAGACCATCAGACAAAGTATCATTCCTAACTCAATTAGAATTATATAATAAACTGAATGACGTGTGAGAAAAATTAAAGGAATATCCCAAGGGTACAAGTCTAGAAATAGAAATCAATTTTCATGAAAAACTTGGAACATAAAAGGTCCTATCTAATTTCAAAGCAAAGCCACCATTTAAAGTTAAAATGCATGTTCCTATAGCCTCCACCCATGAGCCCATCTTATTTTCGAATAAGATATTTTGCTCACTTTTCACTAGCTTCCTTAGGTTTTGCATACCCTGCAAGGAGTTTGCAACATGGATTGTACATCTAAAGTCAATCCACCAGGTGTTAACATTTACATTAACCATATTAGATTCATAACAAACAAATGAGGTTGGATTACCTTTATCCTCAAGCCATTTTTTGAATTTGGCGCAATCTTTCTTCACGTGTCCCTTCTTTTTACAGAAGTAACACTTGACCTCTTTCTTAATATCAGCTTGGGTGGGACTTTACCTTTCCCTTTTTGATTGGCTTGAGATTTCCCTTCCTTATGGGTTGTAGTCAACATTGCACTTTCACCTTATTCCATTATTAGTCTTCTTTCTTATTGAACACACATAGTCATTAATTGACCATTTATCCTTATGTGTTGTATGAGATTTTGAAAGGTCCATACTCTTGTGGGAGACTATTCAATATGTAATACACAAGAAAGGATTTAGACATCTCAACCTCGAGTTTCTTAAGTTGAGCTGAAATGTCTCTCATTTGCATGATGTGCTCGGGCACACCTTTCACATTGGTGAGCTTTAAGGATGAAAACTTCATTATAAGGATGATTGCCAGTGCCTTATCTGAAGTGACGAATTGATTGTCAATGGCCTTTATCAAGTCCTGGACTTTGTCATGTTGATCGACAAAACTACGCATACCAGCAGAAATTTTAGTTTTTATGAATATCACACTGAGACGATTAGATTGCTCCCATTTTTCATAAAGCCCGATGTCTACTGCAGTGCTAGTATCAGTGATTTTAGGTGGTTTGTCTTTCCTAATAGCACTATCAATATCCATCTAGCCTAAATGGAGAAGAATTCTCTCCTTCCATACTTTATAGTTGTCACCCTTTAATTTGAGAATATCACAACGAATATCAGAGAAATTAGCAGGTTGTGAAACTACATAGTATTTAAAATTGCTTCTGTTAACTTGATGCTTAATTGAATAGATTACATGTTTTACCAATGTAATTCATGCTGATATTGAATATAATGACATAAAAATTGCCTGTGGGCTAAATTTTTAATTCAATCATATCCAATTATTCCTTATAATAGAATTATTGATTTATGCACTTAATTCATATGAAGATATTCTATCCCAAGTTAGCACTTCTCTGGGCAAGCTGATCTGCGAAATTGTGACCGTTGAAAATGTCCAAAGTCGGGTCCCACACACTTTCTGCATACAACAATTAAAAAATGGTTTGTGTGAATGGACAATTTTGACCCTTTTGGCATGTGATCTCATTGTTGAGGCTAAAAGAAACATTTGCGGCCTTTTCAAAATTCATCTTTAACTTTTCTCATGCACTGGACCCACCCAAATGCCTAAAAATGTGGGATTGCACACATAACACAGAAATAAAAATATTACAACGTCTTCTCTCATAAACCTGCCCCGCCCAAAAACGTACCCATTCCATACATAAAATATAAACGAAAATCGATTGAACACGAGAATAATAATTTGCCATTTATGTTAACACACAACACTCACAATGAAAACATGGCTTACCCATACTTGAACTGATTACTGGAGATACAACTATTGAATGAGAATAGAAACTGTTAAGCGCGTCCACCACTTTGAGTCAACCAATCACGAAAACGATCACACTCGTTACGCTGCATTATCGGTGTGTTCATCTCCGCGGTGACCTATTCGTATGCGTCCGGTAGTTCTACTTATGATCCGTCGGGGTCTATCTCAACTTGCGTGAATGTCTCGTCGACCACTCTTGCCCGGCGGAGGAAGTTGTGGATGTCGATGGTCGACACTACGACTGTGATCTGTACTTTAAAATTGTAGCACGACATACGATCCTGTATTTTCAATAGACTTTTCCATATACTGAATGCCCATTCAATTACGTTTCTATAGGACGAGTGCTTAAAGTTGAATCGCTCACGCGCGTTGCGAAAATTTCTCCTCCTACCCGTCTGAGCATTGTAGAACTACTGGAAATGGTACAAAATATCTAACACCTTATACGGAACCATGTACCCAGGTCTATAGGCAAATCCTAAGTCCACAAGATAGTATTTTTCGAGACCCGATAGCGAGAAATGAATTTTCGGACTATGTATAGCACGTGCTAACATCCATGCATCATGCATCGTCCCCGTGTATCCCGCGAGCACAAACGTAAAGTACAGGTTGAAATCACATGCGACAAGAACATTTTGTGCCGGGACTCCTTTGCGTTCGATAAAATTCATGCGTTCGTTTGGGGACAAGATTGCTCTGACGTTTGTCCTGTCAATCGCACCAATGCAATCTCGGAACAACGAATGCTTGTCTGGATCCTGTACGTGATGCTCGGCACAGTGATTGTACTGTGGATTTGGTCTTATGAGACTCGCACTAAATTCAAGAATTACTTACAGCACGTGCTTAAAGTAGTGGTCGATTGTTTCCAATGAATGGTTGAACAACATCTGAACCCGTTGGTACCTTTTTCCATACGCTAATATGCACAAAAACGTTCATACTTGTTCATACACGTCTACGTGCGGGCAGTTGCATAGTCCGTAATTGTCCCGAAGTATGTGTGTGAATCTTCTAAGCATGGGTAGGTACATTCTAAATTCTGCATAACACTGTTGAGGACTACATTGCATCGCATTGAGCATGAACATGTGCCTGTTCCTTGCGAATGGAAATTGAATAATTCGACATCTCTGCCGACGGTAGTAGTGTGCAACATCAATTTTCGAAATTCAGCAATACCGAAACTACTGAACAATGTCATCTTCAAGCAGTTGCATGAATTCCTCTTCACCAATCTCATCTTCATTATCAGATAACGGCAGACGCACACAGTCGAGCTCCATATGCGCCATTACCAATGTCCCTCACTATGTAGGGAAATTCCTTACCTACTTGGAAGGTAAGAAGATAGCCAAAACATTTTTCTCTCTCTCTCTATCAAATGAGCATAGTCATTCGTTGCTGCAATGAAAGTTGTGAAGTCCCCCTTTTAAAGAATTACTTAATAATGCAATATTAAACTGCTGGAATTATTCTCTGTGCAGTTTGACAAAATGTGAAGAGATTCCCCTATCTATTGAACTTTATAGCATAGATGGGTTGTCAGAGATGCTCAATTATGCATGACAATTGTTGACAAACTCAAACTAACAAGCAACTTTGTGAACATTGCATAAGTACAAATGACAAACATGGACATGAAATCTCAGTAGTTCCTACTACATACATAGATACAGAAAATCTTAAAACGTAAACAACAACAACATTCTAAAGTTGACGAAGCGCACACCGATGAAAATAAAAAAATAACAAAGCAAACACCTATTCCGCAAAGACCCTCCACAACGGTTAAAATTTATTCAGCCCCACACGCAGTCGTCACTGCGGTCGTCCTTTCCTGTATTCATGCCAGTTCCACTCCAACCAATCCATCTTCTCGTTCGCATCCTCCTTCATCTCCAAGACCTCCCTGTTCCGCTTTAAAGATAGAAACGTGCAAGGTCCAAAAGTAGATGTTAGTTTTCTTTTGCAGCCTGCTCGTTGCGAACAACTCTGTCATGCATGTATTCATGCTCGAAACATTGGATCTGATTAAGTTGTTGATTTTTGCTACAACTTTCTCACTTGCGGTCGTGGCTCTGTCAAGTGAGTACGACAATTCCTTAGCCGATATTTTAGTTCTTTTCTCCTTGCTTTTACTGTCACCGGATCTACATTTCTCTCCACTCATATGGTCGGAGACGTCCATGCTTGATGTGGGCCTGTCTAACTTGTCGCCCTCATCACTGGAGTCGCCGCTTTCATCGCACATCGATGTTGCGTCACGCGTGTCTTCGTTTGCACTATCTTCGAACATAGCGAACCCAGTCTTGCACAACTTCGTCGACGTCGTCGTATACTTCTCGCTGTCGAACGCATCGACGAACAAGACCCGGTAGGCATATATCTCTCTGCAGTCTTTGTCTTTGAACTCTCTGTACTCTTTGTTCTTCTGTTCAGAATGGAAGAAAAATAAATGCACGAGTAAGGAGCCGCGTAAGGAATAAAAATACAGAATTACGCAAACTGAATTTTATGACATACGCTCCAACTGTGACACATTTGAGTGAAAGTTCCATGCACAAATGAAACGAGTACTAGGGTGTTGGTTGACATTCGAATTTGGTAAGTAGTAATTTAAGCAGATTTGTACCTTAATCTTTTGCACCCACCACTCGTCGTACGCGACTCGACGGTCGCGTGCAGAGTGATATGCGATGCCAGTGCTATCTATCAAGTCCTGGACACGTTCATACTTGACCCGAAGATAATCCCAATGATTCTTCAACTACTGCTTATTCCAATCGTGCATGGAGTTGGTGTCAAACAATTGGACAATCGTGTGCCAGCCATGTTTCGTGAAGCACTTCCCACTATGGTGCACGTTTGCTATTACAGTCTCACAGGTGGCAATGAAGACTCGATTATCTTCTGACGTCCACTGGAGTCCTCCTCGCACGGGCTTGGGGCTAGATTGGTTGGCGGTTGGAAGTCGAGGCAGTGTGGAAGCCCATATGCGTTTGAGAAGGAAAATGAAATATACATGAGATACGGAGTTTTGTTACATGTAAACATACAAAATTTTAAATTTATAACAGCACTACAACTACTGACCACTAGAAAGGAAATAGAGTTTGAAAAACAAAAAAAACAGTATGTTTGGCTCGTCAGTATCGGCTTAGGAACTTATCCCGACGGAATTGTTTTGGAAAATATGTGCAACGAAGTCTTAGAACAAGTAACATAGATGTGCAAGTCATCGGACATGTGGTGTAGATTCAATAATAAGAATAGAACATGATTTCGAATTCTCGTCATTCCAAACCCCGTATGAAAGAACCTAAAAGAATTAATCAACAAAAAAAATACTAATATGAACCCTAAGAAAACAAATTGAGCACTTAACACTGAAATTAAAATGAAGGAAACATGTAATGTCAAAAACAATCTTTCTCATTACACATCCTCATTAAAAAAAAAATAGAACATTATATCACAAATTCATGTATTTCCCATTCAAAAACAAACCCATGAATCCTCTCTGCTCAATAACATATAATTATACCATAAATGCCATTAAAAAATTTCACAAATTTAGTACAAAACAATATTCAAAGAAAAATTACAAACACTTGTAATTCCATAATGAAGATCAAAATTCATATAAATCCCCGATTCGAAAACATTTAGAAGCATATTATTGTCCGATTTCATTACAAAATTGAAAAAAGAAGAATCAAACGACAAAATTTTAAATTCTAGTTCCAATTTATATGCATAAGTTAGAATATTAGGGTACTTTACCAAGAAAAGGGTGTGTGCGAGAGAAAATCAAGAACTGTTGCTATGTTGTAGATATCTTATATTACTGAATAGGTAGTTCAAAGTTAATATTACTTTTATAATCTATTTTTCCGTCGTCGCGTGTTCTTGTAAGAGGAATTCGATTTGCAAAACTGTAGAAAAGAAAGGCAGATTTCTGACACTAACCGAGGTAGAATATAGATCCATGGTTCTTTTGAACCTGTAGGGAGTTTTCAATCAGATCCATGCTGTTGCCGCCGGTGAAAGAGGAAGAAATTACTGGCCGATTAGGGAATTTCGTTTCTATAAAAATGGAAGAGTGGAGGGTTTGAGTGTGAGATGTGGAAGGGCAAAATTGGAAGGCCAAGCCACAGTAAGGAGCAAGTGGATTGATTTGTTGTCAGGTTATTTAACAATATTAAATTAGAATCTACTGTGTCAATGGTCCATTAATTACTTGATAGCGTGCCCAGACATGCGCTTAAACTTTATAATAAAACTATCAAATTATGTACATTTCATAACTCATGTGGGCATATTATGAAATAACTTGATATTTTATTCTAATTAATCATATAAATATAACAAAAATTCCCGTGGGATAAAATTCATAATATTTAGTATAATTAATTACAATCTAACGTCTTTAATCCTTATGTGATCCCGATCTTAATATATAATTTCATTTAATTAAAGATACTGTGACTAATCCTTAAATAAATAAAATTATACGGATCACTAGACATTATCCTTTTATGCATAAATAATTAATATAATATGAGAATAATTTAAATAGCAGAATTTAAATTAACATGTTATAATTATGTACAAAATAATCTCATAGACATTACAAAATTGCATAAAATAATTTAAAATAATTATCTCATGCAAACTAAATATGAGCATAATTCACAATTTAATATATCCTAAAATTGCGTACATTATTCCAAAAATAATTATCATATGCAAAATTAAAATAAATGCCTAAGAAATAAATTGCATAATTGGCCCATAAATAGAACTGCATGTTTGTATTCTATGAGTTGGTCCAACGAATAGTATAGGTTATGGCCCAATTTATAATTGCATGAGTAAAACACACATGGATTATGGTCCAATAAATAATTGGCTATGATAAATAATCATGTAGGCCCAATAATTAACTCAAGGGAAACGAAACATGAATAAGTAAAAACATATAGGTGTAGCCCAATAAAATTACTTATGATGTTCAAATGGGCTCATACATAATGACCCAACAACTGTAAAGGAAATATAGAATTCACAAAACAACCGTTATCTTCTCCATTTTGGGAAAAAACAGTCTTCTTCAACCTCTAGACGGGTTACAATCAACCCGGCTAGAACCTGCCTCAAATTCAAACTTCTCTCCATCAAAACTTAAGTTTGAAGACACACAAAGTTCAGAAAAGTGATTTCATGGAGAAATTCTAATTTATTTTCAATTACAAAATTCGATTAGAGAAGACAGAGTTGTTTTGCAAAATACTCCATCAACATCAAGGCAGAGGTTAGATTATGCTCTGATACCAAATGTTAGACTAAAAATCGATCCTAAACAATTATGCAGAAGCGAATTAGATTGAAAAACTGAAAATTCCAAGAATTCAGTTCATACCTCCAGCCATTGATAATGTTCCAAACGCTCTACTTCTTTCAGGTAATGGTACTTCCAAGCTCTCAACACTCCAATTTGGATTGTGTATCTTGTATTTTCGGTGGTGTTTGAGCTTAGGGACCAAACCCCCTTTTATAGCCAACTCCCATCAAATTTATGATTTTAATTACCTTTCAATCAATGGCATAATGAATATTGAATTGAAGTTTTATAAATGTTGAAACTGAAGGATGAATGTTGGACCATCAATATGAAGAAGATGAAGAGACGGATAAGTTACACCTTCTACCCAAAACGAGGCATTTTCTATGCCCTTGAACAATGCTCCAGCAAGTGTGGACTGTTGTGATTCGAACTGTGGTATTGATGCTTCCATATATTCAGCCTATTAAACGTATTATGAAAATGCGACTTTCTAAGTGATATTCTGCCTGATGATGACCCTTGACACTATTCTTATCGTTGGATGAAGGGTTACATTTTCTAGTAATATAAAAGGGACTTGACGCTTCATTTGGCCGTATGACTATTCATTCGTCTGACTTTTCAAGTAAGGGTTCGTGAGAGTTCTTCTGTGCTCTCTAGTTAGGGTTTTCCGCTTCCCTATTTTCTTGTAATCGGTCTTCTCATTCGATTAGTATTTTGAAGGTTTTAACCATTGAATACTTGTAGAGTGATGTTTAGAGTCCTCATGTGTTGAGGTTAGGGATGTGGTCTGTTGATTCGTTGGGGGTCTGAGGCATTTGTGGTTCATGTTGAAGAGATAAGTCTCTTTTCTGTGTTTTCTTGTAGTGGTTGAACTTTGTAATCTTTGATTGCCTATTTTTGGGGCCTTAGTGCAATCGAGTAATATCTACTTTCGATTAGATGTTAACAGGGGATTAGGTGCCTAGTCACTGAACTTCTAGGGCTTCGGTCAAAAAATCTTGTTGTGTTCTTTACTTTCTGCAAGTTTATTTCTATTATTTTGATCAATTGTATCTTGTAACTTATTTTGTGGGTTTTTGGCCCCCTTTCATGGACATTTCTGACCTTGGAATTCTCGAAGATGGCCAAAAGATGATTTCTGAGCTTCTGTCATTCTATGATGACAATCTTCTGCAAAACAGTAGCTTCAACTCTGGGAATCTCAACATTCTAGAAACTCAAAACTCGCTGCAGCAAACGACACAACTTCAACAAGACGATTACTACAACAGACGGAGTTGTATCAGGGGCAACATTCTTCAAGATACAAATATGGCCTCTAGGAGTTTTGTATTCGCATCAACAAATTTCTTGTTCAATCAGTGCAAGCCCTCATCCAATGGCAACACAAACGAGAATATATCTGAATTCAGGTTTGATTCACCTTTCAACTCAACACCAATCGACTACTCCATGGACCCGCTGCCTAGTTAGGATGATGTATCCTTATGGAACCTCTGTGATTTTCACCGGAATGTTTGCGCCAATTGTAATTAGGTTAAGCTATACCCTTGAACTGCCCTGTAGTTATGGAACTGTACTGTATCTGAATGCTATATTATATTTATGAACATGTCTGTACTTTGGTCTTGTAATGCTTTTGAAAGAGTAAGATATTGTAAGAACTGCATTAGTTGCAACTCTTTGATGTCTTTTAATGCACGAATTGGGAAATGATATTTTACATATTTGAGTTTAATGCTTGGGTAGTAATTGGTTTATTCTTTTTATTCTATGAGTGAATGAGCTCATGGAGGTGTTTTCATTTACCCCTTATTAAGGTGACTTTTTTATCTTTGGTTTGAGAAATGGCACCCATTAGGTTCCATTGTTTAGTAGTACTAGAGTCTGTTCTAATGTAGCTATTTTAATGTATAATTCCCTTTAAGCCCTCTCTTTTTTTCTCGAGCACATGTTGGCCTTCTAGTTCTAAGAAGCTTGATATCGCTTTAAGGTTTTGTCCTTCTAATTAACCTCCGTCTGAGCCCTATTACATTTTCGTTTCATTCATTTTTCAAACTTTTTGACCACCAATTCACATTTTTCTGAATCTAACTTCTGACAATGTCAGGCAGGCACATGGTTGAATTATTATTTGCACACACAACATTTCGACCAAATTGACGGCAACACCCCTTAGTTCCTATTTTATTTTACACAATTGCCCTTCAATAATAACATACCTGCCTCCTTCCCTGCACAAACCTAATCCCCCATTGCCTTCCATCTCCAGCGAATCAGTACACCGAGATCTGGCGAAGAAAATCGAAGCTGCATATTGCCGGTTAAAAGGTTGCTCAGTCAAACAGTGCCGGTCAACCCCTGTGCGAGGCCACGATCGGTGTCCTTACCATCTTCACCCGATGATGCATCACCTCCGGGCTCGACTTCACAGTCAACCGGTGCAACAACTTCCTGGGATTCCGATCTGCAGCAAACAAAAATGGCCTACGACGTCGATGGTTTTGGTTATTATCCTGAAACCATGGTATGCCTTCAACTGAACTGGTTCCCCCTCTCTGTTTTGCATCCCCACTACAGAGTTATTGACGTCTGCACGCACCTCGTATGTTAGCTATTGCCGCCATTCACTTGCTTCCCTAGACAAATATTGGTCCCAAATTTGTAGTAGTACAATTTATTTCTTCTCTGTTTCCTATTTACAAAATGGTTATGTGAATGCATTTGTTATCTTGCTGTGATCCACCTTGTCCAGAGTCGTTGTTGTTGTTGCTTTTCTGCTTGGAAGTAGATGCATGTTTCAATTACAGTAACTTGACATTGTTTGTGCTGGTATAAAACTACAGAGTTAAAATTATAACTAGCAACTGCCCACAATTTTCATCTTGTTGCGCAATGCTGGGGCTTGGCAGGAAGAGACAGGACGTCGTCCTGAACTGGTTGCTTGAGTTCTTCTTGAGTAGCAACGTAATTCATTTTGTGTTGTCGACATCATCTAGAGTATCCTCCCTTCTTCCTGCATTGTGTGAAATGGGTAGTGCTAAAGTTATCAACTAGCATTGAGATTGGTCTTCCAATTTTGAGTGATTCCAGTCAAGAGAAGTCTACATTTCAGTGACACCGTTGCATATGTTTCTGTAACAATTGCTTATTAATGACTACACCTGTAGTTTTGAAGTATGTTTTTATCAATATCATCCTAATCCCTAAAGAGAGGAACATCTCGCAACCATTCACCCACTCAATTAAACTCAACAAGGCCTAGTTCAATACTTATTCGGGGTTGGCTATATCAATGCTCTTCCTATAGCACCCCTGTGACACCTAAATTATGTATGTGTTCTGCTAGACCAACTTTTCCCTAATACAACATCGGTCCTACAGCAGTCATAGAGCTAATGACATCCATCCTTATTCCATGTGAAGTGCCAAATTCATTTCTGTAACACTTCCAGAAAGTTAATGGAGTTAGCACTTGATTGCATGCTTGGAATTGTTTGTATTAATTTGCATTTATATGTATACGAAAATCCCATTTTGCAATTCACAGTATATCAGTCCTTCTCATTAACATAAGTATTACCAAGTATCCATGTATGGCTTCACACTCTTTTATATACAGTTATAGCATAAAAGCTCATATTGCAAGCAATTAGTTGAGCTTTACAATTATGTTATTACACTGAACTGAAGAGCTGCCACACTACCCTTTCATTCACACTTTGAAGCTCATATTGCAAGCAATTAGTTGAGCTTTACAATTACATTATTACACTGAATTGAAGAGCTGCCACACTACCATTTCATTCACACCTTTGCACTGCATTTGTGCTTTCTCACAAGCTCTTACAACTATGATGTGCAACATTTGCGTAGAAATATATGACACAAAATCCGGACGCCATGCCCATCGCATCATCAAATCCGAACATGGAAAACAGGCCGGAGCCTCGCAAGTGTGCTAGATGGGAACCTCGAGAGCAGAAGATCTTCATGTTCGTCGCCGAACACGTCACTGCAGAGGGACACCGTCGTGGAAAGTGCTTCTCTTCAACAGGGTGGGAGCGATTACGCGAATTGTTCAACAAAAATCCTGAGAAAAACTGGACTATTGCACAGCTGAAAAACCATTGGGGTGCTATGCGCACGAACCACAAACTATTGTTTGAGCTGCTCCAGTGCACGGGAATAGCTTGTGGTTTGAGCACCGGGGGCAGAATTGACGCTCCGGAATGGTGGTGGAAGCAGAAAATTAAGGTAACCACATGTAAACACTCTGACAAGTTATACTAGCTTGCTTAGAAACGTTTTGAAAGTTGAACAACTCCTTAACACTTTACTAATGCTCCCGTGTTCGATTACAGGAGAACCCTCGGTATGGAAAGTCCAAGGACAATGACAACACGCAGATCTACCATAAATATAGCCGTCTGTTTGGAGGTAGTTGTGACTCCATGAAATACGCACTGATACCCACGAAGCTATCGCAACGTGGGTTTGACTTGGGCGCCAACTCCGACTCAGATGATCTGAACGACACTCTACCTATCAATGTCGAGAAGACAGATTCGAGCAACAACCCGACTCCAAGAAGAGCGAGCTCCTTGATAAATATCTCCCTGCATCGAAGCGGCAAGAAACCTAAGGAAAAACATGCGAAGGGGAAGCGGAAGAAGTTCGGGGCGAGGGAGGTTTCTGAGTCGGTGGACAACCTTGCTTGCGCATCGAAGGAGATGGCCTCTGCGATCCGCACAAAAGAAGAGGGGCGTATGACTCTCCACGAAAGCATAGATGATGCTTTCGACTGGGCTTATCGAAGCCGAGGATGAGTTACACATGTTCACGTTGTGGTTCCTACGAAACTCCGAAAATCGTGTTACGTACAGTGCAGCTAAAACGTCGGAGATGCGCTACAAGTGAATCGCGTATTGTTTTGAACGCGACAAAATGTCGGGTTCTGGGAGCCCCTGATCATGCTCAGACTGTATGTGTCGTTGCTTTGCTTTCGTTTGAACGCCTTCTAAATTATCATCCGTAGGGGTTGTTGTAATAATACTTTGTTGTTCGGCTTCTTGTTTGCACGTTTTGCGCACTACTACCATGTGCGCTATGTATTTCGTACTGCTGAATGTAATGAAAATATCTGCATCTGACTCATTTCCATGCACGTCAACAACTATTTCATCCCCGTGTACCCGTGAACGTCGTAAAGGCTGTCAATAGCTCGCTGAACGATAAAATTCGGGCTAAAACACGTCGTGCCCACATACACAACTATTACATATTTTCAATGACGTATATTCCTACAACGTGTAACAATTCAATAACTGCTGGAACGGCATACACTGTAAACTTTCATAAGTCTGTATGTAGCACAGATTGTTTTTTTAAAGTGTTTAGTCTGCTCCTGCAACATAGAGAAATAGACTCATAGCTGTGAGGAAGCAACAACTGATGGAGAAATATGTTCCTACAGGGGACTCAATTATTATGTACATTTACATAATTCTACCCCTAATAGCTTGATGTGATGTCATTGCTTAGGGTAGATAAATAAATTTGGACATAAATAATTGCATAGGACATAATCAACCACTGCCTAAACGCTGTATTCCTACTCTGACAAGTTCAAAAAAAGGTCAATGACTCTAGAAAAGCAACTAATTTTCCCCATAAATAATTGCGTAGCACATAATCAACCACTGCATAAACGCTGTCTTCCTACTCTGACAAGTTCACAAAAAGGTCAATGACTCTAGAAAAGCAAATAATTTTCCCCATATAATGCACTCGCATAGACTCCATAATTATCAACAGTATGTTCGTGTATTGCATATAACTGCAAACCACGTAAACAATTTAGGAAGGGCCAAATCTTTGCGCATCAATAATGTTTTCCCACAGACTCCATTATTACGTGAACGTTGGAATCCAACTACTAACAATTAGGAAAATGACATTGTGTCTGTTGAAGCGAAGATTCCCCGCGTGGTACAACGCATATATCGCACAGTCACTGCACCTTCTATAGGCATGCTAGTGGAATCAATAATTGTCAGCACTAACTATACAATGTTGATTGCATGCATTGCAAAGTATCCTGTTATAAGAAGGTTATTCCCCTAATTGGCGAAGTAGTGGGTCACGCAACTACTATCCGAATCACAGTTGCAAGTTGATGTTGACGAGTACAATGAATTGAGTTTTGTGTCGTTCCTTCGGTTGTTGGAGATGACAGACACGTTCGGTTCGCATACGTCATCGGACACCGACTGTGACATCGTGTCGAACTCCTGTTCGGACGATGGTTCAGATGAAGACGTACTGCATCACTTGGAAGCGGATATGGTGGTGTGGCTACAGTATTGTCGTATCGCTGAGCGGATGGTACGCCAATACCTCCTGCCGGATCCGACCCACCGTTACTTATTTCCTACAACACGAAGCGGTCATATCTTCACAGAACATGCATGTGTACCCCCAAACGTGCTTTCAGGAGTTTAGAATGTACCCGCCCATGGTCAGGCACTTTGTACATGTGTTGAGAGATCGCTACAGATTGGAAAACAGTACGAGCATCGATAAGTACGAGCAGGTTGGAATGTTTTTGTGTATAATGGCGCACGGGAAGGGATATCACCAAGTACAAACGTTGTTTGGATATTCACTGTAGACCGTCGACCATTATTCCAAGCGTGTCCTTCGCGCCGTCGGTGCGCCGGTAGCAGACATGTTCCGGCCTCATGAAAGCTACAACTGTGGCGCTACAAGTCATCACCCTGATCCGCACCGATATCGGTTGTTCCAGGTACATTTATGTTGCTACATGTTGTCTTGGTGCTCCAGTAACAGTGAGCATAATTTTTTCGAGTATTTGACGTGCACTGAAAATGGACGTCGCAGGATTGTATTGGAGCTATCGACGGGACTCATGTGCGAGCGGTGTTGCCACAGCGTAAAAGAATTAACTTTATAGGCCGAAAAGGGGTGCCCACTCAGAACGTCTTGGCTGCGTGCGATTTCAACTTGTGCTTCACATTTGTGTTACCAAGAAGCATGGGCCCCATGCACAACAACAGCATACTAGCCCGCGCGGCGCATAGTCCGGACGTACACTTTTCGGAACCGGCTGAAGGGAAATATTACTTGGTGGACTCTGGATTTTCACATCGGCCGGGGTACATGGCACCGTACAAGGGGTCAGATGCACGTTACCACTTCCAAG
This sequence comes from Olea europaea var. sylvestris, assembly GCF_002742605.1. Lineage (NCBI taxonomy): Eukaryota > Viridiplantae > Streptophyta > Magnoliopsida > Lamiales > Oleaceae > Olea > Olea europaea. The sequence goes on from NC_036239.1 coordinate 6,624,227, forward strand.
AATTTCACGATCATGGAGGCGGCCGACGTCGATTTCGTAATGCATGCGAGAGGTTCAACTTTCATCACTCATCATGTCGAAACATTATTGAGCGTGCATTCGGAGTTTTGAAGCTACGATGGAAGATTCTGGACAGGATGCCTAGTTATTCATATCGAGCCCAAATCACTGTGGTCGTGGCAGTAATGGGAGTCCATAATTTCCTGCGGCGCAACGGACGACTCGATGAAGGATTCCACAGGGCCGAGGAAGTCGACAATGAAGAAGTTGAGGTTGAGTTACCCGATGAGGAAGACGAACTAGCAGCGGAAGAGGATGTCGTTGCGGACGAGAATGTGTCGTGGACCCAATTACAAGATTACATAGCGCACACCATACGTTGACTAGGTTAACGCTACCTTATTGTTAAAAGCCGGTATGAAAGCGTAATTTACTAATGGAATGCATGTTGTAATGTGCGAATTTGTCTCGATGCAATCTATGCAAAAATATTATTTTCGTCAAAATCATGCCCGAAAATGAATTCCATGCTAACGTGGATAGACGTAATGATTTTTTGTCTTTATTCTCATGTGAGCAACGTCATTATCCATAAGAGGGGCAGTAACGTCATTTTCATAAAATTGTGACTGTCTTCAATTTTGGAATTCAACATTTGCAACCCTATGTGTCAGGGACAATCCATGCAAAAGAAACGTGGGTCCCACTGGCCCTCCATTTTTTACTGAAGAAAATGAGAGGTAATGGAAGAAAATGGGGCTTAGACACAAGCTAAGTATGGAAGCGAGGGTATAGACTTAGACTTGTGGAAGACATGTTAAGAATAAATGAGAACATAACCAGTGACCTATTATTTCCAAAGAAATTGTTGAAAAAAATTATGACTAAGGGTGTCTGACAAAACGTGAAATAGTTTATTCAAACCCAAATTGTCATTTATTTACACGTCTTTCTTCATTTTTAGAGCAAAAAGTGGAATACGGATTGCTTTATAATGCACCCTTCATTGTAAATCTCTTTTATAGTAATATATAATTTCACAAAAATAAGTAAAATCGTGTCAATGTTAATTTTATACCGAACATAAATATGTTGAAATATATAAATCATATCCTCTCTTTCCGATGGTGCTAGCATAAAATTCCAATAAATTGAGGGTTGATCAACTTTTAGAAAACTCAACAATTTTTACATTTTGTTTTATTTTTAGGTGAAAAGGACGAATATGCTTTGGCCTTTGAAGGTGGGAATATTATAAAACTACAAACGAGAATATTTTTTGTTTTCATTTTTTTTTAAGTGTGTTTCAACTTTCAAGTCTTAAGAAGCTACTTCTAACAGACGGAGTTTGTAATAATAAACAAATATTTAATTCTTTTAATTATTGTGTAGTATAAGATTACTTTTGTCACCGTCCAAATTTAGCGTTTATTTGATATTGATTAAAGTAAGATTCTAATCGAAGTCAAACAATCAAAATTAACAACATATTTCATGAGTCCCATAACTTTTCAAACACATATTTCAAAAACTTCCATCAAAATTTACCAAATATCTAATTTTAATTCCCACCAAGCAAGGGCTTAAGGTTGTGATAGGTTGTTGAGGTCGATCGAATGGATCATCATGATTCCGAGATTGTAGGTGTGGTCTAGATCATGATTACTTTTCACCTAAGTAATCATTGTTTGAATTTTGATTGGCTGAAAATTATTGTTGATGTCATGGTGTCACTTGTCGTTTTGGAATTGGCCATTCGAGCGGTGCTGACGTCATTAAGAGACCTGCATTTAGGATTGCAATGATAATGCTTCTAGATGACGACGAACATGGATCGAGCTGACCTGTTAAGGGCCGAGTAGACCTAGTGTATTGAATCTTTATAAACTCCCCTTAAACTAAAGGTAAATTCGATTTGGTTTTTGTGAGTTCGAACACCGACAATATTCACACCACAATTTTTATTATGGTTTCATCCATGATCGTCGTATTTTTCACTTGGTGTCACAATGACCAATGAACTTTAATTTATTTTACATGGTTATCGAACTTTTCACTTAGTGTTACCATGATCATCAAACTTTTTTTTTTTTTCAATGACCACTGAACTTTTATTTATTTCAACATGGCTGCCGAACTTTTCACTCATAGACACCATGAGCATTAAACTTTAATTTAGTTCTAATAAAGTTCTGGTAAATAACACAAGCGACCCCTATCTATTGAATTTTTTTACCATTGGGTCCCTAACCTTTTATTTCTAGAACTCAAAATCCCAAAACTTTAAAATAGCAATTGAGATTTTAATAAAAAAAAGTCAGTTTGACAGTTAAATGGTCAAATTTGGATTAAAATGATAATTGAATCCTTAGTTTGATTTAAAATAGAAGAATCGAAATAATTAGAATTAAACAAAAGAGTAGAAAAAAGAATAGAGAACAAAAATTTGAGGGTAAAAAAAAAAAGAAAAAAGAAAAATCGAGGCCAATCCACACCTTTCCCCTCATTTCCCAAACCAATTCCACCAAATATGCGTCATCATTGTCCCCCACCACCACCATCATTAATTTAAACACAAATTCAAATTTTAAATAATAGATAACAGATACAAATACAATTTTATTTTGTCTTATTTTTGTTGGGAAATTATTAATTTGCCATGTAGGTCTACATATGTAATTAACTGCTTATAAATGCTATTTTAAAGTTAGGTCTAAAATTGAAGTACTCTAATAAATAATTAAGTAATCGGGCTTAGGGTATTTGAATAAAGCATGGGCTGGATTATATGTTTATAAACCGGATTCCTTTATAATTGTTTTTCGCGATGGACGAAATACATATAAAAACTATATATATAGAGTTATAATCCCCAATTCATATGCAATTTCTCATTTTTTTTTATCATCCCATCAACACAAGAATTTAGATAGAAAGTATATAAAAAAGAAATATTCAAAACCCACAAAAGGAATTTAAGAATCAATAAGAAGAATTTAATAATTCAAGAATTCATAAACAATAATCAATATTAAAGATCCGGAAAATAAGACTTATATATTATAATTCAAAATTCATTATTCGAGAAACAAATCAATGGATCAAGGTATATTCCACATTAATTATTTTTTGTTAGTGATTTCACATAGAGAATCTTGACAATATGGTAATTAGGTTTTCATGTTATTAAGATTTAAAGTTTCATATAATTCCTACAAGTGTTATAAGAGCCAACTCATGTTAAATCATTGAGATTAAATGATGAATTTTAGGGTTGAAATTCATACTATAGATTTCTCAATTTTGGGATGTAAATTTTAGCCCTAAATTTCAAATTAAGGATATGTTTTCAAATATAACAATTTTAGAAATTAATTGTTGAATTTTTTAGTATGGTTATAATTGATGTATTAAGGTTGTATTCTATATTCAATTTAAAGTTATACGTGGAAAAAGTAACATGGCTGCCACTTATTCTCCATTCAATTAACTATTCTGCTTCCACAATATCTGTCAACATCAACTCTGTTCTCGTGATAAATGGAACCAATATTAAAACTGAAAAGAGAACATTCAAATCATTCTTAGTTGCATGAACTTAGATCTTGTGTTAAGGAATCAATAATCTGCTGCATTTACGGATAAAAGTTTCACTGTTGAAAAATGGAACTTTGATAAGTGAGATGGTTCAAACCGTATAAGTCTTATGATTATGAAGCGTGGAATTCGAGAATCATTCAGAGACACCATGTCAGATGAGGTAACTAATGCTAATGAATTTCTTGGTGAAATTGAAAAAATCTTTGCAAATGCGATAAGGTTGAAACTAGTACGCTTCTGACGAACTTAATTTCACTAAGGTATAAAGGTAAATGAAATATTTGAGAGTACATCATGTAAATGTCTCATATTGTTTCAAAACTTAAGACACTAAAGCTTGAGCTGTCTGATGATTTGCTTGTGCTTGTGCTTGTGCTTTTGATTTTGATTTTTCTTCCTGCACAATACAATAAATTCAAGGTTAGTTACGGCTGTCAAAAGGAGAAGTGGAAACTAAATGAGCTCATTTTATACTATGTGTAAGAAGAAGAAAGGCTAAAGTAAGACACGACAGAAAGTGCTCACTTAGCTAGTACTTCTAAGAACAAGTTCAAGAAAAGAAAAAATAAGGGAGCGGTCCAGCTCAAAAGTAACAGCAAAGGACTAAAAAGGATGAATTATCTGGCTATTACTTTGGTGGAAACCTAGGACACTTGTAAAGAGATTGTAACAAATATTACACTTGACGTGTAAAGAAATGTATATTTCTCTCTTTGATTTTTCTAAATCTAATTTAGCTTCAGTACATAGACATACTTGGTGGATTGATTTCGGTGCCACTACTCATATAAGTGTGTCTATACAAGGTTGCCTGAACAGCCAAAAGTCAAATGATGCTGAAAGATTCATCTATGTGGACGACGACAATCAGTTGAAGTTGAGACTACAGAGACTTTTAAATTATTATTGAAGAATGATTTTTATTTTTATTTGAAAGAGACTTTGTGGTATCGTCTTTTAGACGAAATTTGGTTTCTATTTCTGTATTAAACAAATTTGGTTATTCTTGTTCATTTGGAAATAATAAATTTAGTCCTTTTTCTTAATTCAAATCTTGTGGGTACTGGTTCTTTATTTGGATGTGATAATCTATACTTGCTTATTTCGATTGCCTCTTATAATGAAACGTTGCATGTGAATTCACGAGGTATTAAAATGTAAATTAACCAATAAGAATTATACATCATTATAGCACAAGCATTTGGATCACATTTCTCGAAAGAGAATCGTATAGCTTGTATTAGAAGAAATTCTTGATACCCTTGATTTTTTAGACTTAAGCGTTTGTACGAATTTTATTAAGGGAAAACAAAAAAATGGGTAAAGATATTAGGTGCCAATAAAACTTTGGACGTCTTAGAACTAATTCATACGGATATCTATGGGTCATTCCCTTCGGCTTCCTAGATTAATCAACAGTCATTTGTTACGTTCATAGATGATTATTCTCATTATGGCTACCAATATCTCATTCATGAGAAATCCCAATCACTGGACATGTTCAAAGCTTATAAGGTCGAAGCCTGAAGTTGAAAATCAACTCAACAAAAGAATAAAACATTTTAGATTTAATCGTGGCGATGAATACTATGGCAAGTATAACGGATCAGGAGAATAATGTCCAGGGTCTTCTACTAAATTTTTAGAAGAATGTGGAATAATCCCGGAGTACACCATGCTAGGTTCTCTAGCGTGCGGTGTTGCTCAAAGACGAAACAGGACACTCAAAGACATGATAAGAAGTATGATTAGTCATTCTACCTTGTTAGAATCTCTCTAGGAAGAAGCATTAAAAACTACAACTTATATACTCATTACAAGAAAATTATTACATTTTTTTTTCTTTATTTGATATAGAGGATTTTGACAATAAAGTAATTAGGTTTTCACGTATTAAGATTTAAAGTTTCATAAAATTCCTACATTTTTTTATTTCTTTATCTATTTTAAATCAAACTAAGGGCATTGGTCATTTTAATCAAAAGTTGACATTTTCATTGTCAAACTAATGTTTTTAATTATAAAAAGACCTCGAGATAGACATTTGGAAACTTTTTGACTGCTAGCAGGGGCAGAGCTACATGGAGTCCAGTGCAGGCCGATGCACACACTGGACTTTGGATTTGACACAGGAAAATTCAGTGTGTCTGTACTGAACCAAAAAGAAGAAGAAGAAAAGGGACGAAAGAAGAAGAAAGTGTGTCTGCAGTCTGTAGGCATTGGCGCCGACAGGGAAGCAGGGAAGGAGGAAAAAAGTTACAGCTGCCGACATGGAAGAAGAAGGGGAGGAGGAAGAAAAGTTCACTTGGGCCAATTTTTAGATTTTGGGCCTTCTCTTTAGTTAGGCTGTTTGAAAGAAAAACAATAGGCCCTATTACAAATTTATTGGCCCATCAATTTATTGTTTGTACAATGAACCCCAACATCTTATCTATTGTTAAAAAATGTACTTTGCATTGATCACATGAAGCCCTTTTTGTTCATAGACTAATTTCGACAAAAAAATCACCGTAGCCGACACTTAAAATTGTGCCCACTGTGGAGGAAATCTCTAGCTCCGCCCCTGACTGCTAGTGCTAAAAATCAAAGGTTTGGAACACATCATCAAAATATTCAAAGGTGAGAGACCCCAGTGCTATTTATTTTACAAAGTTCGATGGAAATGGTGACACAAAGTGAAAAGTTTGATAGTAACAATGACACTAAATGGAAAGTTCGATGGTCATGGTGAAAGAAAATAAAGTTCGGTGGTAAAGATGACACTAAGCAAAAAGTTCGATGATCATGAATGAAACCAGAGCCGATCCTAGGCACAGGCTGTGTCTCGGGCCCAAAACCACAAAGGGCCTATTTTGGCCCAAAGTTTTTTTTTTTTTTTTAAATATTGAAAGGAGGAAAATAGTTTTTTCATTATTTGTGAAATGATTGAGATATTTGTTTGTTGTTTTAATCTTTAGTTTTAAGTTAACAATATATTGCATAATATATCGTTGAACTTTGCATTTACGTTCATTTTGGGGGCTCGCCTCGGACCCCGACAATCACAGGACCGGTCCTGGATGAAACTAATCCATTTGTTTATCTTCATCATATTTTTATTGCAAAGGGTCCAATAATCGCTCACTTTTGCTTATCGCATTTTTATTCTTTAACATTCAATTAATTAACACATTTTTGTCTTTTATAGCAACTTTTGCCCTAATATTCCGCTAAGATGCATTGAAACAAGGGACAAATATTTTGTCAAACTTTGTATCAGTTATTTTTTAAATTATTAAAAAATACGAGGCAAATAAGTCTTTATATGCTCTTGTAGCATTTTTTTTCAAACAAAAACTCTCATTAGAGAGAAAATGTGCAAATTAATAAAAGGCTGATAATAAGAATCTAACGAAAAAAGTTGAGAACTAAAGTGCAAAAATAGAAAAAGATTAGAAACTTTAATAACAAATAAAATATGATGTAGTTTTCGAGATTGTGATGTTAAGTTTATTTATCCATTTATCAATGTCAACTTGTTTCTTAACTTTATGCATTCCACCTCAATATGGAATGCATTTCATCACGTATTCATAAAATAATAGTCTTTAACTTTCCTTTTCATTTCCCCCGCTCCACTCTCTTCCATCCTTCAACTTCAACGAGTTTTCGAATAAAATGGAAGAAAGGACACAAAAGGAGGGATGGGGCGAGAAAGGTGTACTTAGGTTTTAGGAAGGAGATTTTTTATTTTATTTTTATTTTTAATAAAACTATAATAGAAATCTTTTGAACGAAAATATTTATTCGTTTTTTCTTTTTAAAAAAATTAGCATACCAGCCCGAGCTATATTAAAGTGAAAGAGATTTTTATTTTATTTTTTTTTATCACTTTCTTGCTTTTGCACATCACGTAATCGAAAAAGGTCGGATTCATGTAACTCGGGAAATGAGACAAAACAAATCCATTTTAGCCTTTGTTTGATAATTATTATTTGGAAAAAAAATAATGTTTGAATAATAATTTTTAGAAATGTGTATTAAAAAAAAATTTGAGTTTACATGTAAAATATTTTGTAGTATGAACATATTTTCAAATAATAGTTAGCCACCGTTTGGCCCCCATTTTTTAAAGTAAAAATGGGTGAAATAATGTTTTTTTTTTTTAAATGAGTGGTTGAAAAAGAAGTCAAAATTTTTTATTTACGTGTAATATTATTTTATGAAAAATTGTGTGATTAGAAATAGGAGAGAGAAAAATGAAATATAATGTAATTTAATGTAATGGAGGCCAAATGGAGCTTAGTAATGTGCAAACTTCAGTTGTCAAAACTAGCCCCTGTTTGATCACTATTAAATTAAATTATATCACATTTCATTTTTCTCTCTCTTATTTTCAATCACACAATCTTCTATAAAATAATATTACACGTAAATCGAAAACTTTTCATTCTTTTTCAACCACTCATTTTTTTAAAAAATATTATTCCCCTCATTTAAAAAAAAAAAAAGAAATGTTGAATCCCAACCTTAAGGGTCCCCCACCGCCCTTGCTCTGAAGTATCGTGAGGAAGGTAAATCACAAGTTATGCCTCCAAGGGTATAGGGTGGAAGGCTACTTGTACACTTGCACTTACCCAAAAGTCAAATCCATATTTCAGAATTCGAACCCTTGACACGACAGTCTCAAGTAAAATTGAATTTCTCCACTTTCTCTTTTTATCACTTGGAGATGTGTCTTGGGGCCTATTCTCCTCCTTTTCATTTTTACGCAATGGGGATCAAACGGGCCTAGTTTGCAGGAATTTTTTTTTTTTTTTTCGAGCAATCGTGTTCGTTACGTCAAATTAAACACGATAAATTAAATCAAAAAATCAGAAGAAATAATTGTGATTGACTCGGTCATTTTGTCTCTTCTTCCTTGGTTTTTTCTTTTTGTGTGTATTTATATTTATATATAAATATATCTCTTGCCATTTGCACGTCATATAGCTATAAACTAATCAAAAACAGATTGATTAGGTGATGCAAATCCGTGTATTACCACCTAATTCCACAATAATATAAACCCTTAATCCTTCATATAATTGTAACCATCTTCTTCCTCATTGTTGACCCAAACTAACAATTTCATGGGACAGGATACGAGAAAATCACTTAGTGATGAATACGAAGTGAATGAAGTTCTGGGCAGGGGAGGATTTTCAGTTGTACGAAAAGGGATTAAAAAATGCAGTGAAGGAAATACAGGTGTTGCGATTAAAACTTTGAGAAGATTTGGCCCATTTGTGCCTTCTCTAGGATCCAGAAATTCGAAAAATTCAAACCAGGCTTTGATTTCAGATGCTTTGTTGACAAATGAACTTTTGGTGATGAGAAAAATTGTTGAAGATGTTTCTCCACATCCGAATGTAATTCATCTCCATGATGTCTGTGAAGACAGTGGTGGGGTTCATTTGATTCTAGAGCTTTGTTCTGGGGGTGAACTATTTGACAGGATAGTGGCTCAGGCAAGGTATAATGAAGCTGGGGCGGCAGCGGTGGTTAGGCAAATCGCACAGGGGCTGGCGGTGCTTCACCGGGCAAATATTGTTCATCGAGATTTAAAGCCTGAGAATTGTTTGTTTTTGAACAAAGATAAGAATTCTCCATTGAAAATCATGGATTTTGGATTGAGTTCTGTGGAGGATTTTACCGATCCAGTAGTGGGATTGTTTGGTTCGATTGATTATGTTTCACCTGAGGCGCTTTCGGGCGCCAAAATCACTCACAAAACTGATATGTGGTCACTTGGTGTAATCCTATATATTCTCCTCTCCGGGTGAGTCCATTTTTTTTTTTTTTTTTTTTTTTTTTAATACCACTAAGAATAATTTTCCCAATGCAACAATTTAATTTAAAAGAAATTGGGATTTTACAGTTCATATCTTATGTTTCAGATATCCACCTTTCATTGCACAGTCAACCCAGCAAAAGCAGCAAATGATACTAAACGTATGTTCTTGCAGCTGAAAACCTTGGACTTGTTTAGTATGGAACTTGACAAAGACTAAGGAACAGAAGTTGTCTTTGTACAGTTTTGTCCAGTCGAGCATACCAAACGTGCCATCAAATAAAATTCTCTCGTCATCCAAGTTAAGCTTTATATTTTTAGATCTAATGCCAATGGAAAATTCTTTAATGCAGGGACAATTCAGCTTTTATGAGAAAACATGGAAAAACATTTCATCCTCTGTACAACATCTCATCAGTAGTCTTCTAAAAGTCGATCCAGACATGCGACCAAGCGCTGAAGAGGTGTCACAACTGCACTCAATCAAGTTCGGTCATTATATTCAGCTAACTTAACCTGAAATGATCTTGAACTGGATATTTAAAATAAAAAATAAAAAATAAAAATCACTTTCTAGTTTGACTTTTTCAATTATAAGTTGTTTTACGTTTGAGAACTGGGATGATCACTGTTCTTTTTTGAATTCTTTTAGATTCTTCAGCATCCATGGGTGACCGGGGATTTAGCAAAGCACGATCAGATGGATGCTGAGATAGTTTCAAGATTGCAGAGTTTTAACGCGAGGCGTAAGTTTCGTGCAGCTGCAATGGCTAGTGTGCTAAGCAGCAGCTTTTCTTTAAGAACAAAAAAACTAAAGAACTTGGTAGGTTCCTATGATCTTAAGCCAGAGGAACTTGAGAATCTCAGCATAAATTTCAAGAAAATGTAAGCCATCAACGCATATTCTCCAAATAAAGGCCAAATATGAACGTGTTTAGTTGTGCTTAAGAGTTACGTCTTATTCAAAGTATGTTATCTGATTTTCCTTTGGCAAAATGCAGATGTAAAAATGGTGATAATGCGACATTATCTGAATTCGAAGAGGTGCTGAAAGCAATGGAAATGTCATCACTAGTTCCTCTAGCCCCACGTATCTTCGACCTGTTTGATAATAATCGGGACGGGACTGTTGACATGAGGGAAATTATTGGGGGCTTTTCGAGTCTCAAATACTCACAGGGAGATGATGCGCTCCGTCTATGTTTCCAGGTGCTGTCTCTCTACAGTTACAGTAAACCTCGGAAAAAACATTAATAAAGTTAATCGAAGATGGTAACACACATTAGTACACATGCACGATACTCAAATTAGTTGAAGAAGGTTAGACTTGTTAGCACACACATTGACGCCACAAATACTGAATTTAATCAAAGCGGGCTATACTTGTTAGTACAGCAAGATAGCTTCTTGTTTGTTTATCAGAATCGAGATTTTCCTTTCTCATCCATAACCACGAGCATAGAAAACTTATACAGAATGGGTTCTTGAATATTCAGATGTATGATACTGATCGGTCTGGATGCATCAGCAAGGAAGAAGTGGCATCCATGCTAAGGGTGAATGCTGTTCTTGCTTATCTTTACATGTTAATGCACAATCCATTATTGTTCTCAACAGCACATTATTTATTATCCCTTTTTTTTTTTTTTTTTTGGGAAAAAATGTGCAGGCATTGCCTGATGATTACCTTCCAATGGACATCACAGAACCCGGAAAATTAGATGAAATATTCGACCTAATGGACGCCAACAGCGATGGAAAAGTTACCTTTGAAGAGTTTAAGGCTGCAATGAAAAGGGATAGCTCCCTTCAAGATGTAGTACTCTCCTCTCTTCGTCCAAATTAGTCTCATAAGCTTCATTGTAGCCATGTTTTGCTTTACCACCCTTCATTCGCCAATCATTTCTATACATACAATTTATGCAAAATAATCTCTTGTGAAATCATATAACTTGAAGTGATAAGTTTGAAGTGATAAATGAAAATTTTGAGGTAAATAGAAAGAGAAATTTATGATAGTTCAAACAATATTAAGAAACGAGAAAAGCAACTTATATATATGGGACATAAGAAATGATTTTTTAATCATCAATACTTAATAGTGATAATTCTCCAGGACTCAATATGTTATTATGTATGAACATCCTTGATCATTGGTGAATAGTTGCACGAGTACGACCCTTTAAGCGAGAAATTGAACAAAAAGTCGTGACTGAGTCAAACAAAACAAGAAACAATTAACAAAAAATCAGAACCCTTTTTTTTAATTATAAATATGAATTTTCTAATCATGATTATCGAGCCTAGAAATAGAATAGATTGATGGAGAGTTAAATTTGAATTTATGGATGTGCCCTATTTTGTTCACAAGACTTGGCTAACGTTTGGTACACATTCTCATTTTTCTTTAAATTCATTTTCAATTACATATTCTCTCAATAAAATAACTTTGTACGTGAACAACATTTTTTCTTCACTCACATTTTCCAAAAAAAATAATTTTCACAAAATTTATTCTAAGAAATGTTCCAATTTTCTTATCTTATTTGTCACTATACTCAACTTTGTCTTTGTAAACTAACACAACGTGACAAACACTTTTGTCCCTCATTGAATTAATAATCTTATTAAGATTGAAAAATAAAAAATCCTGAAAACCCAAGTTTGGTCTGCCAAATTCCTTTAGTCGTCAGAGGTGGAGTTGGGTATAGTGTACAAGTTAAAAGATTGGAAAATTCATTTCACTATTGAAATCAATCACGAAAAATTTTAGATTTATATTTTTCTCCAAAAGATAAAAGACTAAGCAATAATTTAAAAATATAAAAGAGAAGAATGAAAATGGAATAGTAATAACATTAAACTAATACTCCCTTTGTCACGTAAAGTTAGATTTATTTCTATTGTGACATAGATTATGAAAATGTAATTAATATAATTGAAAATATAAATTTTACTTACATTTTTCTCAATACACTCTTACATTAAATAATAATTTAAATATTAGTAGTTCATATTTGTTGATAACAAAGCATATTATATATGGACATATTAGAAAATTAGTCAAAATTGAACTTGCATTGCACGTTATTCTAAAATGTTATATAAGTAACCTAAAATTAATATTTGGTACTAATTTGTTGGAGCATTTGATGAGTCTCGGACGAATTAAAAAATATATACACTTAGCATAGAAATTTAAGAGAAAGAAAATTATACTCAAATTGTACTCTCAAAACTCAATTTCTATGATTCAAATTTTTTGTAATGATGAAATACTATAAATGAACAATCTTTTTATATTACATTTGATACATAAAAATTAAATGTTAATACATAAATTTAAACATTCATTAAATTTTTTAGATACATAAATATGAATAAATTTATCTATAATAACTCTAGATTCATATAATTCAAGATTCATCAAATGAAAATTCATTGAATCTAGATTAATGCAAATGTTAGTTAATTGAGAATTAATAACACAAATTTTATAAATGACAATAATTATATTACATATCAAAAAATGAAAAATAAGGTATTATTGAAATAATTGAATTGTAGGGGGTTAAAATCGTCTAAAAAATTATTCTCCCTTGATGTAATATTTTAATATATTATAAATAAGTAAATCCACTATACTCTTCCTAAGACAGGGAACTATAATTTGAGATAAACGAAAAAGGAAGCAAGACTCTGTTTATAAATTCAATGGATTATGATTCTTCACATAATAATTACGAGCCAGTCATTTATTGTAAATACCAAAAAAATGTAATTCATAAGAATAAAACATTAAAGTTTGTGCAGCCACATGATTAATCCATGTTTTCTGCTAATCTTCAATAGTTTCCGGAGCTGAATTTTAGAAAATTCTTACAATACTACTCTATGTTGCTACCAACTGATGTTGTTGTTGATGGTAGTGGTGGTGGTGAAGAAGAAGTTATTGATGCATCTCGCCCCTTTTCGCTTTGACCTACCGAAATATTTGCCTCGACGCCATTACTTCCAGCACTTGATCCGGACCTTGTGTCCTGGAGAAAATCGTTTCCATCGAAAGAATTGTCAAAAATGGAACCAATATCATCCTCGAAACCTTTTTCTTCAAACAATCCCAACAACTCATTGTTTTCGAGAGGATCGTTGGGAATTTGAAGCGAATAGAGGTCCAAGTCAAAGCACAGATTGTCCCAACAGTACTCGATGCCTTCGGTGGGGTCCATCATCGCCATTACATCCAAGTCCATGGAATCAATCAACTCTAAGTTTGAGTCACTTGGTTGAACCATTTGATTGTATTCCTCTTCTTGATGGTATTGATGATCAATTGTTTCGTCTCCTTGCGTTTGAGGGACGAGCTCAGAAGTTCCTCGATCAATTGTTTCGTCTCCTTGCATTTGAGGGACGACCTCCGAAGTTTCTGAAGTTTCTTGATTCGTTGCTTGGACATCTTCCTGATTCACTTTGACCTCCGGTGTGAATGTTTTCAACTTGTCTGTATATTTGCTAATGTCGAAGTTGGTTACTGCATTAGGCCCCCTGAATTCTATTGCTGCCCTATCATATGCTGCCGCAGCTTCCTCTTGTGTGCCTTTGAGAAAGAACCAAAACAATTGCAAATCATGTAATTAAATTTAAAATATACCGAATTCAAAATATAAATTGCATGAAGAACTCTATTTACTTTGCCCTCTCTTGTAAAGCAATCTAGAAGTGGTTCAAATGATTTTATATCTGTAAATTACGTGGCACAAACATGGAGAAGGGGTCCCATGTTAGTTGTCAATTGGATTGGGTCAGCTCAAATCCTCTCTCATCCATCTTCGTTAAACTCATTCTATCTCGTTTAAGTAGTTGACTTGACCATCAGAGTATAGACGATTGTTAGACTTTTTATGGGAATGACATTTGCACCAAACAATGTGTTCCACGTGCAAGTAATGTTTAGGTGAACCAAAAGGTGGTCGAAATTCTATTGATCACTTGATTAGAGGTCTTTTAGTACCTCGCACGTTGATTTATCAACACAATTGATCGAAGGTATAAAATCACTGTTGACTTTGAACTCGAAAAGCTATGCAAGCAAGAAAAACTGTGGTAAACGGATACTATCCGAACATCATACAACATATCTTACCAAACACTCTGAGCAGCACACGAACCTCCTCGAACCTTTCTAAGGAGGGCCGAAGGGGGAAATGTTGATAATAAAAATCTAGGAATTTATAAAATGATGGACTTGCCCTTTATAGTGATGGTAGCATAATGGCTAGATCAGTACTTGCAATCTATAGCAAGTGTTTGAATTTGGGTAATATATATTAATTTATTGTACAAACTAAAGTGAAAAATTTTATAATAAATTTGTATAGTGAACTAAATATCTGACAACATCCCAAGCCTAGATATAGAAGAAACAATAAAGCTTCTTGTATACAGCCCTCTCACAATGTAAGGGGACCTACATGAATTTTATAATTGTGGACCCCTCATTGTGAGAGGGGTGTAAAGGTGTACAGCAAGTATTACTGTACACCAATCTCAATTGTAGAAGGAAATATAAATTAATTAAGATGAAATTTGTAGAATATTTTAAATAAATCGAGTTTAAAGCATATCTTAAGCGGTCAAAGATTTTTGCCCTTCTCCCACTCTTGTTACTAATTTTCGAGCCCAAAAAGTGTCAAGTGAATTAAGTCAGAACAAGCTCTGAGACAGACATTAGGAAAAATAGAAGAAGTCTATGAGCCTGAGCTCTGGGGATCCTAATTCCCCTTGTTTTCTAGCTGGGTCGGGCCTAGCCGAATCGAGCCAAATGGGGTCTATGAAATTTGCTTAACTCTTTAGGGGATTGGATTTGGTCACTTAGCACCCAAATAAACAAAGGGAAATATAGAATAAGAAAGTGCAGCCCCTCAAAGAAGAATGTTCAATTTTATAAAGAATGACTATCCTTTCGTACGGGCCTCAGAGATTGTATAAGTCGAGATCTCAGTTTTATCCCAATTGAAATCAGAAAGACAACTATTATATTCCCAAAAATTACGTAAACTTCCCCTCAATTTTATTTTTCGTAACATATTTTCATGTGTCAACAATAATTAAATATCTCTCATTTTACTCCTTTATTTATCATTATAAATATTGTTATAAAATATGAAGTTTTTTCCTTTACAAAAGTTACTCTTTTACAAATACGATTGCAAATATCTAAAAATCTACATAAATAAAATAAATGTTTTAGAATAAATTAGTAAAGCTAATTAAAAGTCACATTTGAGCAAAAAGATGAAAACGAACTTTTTTAAAACTCATACAATTTTTATTCTTTTATTTTTTTTCATGAAAATGGATATAGAAGAAAATGGCAAAATATGAAATTACGTTAACTAATGGAAGTTTTTGTAATTTTTAAAACGAGAGAGCGCATCTCTGTAATTTTCATTAACTTCAAGGGGAGTTTTATATATATAAAATCGAATATGAGTTGTCTCCTTTATATTTCATTTATGCCCAAACAACCCTTCAAATTTGTCTGTTTGGGAGTGATTTTGATAATTGATTTTTTTACCGTTGGAAAAAAGTGGGATTTACTTGTGAGAGAAGAAGTCAAATATGACGGCTAAAATAACGAAATAACAATCAAAAAATCAATTTTTTGATCAAAAAAATCACTCCCAAACAAGCTGTATGTATGTATATATATATGTATGTGTGTGTGTGTGTGTATATATTTAATTAATTTACTCAAATAAACTTATTTAATCTAATATGAGTTGTCTTCTTTGTATTTCATTTATGCCCAATTATCGCACACGAAACAACCCTTCAAACTTATGTCGAACCAATATCACGTTCTAGGATAGTCTGAGTTCAATTGTCTTCTTCCGTTAGAATAATAAATGAATGCTATCTTCAAAACACACCAATCATATATCCGTCCAAAAATGTAAGTATATTGATAAGAGAACTTACTGAAAGTTCCCAAATAAAGATATTTATTTCCAGAAACACGTCCAATTCGAGCCTCCCATCGACCATTATGGTGGTGCCTGTTATATTCCAACAAAAAATGGTCAAACCTTTCTTTTTCAAAAAATGGTCGGCACTTATTTGATTCAAGAAAGTGTCACATTTTTTATTTTTTCCACCCTCAGCACACCAAAAATAATCCACAAACCCATGATAAAAATGAACATAAAATTGGTTCCCACTCAACACATTTTGTGTGCAATGCATAACAAAGTCCACAAAAAATACTAAGAATCTAATACTTGAATGCAAAATTCACATGAAACATTTTGTTACCTTGCCACACCACGGTACTTAGATACACCTCTCGAAAATCCGCTACTTTGTCGTCTAAGCGATGCTAAGTATTCTTCCTTTGTCATTTTTTGCATTTCTTCAGTCTCAGCCGAATACATCTCAAGCTGCATTGTCATCGAAAGTTAATTAAAAACATTAAATGCACACGTAATGCTTGTGTCACGATCTTTTATAGGCACGAGCGACTCACATGTAACGCTATGAAAACACTAAATTCACATTCGTGCATTCAAACACAATGAACGAATGCCAAATGTCAGTTCAATTAA
Source organism: Olea europaea var. sylvestris (assembly GCF_002742605.1). Classification (NCBI taxonomy): domain Eukaryota; kingdom Viridiplantae; phylum Streptophyta; class Magnoliopsida; order Lamiales; family Oleaceae; genus Olea; species Olea europaea. The sequence continues at coordinate 6,641,243 of NC_036239.1, forward strand.
AATAGTCGATAGCAAAAAATAAATCAAGTCGATTACCGGGAAATTCATGGGAGTACCGGGTCCCCAATACTTGAGGGCAGCTAGATCATAGGTTCGAGCCGCAGATTCCTCATTGTCATATGCACCTAAGTTAAAATAATATCAACAATTAAACAGTAGTATACTCGATTAATTTTTCATGAGTAAAGTAATCAAAAATTGCCCAAAATAAAAATAGAACAGAAAATTAATTATAAGCAGATTTTGAACTCACCCAAATAGACTGCAGCGACAAATGCGTGGACAGGGATCATCATCAAGAACACAACAGATACATTCAGAATAACAAGAATTCAGAGGCAATGACATAATTCATTACTGTATAAGAGATAATTAATAATTAAACTAAGATTATTAATTATTAAACAAAGATCACAGATCTCTTGATTTCATTTTCACTTGAATTTTTTATTAATTACAAAGAAAAGGGGAAAAAAATATTAAAGATGCTAACTTTGTTTTCCTTTCTTGTTTTGAATGTTGTTCCATGTACTTTTATCCCACAGGTGTGCTTCAAACCTTCCGGTCCATCTGTGCCTGTTAATTTTTAAATTTTTTTTTTAAAAAAAATAAAAAAGAAGCAAAAGATTAATATATAGAAATAATTACAAGCATGCAAGTGAAAATTTCAGTTTATTCCATCTGTAAAAGTGTATATATGTATAAATTTAATTACCTGGTGACACCTCTGAAAATGGAGCTTCTTGATTTATTAGAATCAGCAGCAGCATTCTGAATTTTCTTGGGTCTAACACGTTTAGGCTGGGATTTTTTTTGGGTTTTTGTTGAATTGATGCAAGAAGAAGATGAAGAAGAAGAAGCAGATGAATAAGAAGGTGGATGGGGCCTCTTCATTTTTGAAGCGATCTCTCTCTAGAATGACACAGTAGAAAATGTGTACGAGAGAGAGAGAGAGAGAGAGAGAGAGAGAGAAATTGGTGGTTTGGTGAAGAATCAACAGAGAAAAACTTCTTTTCTGGTAAACTAAAGTTGTTTACCAAATGAACTGTGTGAAAGATGGCAAAAATAGCTTTGGTTTGGTGTTTATATAGGAAAAGGAGGAGAAAATGTTTCGGTCGTTTTTGATTTGTAATATTTGACAGTATAAACAATGTAATTAAACAAATAATTAGGGTATTTAAGAGAATAGTCAGTGTGCTGAACTGGATACTAACTAGCGGACAACGCAACCGACAATATCTGTACACATTTATTTATTATTTTTGTTTGGCCGAGCTTACCGACAAGTATCTCATGTATTCTCTCTGTATTGTTCTTGTCGAGTCGAACATGCCAAGCGCGTAATAAATGTAGCAATACTTTTTATGAATACTCATCTTAAAATTGTGGAGTTTATTATAAAGGGTCTATGTTTACCCTGGGGTAGCGTTAAAGTTTGGGTCAATTGAACCAAAATTTACCAGGAAGTGTGAACACTTGGCCAACCTGCTCAAATCACAGCCACGCCACCGATTGCCTTTGTTCAACTTATTGTGATATTCTGGAAGTCTCTTTTTGTCTTTTTAAAAATTCAAATAAATTGAGGGGAAAAACCCAATATTAATTAATTAAATTGTAGGCATGTAGGCGAAGAAAAGTGGTTAAATTGTCAGTAGATTCTGCGTTTGGAGATGAGGAACTTAAGGATGCATTTGGAGGCTTATTATAATAAACAACCTCATTTTTGTAGTTATTTACAGGTGAACCCACCAAGACCTGAGCAATAAATATACAGGACCAGTCCCTTTGTTGTCATGCATATGTAACAATCTTATTCCACCCCAAAAGATCCACTTCAGTGAAAATAGAGCAAATTTGGAAGAATTTTAAGCGATAAATATACAGGACAAGTCCCTTTCTTCTCATGCAAATGTAACAATCTTATTCCACCCCAAGAGATCCACTTCAGCGAAAATAGAGCAAATTTGGAAGAATTTTTATTTTTCAGTTTTCTCGTACTTTTGTCTATTTTATAATTTTTATTTCAAGTCGACCTCTAACTCATGTAGATCTGCATGAGGTAGATAAGAAAGACCGGTAGATGATAATGAGAAAAGGCATCGCGTCTAGGTGGGTGGACAGAATGGATGAGCGAAAGGTGTCATGCCATGTAGTGGGGTTGGTAATTCAGAGAAGGGAAAAATAATACCAATTTTTTCTAGAGATTTATTATAAATCGTGGAAGGAGAGTGGAGATGAAAAATGGACGATGAGAAGAGGGGGAGGGAGCAAGTAGGAGTCCGAAAGATGATAAGGGATACTTTATTATTTTTATTGTTAAATTTATTTAATTTAAAACTGATCGCACTCTCAATTGACAATTTGTGCAAAATTTACTAATAGGGATCTATATCTTATCTTGTAAAAAAGACTGTTGAATCTCAAACGCGCAAAAATGGAATGGAATGCTAATTATTACAACAGTACATAAAATTCTTTCTATTTTTTTATATTTTCGAACACTTCGAATTAAAACTTCAACCAAACAAGAAAAAAAAAATAAAAAAAGAGTTCTTTGATGTTTTACACTTGGCCCACATATGAAGTAACAATCGTATGATTAAAAAGTTGTGAATCTTGTAAAATGTGCAGTTAAAATTAATTTTTGACTTTAAATTAGATTTTTTAGAAGTACCCATGAGCGGCCCAGCCCGCCCCTTCAGCCCAAATGTCGATTAAAAATAAAAATTGAGTAATATATTTTTTTTTTATGTGCAATATTTTTTTTTTTATACGTATTAGCCCGTATTGAATTTTTTCCTGGATCCGCCACTGGAGGTACCAAACGAGTGCATATATATATATATATATATCTCTGTGTGTGTGTGGTGGGGGGGGATTTGGGCAGGACTATATTTCTCATTCTTACCTCGTTTGCTATTTAGGTTCGTGTGTGTGTGTGTGTGTGGGCAGGACTATATTTCTCATTCTTACCTCGTTTGCTATTTAGGTTCGTGTGTGTGTGTGTGTGTGGGCAGGACTATATTTCTCATTCTTACCTCGTTTGCTATTTAGGTTCAGGACGGAGAATTTCGCAACTTCGGCATAGAATTATATGTAGCCGTTGAATAGTCTGACAGACACGTTAAAACAGCTCATGAATCTGGATACCTTCTATTTCAAGTTCTATCGGATACACCTATAAAACTACTTTTGTACAATCATTCGTAACCTTGATTTGCACGAACAAGCCACTTGAGCAAGGTAAAGCAACCCAAAAATGAATACATAAACAAGTTGTCCGCTTGAATAATTCTCTACCTCTTTCCCTCGAGATTACTTGAGCAGAGGAAACTGAATTGCACTGCCACATAAAAGCAAAAAACAAACTTCCGGTGCAGCCACGTAAATCTTTCATTAGATTACCAGAGAAAATGAAGAAGACGAGATTGCACCACCACATAAAAGCAGGCTCCCAGACTCTATTCTGTTACTAAAGAAGAACCTGTCACATAACATGCTCTCAGTGCGGCCTTGTAAATTGTACTCACCAGCATCATAGTATGATTCTGTAACCTCTGAGTCGATATCGTTATGAATATCTCTCCCAAAATGTTCGATGTAACTTTTGATATCTCGGTGAGTTCCAGCATGTTCTAATTGTTTATGAGCAAAAGAGAACCGATATTCTTGACTGTTTATTGGCTCATCACTACTACTGTGGGCTGTTAAAGCAGAGTTCTCGAAGCTTTGCAGGGGCTGCACATTATTACTATGTAAGAAACAATGAAAAGGAAACAATGGTGTGATTGATGATTTAAAATGATGATAAAATAAGTATCATATAAAAAAAAAAAAAAAAAAAATGTATCATGATTTCTCATTTGATTTTGTAATCATAATGAACTGTGAAAGACAGTTCCTTGAATTTCTTGAAAATGCTTCTTGAGTACAATACATCTGGATCAGACACTGACTGAATCAACCATTGATGCAGTGTGTAAAATGATGGTATTTTTATTAGGGTCAGCATGCCTTTCTGATTTCTAACTTGGGAACACTAAGAAGGAAAAAGTTTTAGCAGACATTTTGAAAGCTCAAAATTGAGGCAATTTTCACTCTACAGAACAAATAATGGTAAAAGTAAGATGAAAGAAAACTCTACCATGCAATACAATTGTTACGCTTTACTTGTGCCATCATTGCTCCCATCACAAGTTATTGATCTAACTACCCAGGAAGAAACGTCACATATAGTTTGTGATAATTTTACATAACCAGAAATATTAGCACAAAACAAACGAAAAGAATGCAAGAGAACCAATATGTTGCCCAAAATCTCATAATATACATTTTTGAACTATAAGCATATTTTTGTCTTTAACATAATTCCAGGACAAGTTAACAAACGTCTGGATTTCATCAAAAAGGTGAGGGATATGTAATGCATGAAATCTGCCACTGAGTAAAAGGAGAGGTGAAAGGCAGATCCAAATATATTCAGTTACCCAGTAAGCAAAACCTCTTGCGAACTAGAGACCAAAAAGGGAAAAAGCAAAATAAGATAGGATTAAAGGAAAATAAATTTAGATTTCAGACTACATATACCAGTTAAGACCTAGATTACCAAAAGATTAAGTAAACATAGCTGCCCAAGCCAAAATACCAATAGGCTATCAAATTAGAAAATTATACAATACCTTACACCTCTCAGCTCTTTTTGGCAACTTCAATTTTTTGAGATCATCTCAGACCTGAACCAAATGTGCTTCTAGCAGGTATTTGGGGATTTAGTACGAATGGCTCCACTGGCCCTCTTGTTCAGCATCTAAAATCTATTTATACGCTTAGCATACTTTTATCTCAAGAATATATAATTTTTTTACTCCTAGTATCCTTAAGTTCAGTGGGAATCCTAAATTTCGGTACTACTTCATTCAGTATCGTGATAGTTAAATAGGCCTATAAAATTTGACTTGTCAACCAGATTCAGCTAAAACACTCTGTTCTTTTTTTAAGAACAAACAGTTTCAAATTATTAAGTTCAAGAGTATATGGGTCACACGTCGTCAGTAAAACAAGCGGTTTTGTTCCTTTTTTTATGTTCCCAAATATTAGAAAGCAGAGTGAATGTGAACCACAGAGAAACCTGGATCAACCCCAAAATGATGAATTTGGATGAGTGATCTAAATTCTGAGTTGACTATCTTTTGGTTTCTGAACAAGTCAGCTTGTAAATGGGTTGATCTTTGAAGGCATGCCAGCATCAACAGGTTCAGAACTCACTATCAAGAATAAGCTTTTAGTGAGTGGTCTGCAGTTGAATACCAGTGTCAACAGCCTGACAACATCATATTCCCAAACGTTAGGATACTAAAAACATATAATGAAACATGTAACTCCAGCCGTCAAGTTGTGGAGATTTTTGTCTCATTGCTACCTCCACTATCTTGATGACTCAGTTAAAATTTCACAAAACATTACGTAAGTTTCTGGTATCTGACAGCTATAACATACAACCGCCATCAAAATCACATTCCCTTAACTGACAAATCAGACGATGACCTCAGGCAATGGAAAATACCAATACGTAAGTAAGCTCAATGACAAAAATGTGTCACACAGATGCAGAGGAATTCATATACTCTATATACTATATAGCTGAATATAATATAGAAATGCACTTGCTGCCATTGGGAGGAGGGAAGATTGAGAAGGCAGAAACGGAGAGAAGAAAATGAACGCAGTATAACTTTTCAAATCTCTCTCTTTTCGACATGCTAAAGTAACATATTAAGAAGCATAGAAGATCCATTATCTCTGTGATATTCAGCATAAGTATGAAGACAAGTCCGTAAGGATCAATGATGTGCTTTAATGATTAGTTCATGTGTAAAATCTATCAGGATTCCAGACAACAACAACTACATCAGGTCAATAAGCATGCCATATTGATGTAAACTATGGAAAATTAACCACCATTCAGTTGAGAGAGGAACCTGTTTTTGGTGGAGACCACTGCCATGGTCATTTGAGGACAAGGGGTTTAGATTACTTTTTTGTAAAGATAAAGCATCGCCAATGGGGGTAATAGCTCCAAATGAGGTGTAAGATGGGTCTTCTGATGCTGAGAAGTCAGAGCTATCAAAAGTTGATAAGGACACACATTCATCAAAATATGCCAAGGCTTCTTCAGTAAGACGTTTTGACATCCGTTTTCGTTCACTGCTTGTCTGCAATTAATAGAGTCATTGACATATTAGGAGGGGCTAGATAGAGAGAAGGAAACAAACCAACTACCATTAGTCAGAAACTCAAAAAAGAAATGCAAGGAATTGCGACACAAGTTCTTTTGCTATGCTAACACTTCAATGGTCCCCAATGGTTATCCTCCCAGTTTAAGGATAAGAAATATTTGTCACTGTTTGGAAGTATCATGTTAAGAAGAGATAGAAAACAAGAAAAACATTGGGGTGTACTCGCGACGCAAGTTCTTTCACAATGCTAACAGATTAAATGATACAAAATGGTTAACCTCTCAGCAAGAAAAGTCCGGTAATGTTTGGAGGAATTTTGTAGAGCTCAAGAACTGGAGGTGAAAATGTTTTTAAATTTATGCAATTTAGTTATGATTTCAATAAGGACTTTTGAAGAATTCCCAGATTCTAAAGATGACTTTCCAAGTAGGAGTACCTTTTGGGAACAACTTTTCACAAAACCAAGTTCAGAAAACTATTTCCTTAAAATTTCCATTGTTTCTCATGGAAGAACTAGTCACATTTGAACACTAAAATTTTCGATAAGGCCTTCATCAAAAATTACTTTTGAAAAGGACTTCTCACACCACAAATCTATGCTAAGCACACACTTAACAACTCTTATGTGAAATATATCTCACATAGATCTTCATCATTGCGAGTTTGCAACATGTGAATCCATTATCTCTTAATGGTATAATGCCTGTAAGTTCTTCTTTCCTTCCATATAAACCCCCTTTCTTTAAGAAAAAATCCGCAAAAAATAATGAAATATCCTAGATGTAGAATTCAGAAAAAGCGTAGAGTGGCACACAAGATTGAAAGCCAAGTAGCTAGGTTTGTCAATTGACTAAGGCTTATTTTCTCAAATGGATATCATGCAGGCATATCTACAGCGTAATTGGTCACGTGTGATTTAATTTCAACATTCTGGTCCAAAGATCCAGAACATAACATAGAAGAAAAAAGAGCAAGAGGAGGAGAGCAGCACCCATAAAGAGAGACACAAAAAGGGACAGGAGAGAAAGAGGGATGACACTAAATGCACCTAATTGACGTTGGTGCTCATCAACCACTCTATTCAAACCTCATTTTTTAAACTCCCAAACACAAAATGGAAAAAATATTATTGTAGATTTCAAATCCTGTACAAAACATAATCATTTGTATTTCCAAATTGTCAAGAGGAGTATGGTATGTAACACAACTAGATATATGTAGCCCCATGCTTGGTTTCTAAAATAAACTCAAATCTAAGAGGGGCATTTTATCTTTCACATTCCAGAGGAAGACTTAGAGCTTGTTTGGGAGAGATTTTTCCAAGTGAAAAAATGATTATTTATTTATTTTAAGAACGCATGTTTAAAAAGTAGGAGAAAGTTATGGGTTCCATTGAATGTGCAGTTGAAAAGCTTATTTTCAAATTAGCTATATCGGAAAGAAGAACAAACAATGAGCAAATATAGCCTACTCTTCTTCCTCGACGAGATCTCAGAGCACTAGAAGTCTTTGGATCGGGAATTATCTCTTTGAGAATCCTACCCAGCTCTTGCCCACGGTGCTCTTCAATAGCAAGATCTGCTCGAAGTTTTCTTGCCCGTTCTTCAGACTGCAACGTTGAATTTTGATAAATTTTAGCAATCCAGAATAGAAATATATTCTCAAATCGGAAGAAGGCAAAAGGTGGAAGATTGAATATAACCTCTTCAAGTTTTAAGGCATATTCTTTTCTGATGTCCAGGATCATTTCAATATCACCAGGGTTTACTAAGTCTGGAGGCACATCGGCAGCATTTATAGCTGTGATAGTACTGATATTATTCCCTTGAAAAGCCTGAAATTTGATAGCAATGAAAAGAAAATCGATAGAATAATATAATACATCACAGAAACTTAAATCTGGAAGACAAGACTTGTTAAAAAGAGCAAAGATGATAAATAGAAAAAAAAATAAGTATGTGTTGATTAGGTGGCTCATATTTTTGTATACAGGGGCTAGTTGATGGAGCAGAGGGGATAGGCCGATAGGCCTAGACCAGTATCTGAATCAACTAAACCATCAAGTTAGACACAGATAAGTTGGGGTGTGGGGGCGGATCCCTCGGTTATGATAAGGTATTGTAAGGGTAGAAACCGTAGAAAGCGACTCTCCTAAACGGGATTAGGATTCTATATGGAGGACCTTATGTATCATTCCACGGATCACACTCAAATGACTAAAGTATGATACGTGATCATATAACATGGATCCCTTAAGAATATGGAAGCGCTTGTAAAAATGATTCAGTTACTGAAGAAAGTTACTCCCCAAACTAGCAATAAAGAAGCAAGGCTACAAACTCAACATGCATAATCTAAATTGTCATGGAAGTTTAAAGCACATACTTCAGGCTCACTTTCGTTTATTCAGGTACAGTCATTACCATTTTCTCTTCTGCTTCTGACAAAGAACCTGTTGAAATTCCGTCATCCACATTTGGAATTTGAAAACTACACTGAAAATGTGTAAAAATGCCCAAATTACTAAGTCATTATAATAATTGCCCACGAGGTATTGACTATATATTAAAAAGAACATAAACCGTTCTCACAGCAGAATCATCTTCCGACCAATCAGTAGCTTGATTCTGGTTCATAGTTAGTCGTGCATTCTTGACATGAGCCTGTGTATCACCCTCACTTCTAACTGAATTAGTTTTCTTCACATTGTTACCTATCTGTTTTTTCACATTTCTGTTTCGAGCATCCATCCATGTATCCATATCATGTGCCTTTGCACTCTGTCATAGAAACAAATTATGCAGTTAAAAAGTGATATGGACAAAAAACAAAAGTGATATGGACAAAAAACACTCTATTTTGACTGTAGCTACATTCCATTGACATGGAGAGAAGTCTCATTTATCTTCTTCCTTGGAGAATATGACACAAGTATCAACCTCACTCTTACCATAATTAATTAAATCCTAAACAAGCACATTGGTTGGGGAAGAACCACAATTTCATCTTCATTTTGGCCATAATTTATTACAATCAACTCTGTTAGACATTGAATTAACCAGACAAGACAACTAGTTAAATAGACAAATCTTAACAGCATTTAAAAAGACCAGTTAAATTCGATATTATCAAATCAGTTTGTAAAATCCAACCATAAAATTATCTTATCATAATTAATTAAATCCTAAACAAGCACATTGGTTGGGGAAGAACCACAATTTCATCTTCATTTTGGCCATAATTTATTACAATCAACTCTGTTAGACATTGAATTAACCAGACAAGACAACTAGTTAAATAGACAAATCTTAACAGCATTTAAAAAGACCAGTTAAATTCGATATTATCAAATCAGTTTGTAAAATCCAACCATAAAATTATCATACAGCATCACGTTATTATTGCGCTATTATTTTATTATTCCGTTAAGTGATAATCAGAGCATCACATGAAAGTATTTGAAAGACCAAACCTCGAAAACTCCTCCTCCATAGCGACCTCTGGACACAGAACGACCTCGTACTCGCGATAGGCTGCGACCGATCCCATTCTTAACACCACCGCCACCATGAGAATTTCTCGTCACCGAACGCCCTCTTTGTTCATTAACAATACTACTCCCATTAATCGAATTCGAAGAAGACGCTGAACCGTTAATAGAAGCAATTTGACCTCTATTTCCAATTTTTTCATTGTCGTTTTCTATTTCATTATCCGGAGAGAAAAGAGGGTTATCTCTTTTATAGGAAAAATCAGAAATCGAACTGCTTCTATCGAGTTGACGGCCGTGGGGTGCTCGGGAAACGGCGCTAACGCTATGGGATCGTCGTTTGGTTGCAGTGGATTGTGGGGCTTTGGATTCAGCTCCGCCTCTCCTGGTAGTGGATTTGAAGGCAGAGGTCGCCATTTTCGATTAATATTAGCTTTTTGACGGGAATTACATTTCACGGTAATCTTGAGTATGGAATTTGGGAAAGGCAAATGCAGGGGAAATTTTCTTGGTCTTTGATTATGACGTTGGGAAGATGGGTCCCACTTGATTGGCTGTAGGTATTCAGTATCTGTTCTTAAGTTAACAAAACAAAGAAAGGATTCTCCCATTTTATAGGGAAAATTGAAGAATTAGTCTCCAACCTGATTTCTTATTAGCAAACGAGTCCCCATCCTTCTTCTTCTTTTTATCTTTAGAGCATTTTCAATAATAATGTAAAATTGTATGTAAATTGATATTTTTGAAATCACTTTTATATCATCATTTACATTCTGATGAGTTTAAATTTAAATTATTCTCCAATAGAAAGATCTAAAAAAATTGGGTGCAAATAGAATGTTAACTTTTTGTATACCGTGGATCTTAAAAATATATAAATTTATGTCTTTTTTGCATTTTTTCCCAAAGAATGTAATTTTATATTGCCTCTACATCTCTCTATTGGAGAAGTTTTCGGCTCGCTTCTAAAATATAAATCTAATTTATAGCACTATTTGGAGATGTTCTTGTTAGGAAAAATACAAAATGAAATTAGAAATACTATTGAAATTATATAAATAAAATAATGAAAAAAATTACAATAAATGGAGTAGCAATAAAATAGAGAAAGTATAATTATTGATGTAGTAGCGAAATTGCAAGAAATTGAGGTTTGTGTAGCATACAATTTCCTTTAAACAGATTCACTCCTAATGTGGTGCGAGAACTAATGGCGTTTATCTTCCAAGATAGAACGGTTGAAAGTAGCTGATTAACACCTTGTTACTACTTTAAGCGAACTGAGATGCTCACACTTCTACGATTGAGTTAGAACAAATGTTATCAAAGTTACTAAGGACAATACTCATGAAAACAGAGAGTTGGGAGAAATACAAAAGGAAAACCAGAAAATATTATTGAAATTATATAAATAAAATAATGAAAATAAATATTACAATAAATAGAGTAATAATAAAATAGAGGAAATATGATCATTGATTTAGTAGCGATTTTGCAATGAATCGAGTGTTGTGTTGCACACACTTTCCTTTAAACATATTCACTTTTCACTATGGCGCGAGAGGAATGATGGCATCTGTATTCTAGGATGCAATTATTGAAAATAACTAACTTGTAGCTCATCACTACGTTAGGCGAGCTACAACGAAAATTATCTAAACTACTAAGAACAAGACTTTTTAAACACGAAGAGTTAAGGGATAAAATTAAAGAGATGACTGAGCTCTCAAAATTTGATATGTGGAATAAGGGGGAGCTCCTTACATAGTACTAGGACAAGAAAGAGTTTCAACTTTTCATTATAATTACAGCAGAAGTTTCAAATCTTTTAAATATTAACAGACTTTTCCCTAACTTTTGATTTGTTGCAGTTGTTACTCAAAACCTTTTAAAATGTTCCATCTGAAGCCCTTTCGGATGAATTCTTTCTAATTTTTCGTTAGTTGACTTAAAAAAGTGATTTTGACCTAAAAAATTAATTTCGACCACATTTTACTCAATTTTAAAAGAACAAAGTAGTAATTTTCTTGTTTTCCTCACCTCCATTCCCTCTCTCTCTCTCTCTATCTCTTCCCGTCTATTCAAATCCTAAATTTTAATGAAGTTGGCCTTTAATATAAAATCAAAGTAGCCACACCCCAAAAAAGTGCAGATGTCCGTTCAGATATAAAAGAAAATATGATCCAAATTCTGAAGTTTTTCAAAGAAAATTGAAAGTTCAAGGAATGTTCTACAACCACTTGGAAATTCACGAAAAAAGTTATGTTACGTCAAATTCAATTTTTAGACATTGCCAAGTTTACGTTTCAAACAATTTATTATTCGACCTCACTGCGAAATTGATTAATCAAAGCAACACGTCACTTTAATTAATTGTCTAGGTGATTAAACATACAGTTCAGTTAATTCCTATGTTGAACTGTCAATTTGCGTAAAGTAAATAACATAATACAAAACACAACTCATGATATGATGACGGAGAAACCCCAACGTGGGTAAAACTCCGGAACCAAGTCAGTAAGTTCCACTATACCAATTCAGTCAGTACATGTTCTGTCAAACTCCGTACCCAGTCAGACCCGTCGTTCTAATCTCACGATCTACTACCGTAGACACTACTAGTCTCCTGCTAGCTTCCCGATCTACCACCTGCAGCCCAATCTACTGTTCAATATAGCCTTCTGGTCTTTAGCTGATTGTTGCACCAAGTGGAATTCCAAGAACCTCCTATTTTTGTCCAGTCCATGCGCTTGTCGTCCACCTCCCTCAATCCCCCTTTGAGAGAGTCCCTTCCTCAACAGATGAAGAAGTACCGATGTTTTGTCTTCACAAATTTGATGTTTTTCCCCAAAATATTGGTTGCCGGATCACAAGAATAAGATTGATGAATTCTCTAGTTGGTTGTATTCTTGGATCTCTTCACAATGATATGAAAGTGTTCTAATATGAAAGCACAATGAAGCAACCCCACTATTTTCGTTCACGGCCTTTATATTTATAGTTGGGGGCAATTTGGAGTTCTAGGTCGTGTCAAACATTCCAAAAATCGAAAATACAATTTTTCATATAACACTGTCGCTCGAGCGAAAAGCGAGCGGAGAGCGAGCGACAGTACTTCACTATAGCGAAGTCCGGGCGAAGAGCGAGCGACGTCCATTCTGCTTCTTCTCGCTCGAGCGGTGGAAGGGCGAACAGCTAGCGAACCTTCGGCACCGTGTTCTTGATTTTGACCTAACACTCAAACCCTAGTCCCTACCACACAACTTTGCTAAATTACACCCTAAGTCCTTGACTTTTATAACATTGTACAATTAAGTCCCTGACTTTTACAAATTTACAATTTAATCCTTTTGTCCACAGAATCGCCAATTACACCTTTAGACCTAACAATCTCCCCCTTTGGCATTCTGTGACAAAACTCTACAAATGAAGTCAGGACAATAGAAAATAAGTCAGGACTTAACAACCAAAAACTAAACTACCTAGTAAACCCAATCACTGAGTCTTGCATTCTTTCGTGTACCTGTTTCCTGAAATCCACAAACTCATATACTAGGTGTAAAAGCACGTGATATAGGAAATATAAAGATTACTTAAAGTTCTTAATCACAAATCAACATAACAGTTTGAGACGTGATATTGATGCCAATCAAAACACCAACCAAGACACCAACACCACTAAACATCAAAACTGAAACAGATGGATGTGATATGGAATGCAATGCAACGCTCTCCCTTATTACAAGCTTTATGTTTTTATGCAGTAGGTAAAAGTATCTACGTCTCTCCCCAAGGACCCCTGGACATAGCAATACAATGCAAGTGATGACAATTAATGACGTCATGTGCATGCATATGCAGTTGCTTTCCTATGTGTATGCTTAATCATTATTATTATTATTATTTTTTCTCACCTCAGTTACACATTTCTCTCCCCCTTTTTGTCACAAATGCTGAAGGGACATGCATTAAGGTCAAGTTGAGCAATAACACATAATTATCAAAAATGAAATTAATAGCATGTAAAAGCAAAATCAACAAGTAGTATAACTTCCCACATACTTAGTTCAGTCCAGAATGGAGTAATAAAAATATAAGTGACTCATGTATGTAAAGTGTCACTAATCCAATGTAAGCAGGACTCCAAACCTTAATTTTGTGAGAAGAGACATGCCAATCACGGCTAATAAGTATGTTCTCCTACTAATGAGAGTCAAACCATGTAATGCGTAGTAGGACGCATACTTATTATTTTTACTTATCTCCCCCTTACTATGAGCTTATCTGTTTATCAAATTTTCAAAGTATTTTAGCTCATCGTATTTTTCTCATTTCTCCAGCTCATTAATTTTTCGTCTTAAGTGCAGGTTCTTCTCCATTAGGCGACTAAGATGGCCCCTATAGCGAGCTTTAGGCCGGTTAACCCAAGTCAGTCGACCATAGGTACCAGGTTTTAAGAGACCCCGCAGGCTTAATTGCTCGAGTCAAATAGGCCCCGAAGAAGAACATTAAGATATGAGCATTTAAAATGGGGGAAACTTTTAGGTTAAGGTTTACAAAAATATGGTCAATTCATGTTCAAAGTCACCCCATCAACATGTGACAGCTATCCCAAATCTCACATACGCGGTAGAGTCCCACGAATAAGTTCATAGTGTGTGCAGTGTAAATGGTACATGAAGACACTTAAACAGATTAATCCAACTAGACCTAACCCGGCAATGGAAGTTATTCTACAGCTTATCAATTTTAGCTTCTACATGATACAACGTTCAAGCTCGAAGTCATGTGTCATGCTGTAGAAATTTTCATAACTAACTATTTTTGTCTTTTTCAAATTTTCAATGTTTTTGTGTTTTTCATTTCTCCTAAAATGAATACTACACACACAAAATAAAATAACATCAAGCACACAAAGACAAAATATTTATGCATGCGCCAAAACTCGCAGGTGAAAATGCACATGTATGAAAAACAACAAAACAAAAAAAATGTACACGTGATGCATGCAATAATTATATATCAATCAAGAACCAAGCATGCATCAAAAATACATAATCAAGTAGGTATATAAATTCTCTTTTCTTTAAGAGCACCGCGATCTCTAACCGAATTTGGGAGATCGCTTTTCTTCACCCAAACCTGTTCAGAATGGGGATTGTTTCCAGACAGCTGTGTCACCAATTGAGTCAAGCGATTCACTTGATTAGCAAGGAATCCAATTTGACCAACAGACACCTGATATTTGTTCCTTTTTAGGCTCAAGTCTTTCCTATTGTTCAGGTACTGATGACATCTGGGGAGGATGTGACTTAACTCCCTACAGTGAAAACATGTAGGGGCAAACCTAGGATCTATGATATGCTTACGCTAATTTCTATTCCTAGGCCGACGGGTCCTACGATGTCTGGAAGACCTAGATCCTGGAGTTCCCACAACATTTGGTATGGGGTTAGTCACAATGTTTGGCTGGTCAGTAGCATGAACAAAGGTGGTCTGTGATGTACTAGCAACATTCAGATCAAAACCTAGACCTCCCCTATCACCAACCGGCTTACCTATACCTATAATATTATCTAGCCTTTCAGAACTGCTAGAAAAGGCAAATAACTGAGACCTAGACAGCTCTAGCTTTCTCTCAAGGTGTTTAACCTGAATAGCTAAGGTCTCGTTCACAATAGTCAGCTCACTTACTCTCCTAGAGGACATCTCATTCTTACCGGTGAGATCATTAATGTTTGATGCAAATTCCATACACGAATGTTTGATGCAAATTTAGATACCCTTGTTTTGTCACTAAGAAAAAACGATATCCAAAAAATGAAAATCATTGTTGGGGAGATTGACACATCAAAGCCAATGTCAAACTGGCTAAAAAATTCTATGATAGATTCTTCAAGAAGGTGGCAACAAAAAAAAAAGGCTTGAACTTGATTTTTGGCCATTTAAATACCGTTTTGTTGGCCAATTC
This sequence comes from Olea europaea var. sylvestris, assembly GCF_002742605.1. Lineage (NCBI taxonomy): Eukaryota > Viridiplantae > Streptophyta > Magnoliopsida > Lamiales > Oleaceae > Olea > Olea europaea. The sequence goes on from NC_036239.1 coordinate 6,656,940, forward strand.
TAGGGTTTTTTGGGTTGGGTATTCTTCCTCTTTTATTTTCTCTCATTTTTCTTTCTTCATGCTTTTTCTTTTATTTTTCTTGACATTTTGGAAGCGAAATCAAGAGCATGAGGAGAATACACATTCAAAGAGGTGGAGAGTTTTTGGGGAAATCAAGTTCAAGCCTTTATCATCTTCAAAAGGCCAACAAAAATATTTGTATCTTGAATCTTGTATTTTCTTCTCTATTATTTTCTACTGGTGATGTATTGTACAAAAATTCTCCTTTTTATCATATATTTAACATGGACTAAATATTTGTGTTGGGATTTATGGTAGTAGCTTAACCTAATTTTTAATTAATTTTAATATTTGCTCTTTAATGTTAAGTTATTTATTTTTATGTGTTTTTACTACTATTATTATTGCATTTTAATCTATGTGGCCAATGAATGATTATGTTTAGCAATTTGTACATCATTCGAGAGAAGATTGTGCATCTTAGACCAAATAGTAAAAACATAGGTTTGTGTAGGAGATAGAGATGTACCCCTAACCTTTGGTGACCCAATGAACTATTTTCACAAAGATTTAATACAGTTATTTGGTTTTAATCAACATACAGATATAGTAGGTTAAACCAATCAAATATAATTAATTTCGCTCGAGAGAGAGAGAGAGAATAAACTAAAACTGGAAGATCGGGTTTAATATCGTGAATGAGTAATTTGTTAATTGGTTTGTGGAAAAATCAATTAGGTGATGATTAAGCAAAACCATGAATACTAACCACGTTTCCTTCCGAAATTCCCAAGATTTTTTATATTTTCTTATTTTGTAGGTTTTAAATTAATTTCTTTATTCCAAAACCATAGTTTTAATTGTGTGTGTGAGTTTATTTTTATTGTTAGAATTAAATTAATTAAAGTTGTGTAATCTAAAGCATACATTTCTCGAAGGATCGACAATCCAGACTCAAAATGTCTACTTTATTACTTGAATGTGACCCGTGCACTTGCGGCATGTAATTTTAGCGAACATCTACCCACCGTTTGGACAGCCCAACTTCCAACTGAAAACAAACGTGACACAACTGTTTCAGAATGGGCACTTATTTTATGGTAGAGCTGAGGAGAACCCACATACACACGTCTCTCGGTTCTTTGAGATGTGCCAACACTTCAAGTATTGGGTATCTCAGATGACTCAATCAAATTGAGGCTGTTTCCACATACACTGCGGGATCAGGCAATTGGATGGCTCGACTCCCAATCGATCGCCAGCATTACTACATGGAATGATTTAACACAGAAATTCTGTACCAAGTTCTTCCCGACCGCCAAGATTGCAAAGCTCAAGCATGACATATCTGTCTTCCGTCAAGGTAAATCCGAGTTTTTTTATGAAGCCTAGAATAGATTTAAAAATATGCTGCGGAAGTGTCCACATCACGGGATCAGCAAGAGACTCCAGGCCTAGTACTTCTATGCGGGACTATTTCCGAGTTTCAAAAGCATGGTTGACTCTTCATTTAACGGGTCACTGTTCACTAAAACTATTGACAAGGTACACAAGTTATTCGAGACTATGGCTACTACATCTGCTATGTGGACATCAGAATGGGTCGTACAGAGAAGAACACCGGGAGTGTGCGAAATTGATGCATATCCTGCCCTATCTGCAATGATTGACTCACTATTTCACAAGGTGGAAAGCATGTCACAGTCAGCGAATGCAACATATGCACGAAAACCAAATTGTGAAGAATGTGGAGCGAATCATAGTACGGCAGAATGCCCAATTTTATCACAGAGAATGGAACAAGTAGAGTACATGCAATGGGGTCAACATCAACAAAACTATCGAAATTCAAACACTTACAATTCCAGTTGGAAAGAACATCCAAATCTTTCATGGGGTGGTATCCAAAATCAGAATAGATCCCACAGGCAATTTTAGCAGGAGAAGACACTTCAATTGGAAGAGATGTTTACAAAGTTCATGGAAAAGACAGTGACATAAATGGAAGTAAATAACCAGTTCATGAAAAAGACTAAAACGACTCTCCAAACTCAGGATGCTGCAATTAAGAACTTGGAGACGCAGATGGGACAGATGGCACTCGCTATAACGAAAAGGGCACAAATACTTTACCAAGCAATACTGAGTTAAATTCCAGGAAGCATGTTCAAGCGATCACAACTCGAAGTAGGATGCAACTACCTGAGAGATACATTGAGAAGCGGAGTGTAAATAATGAGACAACACCCTCTACGGAAGTAGAGATTGTATAGCAAGGTGAGCAGACACGTGAATCCACATCAAATGAGCGCTCAGAAACATCACGGAGTATGACCACCATTCCAGTTAACCCCTATAAACTACACATTCCATTTCCCTAGAGATTGGGGAAGTATAGGATGGAGCAGCAATATAAGAAGTTCCTCGAAATCTTCAAAAAGCTCTACATCAACATCCCATTCGTCGATGCACTACTCCAGATGCCTAGCTATGGCAAGTTCCTGAAAGACATCTTAACGAATAACCGCTAGTTAGAGGAACATGAAACGGTGATGTTAACCAAAGAGTGCAGTGCTAGGATCCAGAAAAAGCTCTCACCAAAACTGAAATATCCAAGGAATTTCACTGTTCCTTGCACAATTGGTGATTTTTATTTTAATAAAGTATTGTGTGATCTTGGTGCGAGTATTAATTTGATGCCACTCTCTATATTCAGGAAACTAGGATTTGGAAAACCTAAGGTAACTACAGTAACTCTACAGCTGGCTGATCGATCACCTACACATCCACGAGGGATTATTGAAGATGTATTGGACAAAGTAGATAAACTCATGTTCCCAGCGGGCTTCTTGATTTTGGACATGGAAGAAGATAATGATGTGCCTATTATTTTGGGAAGACCATTTTTTGCTACTGCAAGAGCTCTCATAGATGTGCAATAAGGACAATTAACTTTGAAGTTGGGAAAGGAGCAAGTTTCTTTTAATGTTTTCAAGGTAATGAAATACCTCACTGAGCCTGAAAGCCGTTTCCAGATTGAAGTGGTTGACATAGGAATCCCCTATAATTTTGCGTTGAAGAAACAACCAGACGTTCATGAGGCTTGTGTAGTGCACTCTCCATCCACTCTCACTGATTCAAAGGAGAATGAGGCATTCAATGTGGGATTTATAGGACGAGGAGAGAAAGTCACACTACTTGGAGAAGGATAGGGATAAAATTCGGAGGATAACTGCATTGCGGAACAAGAACATATTGAGCAAACTACGCAGGACCTAGGGATGTCAATTGGGCTCGTCGACTCGGGTCGAGCCCCATTTTGAGGTTTTGGGCTTAACCTGAGTCAGCCCATGTGGCTTGCTGGCTTAAGCTCGAGCCTTATTTAAAAAAAAAAACCAAAAGAAGAAAAAGAAAAAAAAAAAAGCAGCAAGCACTGCCTTATTTTTAAAGCAGCAGCTTGTTACCTTAATTACCTTAATTAAGGCAGCAATCTGATGCCTTAAATAAGGCAGCTGGCTATTACCTTCTTAAGGCGGCAACAGTTGTGCCAATACAATTAAATAAAAGAGAGAGAGAGAGAGAGAAATCGAGTCAGCTCGGGCTTGACTCACTAAGGCCTGAGCCGAAAGCTCAGGTCAAGCCTTGTTTTCTGGCTGAGCTTTTACTTGGCTCAGCTTAGGCTTGAAAAAAGCCTGTTTGATTTTACTCGAACCGAGCTCGAGCCCTGAGTTTTAGCTCTCGAATTGGCTCAACTTGGCTAGTTGACAACCCTAGGCCAGGACCTCCCAAACCATATTTAAGGTGCCACAAAACACATGTGCCAAAAGTTAAGCTATCGACTATAAAATAGTGCTGGTTTGGAGGTAACCCAACGTTTTTACCCTTTATTTATTTTGTTTTACATTAGCCTAGGAGTTTTTCAATTTTTCTCGACATTATTAATAGTTCTAGGTCATCCTTCACCCATTTATATTCAAACAAGTACTAATGCATTATGCACGAGTCAAGAATGTTGAAATAGTATTAAGTTATAACTTGTTATGAAACTAAGTTCGTGGCTTACACACACCCTACATGATTTATATATGCACTATCAAACAAGTTTGGGAGAATGGTGCGTTACATGAATTCCTTCATGCACCTAAGTTCATCAATTATCACCATGAGATATAATACACATCCTTTGTACTTTTGCAGGATGCCGCCAGGAAGATCTCAACAGGACAAGAAAAGGTTAGCTCCACATACGGCATTGTGGGTCCAAGTTTTTCACCACCTCCATACTGATCAGGGAAGTGCTAGCTACCCCATTTCTTGTGCTTTCGATTTATTTTGTTCTTCAATTATACTTATTTGAACTTTTACTTTATTTCAACAATGAGGGTAATATTATGGATAAGTTTGAGGAAAGGAAAATTGTGGCATCCATTCTTTGTGCATTGTTCATATTCCATCAATACATTTGTTTAATCTTTTGCATTTTGTGTGCTTGTTGAGTTTTTTTTTTTTTAAATTGCATATTTTTTAATTTTTTGGTGTTTTTGTGTACTTATGTGGGTTTGATAGTCTTGTCGACAATGATGTGAATATTGGAATAGGTATGTACTAGGAACTGTAGATATGGTGCAGAATTTAATTAACTTGTACTTGTTGATGTGATACTTGACATTTTTTTTTTGCACATGCACTCATGCTTTACATGT
>NC_036239.1:6668241-6735616 GCF_002742605.1 Olea europaea var. sylvestris
CTCGGAGATCCGGGCCCATTTTGGGGAGTCGACTCGAGCCCGGATCGACCCGATTAAAAAGAAAGAAGGAATAAAAAACCTCAGAGCTATCGTTTTTGCTGCTAAACGAGTAGCATAAAGATGCTACCGGGTAAGGCAGTATAAAGATGCTGCCGGTTAAGGCAAGTTACCTTACTCGGCAGCTAATTCAAGTAGGTTCAACTCGACCCAACTCGACTACTCGGGTCGAGCCTTAATATTTTGACCGAGCTTTTGTTCGGCTCGGGCCAAAAAAAGCTCGAGTCGAGAGTTTTAGCTCGTAAGTTGACTCGACTCGTTGACACCTCTAGGTATATTCGAATACCAATAACTTCACACATGGCTATAACTAATGTTTATAAATCGAAATTAGTCTGCTTACTAATTTCAGGGTTTCTTTTCAAAAAAACCAACCCCTCTAATTTCATTTCAACACAAGGATGCTTGCCTAACTACTCATGAACTTAGAGAACAATGTAATTGTTTTATTTTTATTAAGTCTGTGTTTCGTGTAGCTAAAAATTAATTATTATTATTATTTTTTAAATTTGATGAAATATATGATTGAAAATTTGTTAATCCCATAAAAAATATGGTTAAAATTAATGTTGACTTGATTCAGATTTTAATCCACATCAAACATGGACTAAATTTAAATGTCTTTTTGCATTTCTTTTCCACCTACGGTTGAATATATTTGTATTGGACTCATTTGAACTCGAGGATTTTTTTCTAGAAAAGTCAATGAACATTATCGTCATTTGTTTTAGCATCCAATATCGCTAGCGCACCACATTACGTTCCTCAAAATTGTATATAGCCCATGTTTATTTCCCATTATTTTTCATTAAAATGAAAAATATTATCATTATTTATCACATCCAACTACCAAATTTGAATTTATATCTCTTGTATGGGGCCCATAACGACTATATTTTTTATTCTTATTTTTACAAAAATGAGAAACAAATGCCCCCATAGTCGGTGTAACTAATGTGTTTAAGTTATCAAATAAAAGTAAAAATACCATCACCATCATTATGCAACTAGAGATCAACACTTCCATTAGGTAAATTGCAATGCATTTGTACATTTACCACCTATATCCTGAACAAGTTATTAATGTATGCTGTCCCCCAGGGCACATCCCAACTGACAAAGATGAGGGCGCTTCAAGGCTGGCAGATCAGAGGTCGTAAGTTCGATTCCTGTAAGACTTTTGGAAGGTAGATATTCTCATAGAAGGCAAGAGCTCTACTGGAAGGCATGATGCAAAGATGGGAAACGACTTGCTTGACACTTTAGCAGATCAGTTGGGGGGCTCTTGAGCACTGGTTAGTTTGGGGCACAACCTGCGGTTTAACCTGTTTGCAGTTTGAGGGGCCAAGGTGTAGACTCCAGGATTTAGTCACTGTAAGGTGGATACCTGGATATAAAAAAAAATGTTATTAATGTATGCAAATGAAACAACGCCGACATCCTCCATTCCCTTGCATCACGGTCCATAGGGTTGGCAATGGGCCGAGCCGAGCCTGCTCGGTCCTTAATGCCACGAGCTAGACTCGTGCTCATGGCTCGTTTTCAACGAGTCGAGCTCGGGCTCGGCTCGTTGAAATTGGGCGAGCTCGACTCGTGGGCTCGCCTTTTTTTTCATATAAAATAAAAAATAGAGTTTTAAAAATGAAAAGTGTTAAAAAAATACAAATAATTTAACGAAAACAAGTTTATTTATTTATTTATATCATATTGTAATTTGTAATACTTTTTATAAAGTATATAAATATTTATATAATGAAAACGAATTATTTTTTGAAATATATTTACAAAAAATATATNTGAAAACGAATTATTTTTTGAAATACATTTACAAAAAATATTTTTTTTGATTTCTTTTTAAAGTTAATAAAATGTAAACCCTCATCCTTTATCTGGGTTTGGGACCGACTACATCAATTTTAAGTAGGCGGAGTTAAAAATTGTACACGAATAACTTGTTGTAACGTGTACAATTTTTTAAAGAAAATTAAATTTAACGATTAAAAAATAAATTTTTTTTATTAATATAATTAAATCAAATATCACTTACCCGACGACATGCAATTTCAGCGTATTTATGTTGTAGTCGAAAATGAGCGTCATGCAAATCCTTCACATACATTAACGCTTCCAAAACATCTTCTTTCAGTCGGTTCCTGACATCAGTTAAAATCCTTTTACCTGCACTAAAAGTAGACTCCGAAACAACAGTACTAACCAGAGGTGTCAATAGATCTTTCGCAGTTGTAGAAACAATTGACTAACGTCTTTCATATTTTCGCCAGAATTCAATTATTTCTTATGAATTTTTTTAATTGTTCTGTCTGTTGGCATATTATGATTGAAATAATCAATTAATTCGGCAGGCATCGCATTTTGAGTTTCGATCGATATTTGATGAGATGCAGATGTAGACGACATAACACTAGATGAATACATTGCAATTGCATCATATCTAAATGTATTAATGCCCTGAAATAAATTCATTATTTTCGCAGCATCTTCTTCAATTTCAACAGAAGGAGTAGGTGCAGCAGAGGGTACCCGACTAATATTTGCACCTATTCATTCCGCATATAAATCATACATTTCACATAATGTTTGCTCTAAATTCTTATAGGTGTATCAAGTATTAAAACTTTATTGATTTGATCAATTACGTATTTAGTTCCCGAAATATTATATCGAGGGTCCATTGTGCATGTTAAAGGAAATAACATAGGCAGTTCTTCCCAATATTTTTTAAACTTTAATTCCATAGCAATTAAAATTTCACTAAAAGTAGGATCATTTTTATATTTATGGAATATTCTTGCAATTATATAAAGGCGTTCAAGCATCATACATCTTGTGAGATAATAAACGTCGGATAAAATTTTTGTGGTCTCATAAAAAGATGTCAAAAATTGTTTAACTTTCAAAACTAAAATCCAATCGAATTCATTTAACATACCATCATCATCACTTCTAACATGTCTATTATTATAAAAGTCAGTTATTAAATTTTCGAAACTCTCACATGATTTTAATAGCAAGTATGTAGAGTTCCATCTATGACTTACGTTGCTAACAAATGTTTTAGCAGTCATCACCCCTAGTTCGGCACAAAAATCTTCAAATGCTTGTTTTCTACTAGGAGAGATCGTAATATAGACTAATGCATTCCCAATCCTTTGAAGTTCATCATTTATATGTTTTAAACCATCTTGCACAATTAAATTCAAGATATGACACACACAACGAATAAGAAACAAATACCTACCAAAATCAGGTTGAAGTGTCCTACACAATTTATCGACGACTACCTTATTAATACTAGCATTTACTCTCACAATGATATTCTCTAACAATACTGATAATAGCATTATATATATTATTAGCATTGTGAGGAAATTCAATAATTCTAAAAACAATAATTTTCTTATGCATGCACCAAAGTGGGTCTATTTAGTGTGTGGTTGTAGCTATATATACTCTTTTATTAACCACTTCCCATATATCAGAAGTTAAGGATATAACACCCCCATATTGTTGCAAATTCATAATTAATTGTTGTTTTGAATTATTGAAATAATTTATTGTATCGGCACAAAGAGTGTTTCGACTTGCCCCAACGTACCTCGGTTGTAGATATTCTTTCACGAACGAGACGAAGTGTTGGTTGTCTGCAATAACCAGAGGCAACTTAGTGGCGACTACAAATTTCACCATTCCGGTTCGAGTCTCGTCCTCCGAATACACCCACGTGAATAGGGGTGAAGTTGTAGAATCGGCGCCTGGACTGCCAAATTGTAATTGTGTTTGACCAGCGGGAAGAAGTCCATGTCTGGCTGCACATGATTTGTAGTGGCAGTTGAGATGAGCGGTACCAATTTCTTTTTGCCATGCCAATCTTTGTTGGCAGTATTTACATACTGCTTTAAATTCTGCAAGGCCATTAACGACTTTTCCCGTTGAAATCAATTTAAAGTGATCCCAACATTTTGCTTGTTTTTTGGCCTTCCGCTTTCCCCTCGCATTTGAGATATTTAATTGCTGATCTTCATCTTCATGTTCCGCTTCTGGAACGTTAATATCATCCAAATCAATTGGAGTGTGGCTTCCCTGACCGTGAATATGAATATCTTCAGGTATCGGTATGTCATTTAGACCGGCAAATTCATTTGAAAATTGACTTTGCAACGTCCTAGGCGATTTGTCATGATGTGGCCCACATTCTGTATCGAATAAGCTCTCAGCAAATGAGCGTTGATCCATTTGTTTGATTGTTTATGATTAAATCTTAACTAGAAGAATACAAATGTAGTAAGATTGTGAGAATTGAGAATTGGATGAATTAAAATTGTAACTACTAAATTGTAAAAATTGAATTGATATTGTATATTTTATAGCAAAAGAGAGTAAAAAACTCGATAATTGATATAATAAAAGAGAGTTGAGAAAGTTGGAGACTTGGAGTAGCAATTGATATGAAAAAAAAAATAAAGGGGGGAAGGGAAAAGAAATTTTTTTAATAAAGAATTTCAGTGACCAAACGGTCACTGAAAAAGTGACCAACACGGTCACTTTTTGTAATCTTGGAAGAGCAATTGATATGAAAAAAAATCTTTGGGGGAAGGGGGTATTTATAATAAAAAAGGGGGGAAAAAACTGAACAAAAGTTCAATGACCAAACGGTTACTGAAAAGTGACCAAACCGTTTTGGTCACAGGCTCAACGAGCCACGAGCCACTCGTGGGCGAGCGTCTACCGCCCGGCTCGTGCTTGGGCTCGTGATTTCATGAGCTCGAGCCGCCCACGAGCCTCTTTTTCACGAGTCGAGCCGACTCGGTCCAATTGACATCCCTAACGATCCATTAATTTTGTTATATTGAATATTAGAATCTCAGTAAAACTTTAAACCATCTAAATAGGAAAATTTGCCGTAACCTCGACAAGTAATTAGATATAATGTTTCGTATAAATCTAAAATTTCTTGTAATCGACATTTAGGAGCAAAATTAACACCTCATTGTATAAAGTACAAACAAGGAAAAAAAAAAAACGATTTAAAAGAAAAAAATAGAAAAAGAAAATATCGTACCAAAAGAACTTGGCGCGCAAAAACCCTCCGAAAAACCCGACCCGTTTAGGGTTTTGCAACTTGGCTTATCCCCCTTCACCTTTCTCCAACTCCACTTCCTCTTTCTTCCTTCAATGTGATGGCATGACCCCAAATTGCATTCGTTTCGGACCCCCAATAATCACTCCAGAACCAAAACCCGGATCCATGGCTCTGACTACCGGATTTCGCTTGCTCCGCTGCTGTGGTTCTCACCACCCTCTCAGCTTCTCCCTGTCACTCGGAGTCAGTGCTCCTACCCGGATGCTCCATAAACGGGTATCCGAGCTCAGGGTTCTCTCCGTTGTGGGCCCACATCATCAGAGTAGGTTCTCAGTAAAAGCTTCTAGGCGGAGGGAAGAGGAAATAGATGGAGACGATGGAAATGGGACCGTGACGACTGTGAGAGATAAAGGTGGAAGTGGGGGCGGAGGTGATGGCAGGGTTGTAATTTCTGAGCTGCACAAGGAGGCCACTGAAGCTTACATGGCTTATGCCATGTCTGTGCTCCTGGGCCGAGCTTTGCCGGATGTTAGAGACGGGCTAAAGCCTGTCCACCGGAGAATACTGTGAGTATTTATTATTATTATTATTATTATTATTATTATTATTGTTGTTGTTGTTGTTGTTGTTGTTTTAAGTATCTGTTGTTCTTGAGACAATGTGGGAAAATTTATAAATGCTTGCACACTAAATTATGGAGGTTCCCGGATCTATGGTTGGAGCAGGCCTGCAATAAAGAATGTAATGGAAAAATAGTGAGAAATTGGGCAGAAGAGAATGTTTGGAGTTTTTTTTAACCAGTTTTGAGATTAATTTTGTTTAAGGTGGTCCCCTGGGCTTAATGTTTAACAATAATAGTAACGATCCCATGTTTAACCAGATTTACTTTATATGATACTAATCATTTTTTATTTGTCTGTTTTTTAATCTTTATTGATCATAATTGTCTTTTTTTTTTTTTTTTAAACTTTTATATCACAACTAGACAAATATATGTTGATATTCGTTATCTTGAACTGAAGTTCTAAGTACCAGCTTAGGGTCATAAGTCTAAGCTGAAGAAGCGATTGTTCATGCTTGACTCGACTTTTGGCAAGCCCATCTGGAACATGATAGAAATGGGGCATACATGGGCCGAGTTTGAGTAACTTGAACCTCTTGTATGCCCTTATTTATCAGCTTTGGGAAAGAGCTTCATTGATTAATGACAAGTGAAAATTGAAACTTTTTCAATCTTTGGTTAACCAAGATCAAAAGGGCTTTTATGGAGCAAATTTATATATATAGAACTGGTTGCTTCCCTTTCTACGATACTCCATATGTATTCTGATTAGTTCCCTACCTTTAAAATACAATTTGGGCAAATTAGCCTTTTTAGTATTGATGCTAGTTCATCTGAGATCATTAGAACGTCTAAATGCCATGTTGATTCAACAGAATTGTTCTTTCTTCATGGATTGCCTACTTACATGATATCATTTGACTGATATCATATTTGTATGTATATCATTCTTTACTAGATTTTCTGCATGTAATTGTGTGCAGCTTATGTCTTCCATCTGTATGCAACCATGCATCGCGTTGTTTGAAACGTGACTTCTGACTGGAGTTATAACTATCTTCTATTTATTTTGAACAGGTATGCTATGCATGAATTGGGGCTTTCCTCGAGGAAACCTTACAAGAAATGTGCAAGAGTTGTTGGTGAGGTTGTATTCAATCTATATTGTGTTCGATTCTCTTGATATATTGATATTACGAGCCATAATGCATTTTTATCATCATTGCATTTGTTTTCCCTTCCTGAATTTTCCTTTTGTTTTGCTTGCTTTAATTGCAGGTGCTTGGTAAATTCCATCCTCATGGAGACACTGCTGTGTACGATTCGCTGGTTCGAATGGCACAGGTACTTTTCCAATTTGAATGATTTCATAATTGACTGAATCGGATCTTGACCCAGTAAGAAGCAATTGTTTAAGATCTTGATAATTCAAAAGCAGATAATTATCAATTTAAAAAAATTGTTATTTGTCGATTTTATGAATTCAGTTTACTATCAATATCCTTGAGTATAATAAATACAGTATTTGGGGGAGAGGGCCTAATTTTCTGCAGTCTTGTTAACAGCATCTGTGTATGCCCTCACACTTCCATGTCAAATTGATGAATTATTTATTATCACAACAGAAGGAATAGCTGCTGTTTTGAAGACCAAACAAGAATAACAGAGCAACTTAGATAATTGTTTTATACGACTTTGTATGCTTGGTTTAATGCTGCGGCTACCAATCATATAGAAGGGTTGCCTAAGTATATGTCATTTCTTTCTTGTTTAAACTGATAATACATCTCCCATGTATTATCCTTTGATTAATAAAATTATTTTATTACTTATAAAAAAATATATATAATCACAAAAGAACCAGAAGATTGTATTTTCCTCCTTTCTTTTTCTTCTGTTGTGGTTAGGTGATGGATTTCCTTCATTTGTTATTCTCTGCAATTTTAATCCACACTTCTCAGGATTTCTCCTTGCGCTTCCCACTCATTCAAGGGCATGGGAATTTTGGTTCAATTGATGCAGATCCACCTGCAGCAATGCGTTACACAGAATGCCGACTGAGGGTAGGTTGATATAAATTCTTTCTATTGGCTATGTTAATGCTATACTTGTCCATCAAAACTTAATTGCTTAGAAAGATGACAAGTGGTGCAGGGGAAGCAATTAAACAGATGTACAACAAGATAACTGCGGTGAAAGAGCAATAATTATGAAAGCAAATACGCTTCTAGGATTTAGGAAGACAAAAATATCACCTGTGGTGCTAATAAAAGACAATGCCACAATATCTGCTAGTTTAAATAAAATCAAATGGAACATGTGGCAACCCCTAATCCCGCCTTCCTTTTCCCCTAAAAATCCTTATTGAGATATTCTGAAATAAAATTTAAATCTAAGACTACAGTGGTCTTGCAAAGGGTTCTAGGCCTTATAATTTTTCCTGCATTTGTTTTCACCCCTAGTGCTGAGAAAACTAGTCCTTGACTTCCAGTTTTCCACAGCCAACAGGATGCGGAAGCAGTTCTTCAGATCTTTCTTCTTTCAGTTTCAACTTCCTTGGTTGTTCAAGTTGTGCAGTAATTGGCATCACATTGATCTCCTCCAATCCCTAAATGTCAGAATCGGCTATCCTGTGGTGATTCGGTATAAGCAAGCAGTTGAAGAGCTCTTCAAAAGATTTCTGATCACAAAGTGTGGTAGTTATAAAGTGGATAGGCTTCTAGGCTTTTGTGAAGATCAAAGAGTGCTCAATTGTCATATTTAACTCAAAAAAATGTTCGAATAGGCTGATGTTACGAAATGATTATAACCTATTGACAGAATTACTAGACCTCAATGCTGCCCTAACATGACAAAACTTGAAAATTCCCTTGATTATTGCTCGTTAAAATCTGCTACTAATTAAAATAAAAGCAGAAGGGAACAGCAGGTTTTGAACATTAATTCTTCTCAAAACATTGAAGTTCGATATAGTTACACCATTTCTTTTTCATACATATTCTACTTTAAATGGCGACAGAAATTCGTCATGGTTCCTTATAGTTTTAATATTCCTGATGTAATGTTTTGAACTTGATGGGCTCTAATATGTTTTGAGGTACTTCCTTCAGGCACTCACTGAGGCGATGTTGTTGGCAGACCTGGACCAAGATACTGTCAGTGTCTATCCTTGAAGTTGTTCACTTTTTTTCTTTTTTGGTATTAAATTTTTAATCATGATTTATTTAACTGCATATATCTGCAGGTTGATTTTGTTCCAAATTTTGACAACTCCCAAAAAGAGCCATCTTTACTCCCTGCTCGTGTTCCGAACTTGCTGTTGAATGGTTCTTCTGGGATTGCAGTTACCTACTTGAATCTCTTATCTTTCCAACATGATTTCCCTTACTCTTAAAAATCTAAATGGCTGTTTGTGGGTTTATAGTTTATCGTCAGTTTTATTTTCTTCTTGTTCTCAGGTTGGGATGGCTACAAATATTCCACCTCATAATCTTGGGGAGTTGGTAGATGCACTGTCTGTGCTGATTCATAATCCTGAAGCAACGGTATCTATTTTACTAGTTAAACATCATTATCTTATGTGCTCCTTTCCCTTTTTCTTCTGAACTTAAACCTTATTCCGAGTAAACTTGACGTTGGCTATTTTTTATTTTTCTTTTGAATAATTGAAAATGTAAAAGCTAAGTCCTAAACTTTTAATACGAGGTTATTTCTTTCACTTCTGTGGTTCCTTTGTCCTTGATTTGAGCGAGTATAAAATATGTGATAAACAGGTCCTTTGGTCATTTTGACATCTGTTTTCCCCCCGGTAGAGAACAAAACTTTAAGAAGTTGCTTTCGCTCCCCTACATGATGTTGAACTTAAAATTCGTGTAATCGCTATTTGTTTGGAGCATTGTACTGAAACAAGTCCCGTCAAGAAATTAAGAAGTTAAAAACAGATTTACATTTTCTTTGAACATGGCCATAATTGAACTTCAGCTTAAACTTTTACGGAGAATGTTTTAATATTCCTCACCGTTTATCAACGTTGGAAGAAAAAACTGAATAGCATGCTTAATGTATGGGTATTCTCCTAGATACTTGTGATGAGTTTTGATTTCTCACCTCTCTTCATTATGATACAATCTATTGCCAGAATAGAAAATCTGATTGAAGCTAATTATCAATGTTTCTCAGAAAAGGGACAGTTATGAACATCTTTCTCTGTCTCTCTGTGTTTGTATGTTTGTTTTGTAACAGTTGCAAGAATTGCTGGAGTACATGCCTGGACCTGACTTCCCAACAGGAGGAATAATAATGGGTACCATTGGGTAGGTTATTGGAATCACAAGATTTTCTCTTTTGTTTTGTCACTTCATTGCAAAACAAATAGGAGTGTGCTTTTTATCTCAACATTCATATCGTAGAATATGTAAAAAACACTATATGGAAAGAAGATGAAGTTTAACCTCTGACATAGCAATTAAATTACTCTGGATGGGATGAGATCATATAGTGCAATTGAGTTTGTTTTTAACTCTATATGCATGATGTTTCTTTTTGGACCTACTTTATGTATGATTTATGATATAATTTTTTAACTGCCCATTCATTTTTGTTTAGCATTTTAGAGGCATATAGAACTGGACGAGGGCGTGTCATAATCAGAGGGAAAACTGATGTTGAATTACTTGACTCCAGAACCAGTCGTGCAGCAATCATCATAAAAGAGGTTTCTTCTTTTCCTGCTCCATATGTATTACTATTAACTTATATTTCTTTTGACATTTATTATGGGATATATAGAGTAACATATGATTTTAATTTGGTTTATAATTGTGAAAGATTCCATATCAGACTAACATTTTAGTTTGCTTTATAATTGGGAAGATTCCATATCAGACTAACAAAGCATCCCTTGTGGAGAAAATTGCTGAACTTGTGGAAAATAAGGTATCTTATGACTTATTTTATATTTCTTCATTTGGGCTTATTCTTCTGATTGTATAAATAGTTAAGTTATGTTATCTCTTTTCTCCTCCCTTCCCTAGAATTAAATACATGGCTAGTCTTGTATATATTCACCAGAAGTATTATAATTGGTACTAGATAAGTTAGTATTGAAGATGAAAGTTAAATAAACGAATGTGTCCTCTGTCTAATCGTTTGAGCTATCAGATGAGCCATTTCATTGTGGTACCATAGCTAGTGCTCAAGTCTTTACACCACCTATGCATGAAAATTGTGCATGTGTTAGACCTTTGATAAATTTGACCAACACGAGTAATTTAAGCCTTTTGTCTTGTATATGTTAACCAGAAGTTTTATAATTGGTGTTAATAAGTTAATGTTCAAAATGAAATTTAAATAAACAAATGTGTCTTCTCTCTAATCGTATAAGCTATCGGATGAGCGGTTTCATCATGGTACCATAGCTCGAGCTCAAGTCTTTACACCACCTATGAATGAAAATTGTGCACGTGTTAGGCATTTGATAAATTCGGCCAACATGAAGTGGCGAACTAAAGATTAAATTAACTAAATAAATGTATCCTCTGATAATTTAAGCTTATAGATAAGACGGTTCAATTATAATTTATCTTTTCGACGATCGGTAAATTTTTGGGAACTAACTCTGGTGCATATCATATAAATTTATTTGAATTAAGTGCTTAACTAATCTTCTTATTTGAAAAACTATTTTGAATAGTTTTTTAAATGACTAAAAATGTTACTTCCAGGCATATTTAATTTTCTTGTATAACCTTTAGTCAAATGCAATTTCCACTTTTTTAGAATGACCATCCTTTTCTCACTTTCCTATTTCTAATTTATTCATTTTCTTGGTGTCATTTACAGTTTTAACTCACAGTAAATGTTCTGTATTCTTTGTTGGAACCTTTTGGTTTTACTAGATTTTAGAAGGCATAAGTGATATTCGTGATGAGAGTGATCGTTCTGGTATGCGCATAGTCATTGAGGTACTTCTATAATCGCCTTTCTTGCATTTTTATTCTCCTTTTGTTCTATGACCTACAGTTCCAATTTTAGAAATGCCGAGCTTCAATTTGAGAATACTTAAACTCATCTATTTTCTTCATTTTTTTCCCAATCTTCCAGCTTAAAAGAGGATCTGATCCATCTATTATCTTGAATAATCTATATCGTCTAACAGCACTCCAGTCTACTTTTAGCTGCAACATGGTGGGGTAAGCAGTTTCCTGAACAATACTACTTTGAGAGATTTTCATTTGCTGTGTAAAAGGAGGAGAAATGTGGACATTTTCATAGATTAAGTGGCAGTAATGGAGCGTTAAGTTATGTATGTATAAGCAATCTAATTGTTAGTTAGACAGAAAACCAATTCCTTTGATAATGTTGTTTTTGTTATTCTAGCTTAAGGCCCTTGGGGGTTCTTTCTGTGATAAATGTTGGCGTGGTTGAGTGAAAGACGACATTTCTACCTAATGAAATGCTAGGTGACAACTTAACAAAGGATTTGGGGATATGATTTTTTTCCTTAATATACTGCATTTATGCTCTTTTTATTTTTTATTTTTTTTCTGTTATATAAATTTGTGGTTACGTTCGAGACTTGGCATTCCTACCTATCAATAAATGGGTCATGACTTAAGCTACAGTTTGGCATCTGTGGACTTGGGAACTTGCTATATTAATGTTATTGTTAGACAGTGAAATCAATTTAACAGTTATGTACCTTTTCTTTCCATAAATAATTCTCTCAGTTCTTTTGTCTTGCTGTTTATGTAATGACCTCTGAATGGTTACTAGTGGTATGTCAGTATTTATGTTCATCAGATGTTGAAATAATAGTATTTTTTGGACTAGTTATCTCCCCTTATTGTTATCTTCAAGTTTCTGGCTAACCTTGACAAATATTTATTTTTGAGTATTTGAGGAAAACCCAATTTTAAATGTACGAAAGCTAATTTCAAGTTCTAGTATATTTTTGAAAATTATATAGATTTTTGGATTGGAGAAATTCTAGACTAACAAATTGTCTCTGATGCCCAAAGATGCTGTATCTTTTACTGAGATTTCTCCACTTTTGGTGGCAGATAGTAAGCAGGTTGGTCGGTCTTTTTTTGAGCTGGACGATATTGAAGACAAATGTTGAAAATATCACCCTAGTTGTGATGAATGAGAACACTTCTGAAATGTTACTTTTAGCCATTCAGATAGGACCTTTAACATAAATTGTGTCTACTGACAACTCTTCCAACTTCATATGTTTATCTAGATGCTTCTGAAACCTATCTTGTAAAATTTTGCATTTTATTAATGAAAATATGTTCGCCTTAGTATTGGTCAAATTGTAGTTTAAAGATATTTTTCTCCTTTCGATATTATATTGTCATGTGATTCACATTTTTATTATTTGGATATTCTCAATTGTTGCAATGGGTGAATGGAGAATGGTGCACACAATTTGTTTCTCTATTGTGGTCTCTATTTCTGTTTCACTTTTCTGGTGAACAGCTATGTTCTAATGCATTGAAGATGTATATTCTGTGTTAACCTTCTTTGTTTGCTTTATTACAGTATCCTCAACGGTCAACCGAAACAAATGGGTTTAAAAGAATTGCTTCAGGTTACAAATTCTTACCTCACTGTCGCTTTTGCATAAATAGCTGACATGTTGCAGGCATTGAAATGATATCTTCAATTTTTTGACATATCCATTTTATTCGTTATTTTGGGAAAGTAACTTCTAATACGAATACTGAGATCTAAGATATTGGACTGCTATGCAGTTTTATCAATGGCAGCTCTCAATCCTAAGGATTAAATTGTTGGAAAATTAAGCGCTTGGATTTTCAACTAAATGATAAGATCTCTATTTAGGATTGACTTTCCAGTCTGTAGAAGTGTGTGGGGGAATAAAATAATTTTCTTGATGTAAAAGCTCAGGTAACAATATTTGTTTAAGAACAAAAGAGGATAACTGGCAGATGTTATACTAGGCTCCATTTGTTTACCAATTAGATATTTCAGCTTCTAACATTAGGTATCTACATTTATATTTTGTAATTCTCATAAACTAAGGGATGCTTGATTGGTGTAAATTACTTTGACAAAATTCATCTTTGTTGTTACCATGTCATTTACCATTAAGAAATCGAATCACGTTGTCATTGAGCCTCCATTTGGCAAAGTTATAAATCCTTTATATATTGGTCAAATTTTATTTCAATCACACATTTCAATGGACCTACAAGTACCATCCACTTAACCACCCCTCATTTCTATCAATTTATAAATTAAACCATTTATAACTTCTTTCCAAATGGAGGCTAAATAATTTGGTAATGAAGTGAGGATCATGTGCAGTAGGTCTATGTTAAGGTTTGTAATATAATTGAACAATCTGGTAGTGTGGCATACTCAGTATTGCGGGAAAAATAACGAACATTATTTGAAATGTTAGAAAAGTATGAACTGATACCATTCGTTGTTGCTTCATCATTGTTCATAGTAAGGTTAAGCGGCTGTGAAAAGTTGATTTGGAATAGCAATTGTCTTAAAACATATGCAAGAGACGGGAATTGAACTTTTTTGTCAAAAGAAGATAAGGTTATCCCTTAGGTCGATCCAAGGCAAGAATAGACTCATTTTGCGCATAGAAACCAAAGTCAACAGAAAGAGGCAAGAAAACAATATCTCTGTTCAGTGGTGAGGGGTGACTAATCAGCTTGCAACTAGCACGATAAGTCACCAAGGAAATGGATGGTTTATGAAGTTGATAGATTGCACCGGAACATGGTTGGTCTGACATGATGCACCAAAGCTACAGGGCTTTTTGACGCGATATGGTGCCTTGGGTGTCCACAAGTGGGACAATGTACATAGTGAAGCTAATCATCCTAAAGCATACCCAATGTTTTGCATAGGTCTTAGACACTTGGACAACTCCCCATAGTTAACAATTAGCTCAATATGGACAAGCTGACTCTTGGGATCTATTAGTCTGTCTGAATGGCACGTTGGCCTTTTTCCTTGTCTTTTGGAATGGAGTTACGGTGGCATATAGTAATTAATTTTCTATAATCTTTTTATTGTCTAAAACCTTACTGTAGACGTTAAGAAATTTATCCGAAAAGATCTTTCTCTTGGCTTGCGCACCTTTGAGTGGACAAGGCATTTGATTTCGTTAGTCGCTGACGAAATCAAATGCCTTGTCCAATGACTTGTATAAACTGGAAAGGGATGCGAATTTTATTACCTAAAGCCATTAACCATATAAAGAACAGAAAACTGTAAATAGAAGGGTTACATATGTAGCTTGTGCCATGGCTGCCTTTGTTGAGTGATGCAAGAAACTGCCTCAAGATCAATTAACAATAAATAATCTTTATAAGCTTTGATCAATAGAGGCGAGGCCAAATAAGTGGCTACAGCTTATATGGCTTGCAGAGAGGAAGATATTGTATACTCTTCTTTTCTTTGTTTACTTTTGGGCCATAATTATGCTTGCTTCCGTTTGAAATGCACAGCCAGTAGTTCACCTTAAAAGTCCACAGGATCTTGAATTAAGTTTTAACACTTAAAACATCGGCGAATTTAATGGTGCCAAAATGATTATGGTATTCAGGTTACTTTCATTATTATTAGGCATGCAACCTCTATTTGTTAAGTTGTACACATAATTTGAAAATGTAAAATTATTTTCAAATTTACAAATGCATCATTGATGTTTGTCTACGGAATTGTCTTGGGAGAAGTGAATTTTTTTATGCAAATGTAGAAAGTGATTATGTTATTTCAGATTAAAAAGGATAATTCATTTATCATTTTCATCTGATAGCAGTGTGCTGTCATTACTTCTTCACTGCCTTCTACAAAACATGATTGTTCGCATTGCATTGTAACTTTGCATTTTCCTTTTCCATCCTATTCGGAATATCAAAGGACCCATTTATTGCCTAAATTTGTGTTGCATATGTTTTACATTGACACATTTCTTTTATGTGTATTGTTAATGTTTACTTCTTCCTAGTTTTGGATTAGCTTATATGTTAATATGTACGTATTTTTTTATTTTTGAGTAGAAACTATTTCTTGTTCTTATTCTAATAATTTTTCTGTGTACAGGCATTTCTAGATTTTAGATGCTCTGTGGTTGAAAGGCGTGCTAAGTTTAAGCTGTCACAAGCAAAAGATAGGTATCATATTGTTGAGGTATGCCAACAGTTCCTGAAAGTCAGTGGTCTTGGTCAGGTCACAAGCTTTATGTATTGCTTAAAATTGACCAGATCTTTGTTTTCCAAATTCTTAAAAAATGAAAATGATATAGCCCTTTTTTGATTCTCATTCTTCGAAAAATTCATTTTTTCGAAACTTATTTTCAATCACACATTTTTCAATAAAATAATATTACACGTAGATCCAAAACTTTTCTTTAATTTTTAACTACATATTATTCATCAATCTACTATTCAAAATGCATTATTTCCCAAAAATGGGAATCAAACAAGGGTGTAAGTGATAATCTTTGCTAGAGTTGTAGTTGAGTGGCTTATGGTCACTATAACTGTTTCTTTCTCTAATGAATACAATTGGATTGAATGTGCTTCTCAAAAAGTTGTATACATATGTGCCATATACTATCTGTAATTGTTGTTACTGATTCCATTTTTGGCCTTCTCCTCTCTTTTTTTGTTTGTGAACTAAGGGCATTATAGTGGGGCTTGATAATCTGGACAGAGTTATTGACATAATCCGGAAAGCTTCGAGTCACGCATCAGCAGCAGCTAATTTGAAAGGAGGTAATTTCTTTGACCTTCTAAATTTATTACTTTATAATGCTTTTGTTATTTTGCAACTCTGTACCCGTGCCCAATCCCAATACTTCCCAGAAAATGAATGAGAATGTGGTGACCCAACTAATTTATTCTTCTATTCTAAGCTTGATTATACTTGTTGAGAGTGCAAGGAGGCACTGATTATCTCCCTTGGATTATTCTAAGTTGTAAAATAAGTCTTAGGTGTTTACCATTTAGTCACTGGTTCTAAGTTGTAAAATAAGTCTCAGGTGTTAGATCATGGCAGAAGGCTATGATTTGCTCCTGTTTAGAGATTTAAAGTATCTAATTTTCATTTTCTTTTGGTACTTGTAAAATCTGGATGCTGTTATAGTGAGCTTGAACACAACTTTCTATATTTTTCTACTATTCAGTTGATTTCATTCCTTAGGCGTGTACCCTTTATTCACGGGTGTCTTAGGTGTGTGCCTTCTATTCACAAGTTCTACATCTTTCTACTAGTCTATGCTGATTGGTTGATATATAATAATATTTTATGGTTAGAATGATTTGTTATGCTGGTGCCACTACCAGAAACCATGTGTAATGTACCACAAATAGTATCTTTTTTGTTATTATTTAAAAAACATAACAACAAATTCTTTGTTGCAGAGTTCAATTTGTCTGATAAGCAAGCAGAAGCTATACTGGATATAAGCCTTAGAAAGCTGACATCTCTTGAGGTGCTTCAGTATCTCGTGACTTCTGCTGTTTCTAGATTACACTTACATGAAACTATTTCTGTTATATTGAAGGTTTTGTCTATGTTGTTTCCCAGAGAAATAAGTTTGTTGCTGAGGGGAAATCTTTGACAGAACAAATTTCCAAGCTACAAGAACTTCTGTCAAGCAAAAAGCAAATACTTGAGGTAGTTTTCCTTGGATGCTCACTTCTGTCTATTTTTTGTGAAATATGAGAATTTGGATATATAATTTGATGCATTCAATTCTGGTCTTACATTCATTGGTTTATCTCGAATTTAAGTGAGTGAAACTGCAAAATGTAAAGCAATAAAATGACCCCTTCATGCCCTTTCTTTTTTCCTTCTGCATTCATCTATTAAAATAGGAATATAAAATAATTATACTTATCGTTAATCTCCTAGGATGAATTTGTTTATTTTTTCTCTCTATGATTTGTTTTTAACTAGACGTCTAATGATTTTGCTTAACCTGTGACGCCAAGAATTATGCTGTTGTCTGTCCTTTTGCTGGGCATTAATAAAAGGTTTGTCATATAATATGTTTATCTTATAAATAGTGAATTTTTTTCTCGATACTTAGTTGATAGAAGAAGAAGCAAAAGAAATAAAGAACAAGTTTTCTACACCAAGGTGTTCAATGCTGGAGGACACTGAAAGTGGCCTACTTGAAGAGATAGATGTTATTCCAAATGAAGAAATGCTACTGGTACTCCTGAGAATTATTGATCTTCCAGAATTAATACTATCTGTATAGTTATTAGTTATTACTCAGAGATGTTCCGGATTCAACTTTCAGGCATTTAGTGAAAAAGGCTATGTAAAAAGAATGAGGCCTGATACATTCAATCTTCAAAACCGTGGGACTATAGGAAAATCAGTTGGGAAATTGAGAGTAAATGATGCAATGTCTGATTTCCTAGTCTGTCGAGCCCACGACCACATGCTGTATTTTAGGTACTTTTTGCTTTCAATTATATGACCTTTTCTTCTGTCCGCAGTTTTAGTTTGTTAATTATTTTGAGCAAAATGTATTATTGTTCTGGTGTCGAAGCTTCTTGTTTCTTTTACATTTGGCTACTAAAAATGATATTGTGAAGAAATATGATTCAGAATAAGTCGGTATTGGTGCTGATTACGAATTCAATCAAACTTAATTTGGATTTACCAATCTACATTGGAAATCATAATAGCACTATCTTGTTTACATACCCTAGGGAACCTTGTTCTAGAAAAAAGAAGCAGCTAACCCTGACCTGTAAAATATTCGCACATGACTTAATGTAAACTAGGTCTGAGTTACTAACCGAAAGACAGTTTGAGGTTAGTAGCTATTTGGTAATAAAAGAGTACAGATTGAATGCAATCATAATAATGTAAGGTAATGGTTTTTAACGTGTATGGGAAAAAAATGAATAAAGAAAGAGGGCAATTTTATAGCTGTAGTAGATAGGTGCCGGTCAGAGATTGAAGATTACCAGTTGAAGAAATTATTGATGTCTTATGAGGTGAAGTTTATAGAGGGTAGGAGGCCTGGATATTAGACTTACATGCTGGTAGCAGTTTAAGCTTGAAGCCAGTACAGCACCTTAGAACCGCTCTCAGGTAAATAAAATGTTGTAGCTGACAAAATTGGCGTTGGATGTTCAGAAACTAGTGATTCGAATTATCTAGATTCGAGACTGATATGATCACACTGACAGAGGATGGACTTGTAAGCAGGTATTGATTTGGGCTGGCCCAGGGTTATGTGCATATGAGAAGCTGGGTTTGCAGTTTATGCTGCACCTGTGGTTTGCTCTCATCCATGTTGTAACTATCATCAATTCTTGACTGATTGTCTTTCTCCATCTGCAAACTTGCTATTCATCTCCTGCATCTCACTTACTGGATTATGACAAGTAATTCATCATTAGTATTCTCTACTTTCCATTTGCAGCGATAAGGGAACAGTTTACTCAGCCCGGGCGTATAAAATTCCCGAATGCACCC
Source organism: Olea europaea var. sylvestris (assembly GCF_002742605.1). Taxonomy (NCBI): domain Eukaryota; kingdom Viridiplantae; phylum Streptophyta; class Magnoliopsida; order Lamiales; family Oleaceae; genus Olea; species Olea europaea. Next base: position 6,687,459 of record NC_036239.1, read on the forward strand.
GTGCTGCTGCTGGCACACCGCTTGTCCAAGTATGTCCTACCCAGACAAAAGTAGCTGTTCATAATCTTCTCAAGTAATCTGATCCAGATTACTTTTCTTTATGGTGGTTGACTTTTCTTTCTGATCCAGATATTGTCCTTATCTGATGGTGAGAGAATAACTTCCATTGTTCCTGTGAGTGAGTTTGAAGAAAACCAGTATCTTATGATGCTCACTATGAATGGTTATATCAAGAAAGTTTCTTTGAATTATTTCTCATCAATTAGGACAACAGGAATCATAGCAATTCAACTGGTTTGTCTTCTTCTTTGTTTCTTGAATTTTGTGCTTATATAATTATCATATAGCTTAAACACAACAAACCAACTTACAGGTTCCTGGTGATGAACTGAAATGGGTGCGACGTTGCACGAATGATGATTTTGTGGCCATGGCCTCACAGAATGGAATGGTGATTTTGAGCCCTTGTGAGAATGTGAGTTAATTCTTCATTTTCCCCGTCAAGTACTTCTTTTGGTAAACGTGCCTGTACATTAAGGTTCTAGTCACTAATCACTGGAAATTTATACCTATTCTCCAGTTGGAATTTCACAATTTGGTTGTCAGTTGATTTTATCTTAGTTCTATGTGGATATAATTTTCTATGGTAGTTAAAGGGGGAGTATGCTTCGGGTCATTTGATGAACTCTAATTATAGGACTCCCAAATCTTATTTCTTTTCACTATTTGTGTTTATTTTTCTCAGATTAGAGCACTTGGAAGGAATACAAGAGGTTCTGTTGCCATGAGACTGAGACAAGGGGATAAAATGGCAAGCATGGACATAATTCCAGCATCTTTCGGAAAAGAGTTGGGGAAAGTTTCAGGAACTCATCAAACCCAGTAATTTCTCAGTCATTGTGGTGGAATATTATGTTGGCAATAGAGTACCACGTGTTTGACATAACCATGTTTTTTTATGCTTAATATTTTGTCAAGCTTCCCTTGGTCTCAGTTCTGGACATTTATTTAAATTGTTGCTGTCAGTATATCAATAATGGAGCGTGCATGCATCTGTAGCAGTGTTTAAAATATTGGACCTGACCTAATGATTGGAGAACAGTTAGTTGGGCTCCTGGTCCGGTTTTTACCTACATCTATTGTTTCTAAAACCGTCTCTTTGAGAAATTCATTCAAACAGGTGGTGAGTCCTCTAAACTGTCAAGTTGAAACCCCTCACTTCTTGATATCTAGTTCTGAGATAGAATGACTAACATTTCAATATTGTTTTATCTCCCCTTTTCAGATCATTTTCTCATCTCCACTTTTCTCTCTGGCATCAAATTATTTTAGACCAATTATCTTCAAAAACAGAAGAAAATGTACTGGCACCATCTTTCTTGATTCTGCTTGTGTTATAGTAATATACTAACTGGCGCACGTGCAAAATGTTTGACCTAGAAAATATATATTAATCACAATTTTGTATTTCTTTAATTGTGCTTTTACATTTGTACAACTCCATGGATTGGCAGTTTTTGCTTTGAATGAACCATCTCGTTTAAAACATTCATCTGTAACATGAAATGCAATTTCACTTTTGACAAAAAATGGTTGGCAAAAGAATCCGAATTGCAACTGGATGTTATACCTGATTTGAGGTGAAATGGCAGTTTAAAGTCTTAACTCTAATCCTCGCCCTTCATCCAACTGCTTCTCTAATAGTTAGACGCATGTAAGTTGTCTGTACTACTATTTAAGAGCCTCACTTTTTGCAGGTTTTTTCTTTTTTCTACTTGCATTTGTATTGATTTATCTTCAGTGCATGATTTCACAGACTGTTCTTTGTTTGTTTTGGAGCAGTGGTAAGGACTTGAGTGGTCCATGGCTGTTGTTCATATCCGAGAATGGCTTTGGGAAGCGAGTTCCTCTTGCCAAATTCCGCACATCACCATTGAATAGAGTTGGTTTAAAAGGTTACAAGGTAGGCTACATTCACCATATCAACGAAAGTACAAAACAGGAAAATGTATAGACCTGAGGGCCTAAATTGTGGGAAAGATTTAATGTTGATAATTTCATGGGACAAACAACAATTGTAGAACTCAATGTAGATGATTTATACTTCTGCCTTTGTTTTTTTATTTTTTATGGCCATGCTACTCATCTGCTTTAAATGCTGTAGTTTTCATCTGAAGATCGCCTGGTAGCTGTATTCGTAGTTAGAGGTGATACATCCTACTATTTTTATTCTAATTTATTCACCCAGGAACATTATAATAAAGTAGAGTTGAATTCTGAATGTTTTGAACAGAAGATGAGGATAGTGATGAACAAGTGGTGCTGGTGAGCCAAAGTGGAACAGTGAATCGGATAAAAGTTCGGGATATCTCTATTCAGTCACGGTTCGCAAGGTATTACGAGTTCTGGTAGTTGTTTTCCATTGCTCGTGTATTGAGCTTGCAAGGTGTTACAAGTTATTTCTTGATTAAATACTCTGTATTCAGTCACATACCTTGTTTTTCTTCTCCAGAGGAGTGATTTTAATGCGTCTTGAGCATGCTGGAAAAATTCAATCAGCGTCGTTGATTTCAGCAACAGAAACAGATTCCGAGGAAGTTGAGGTTGCTGTAGCATAGAAAAATGTTGTATAACAGTTTTCACACACTTTGTATATAGATTTAGTCCTCCCTTTCCTTTTCCTTCTCGACTCTCTTGTGATCCGTATCGAGTCACTATTTGTAGCTTTTTCTTTTTTAGTCAAAAGCATGGTCTAATGTTATCTATCATGTAAAAACATAATCAGAAGCGGTTTTCAATTCATGTTCAATTTTAGACAAAAGAGAGAGGGTTTCTTATGGTCTCTTCTTTTAACTAGAATGAATCCTACTCAACCGTATGATTTTGCTGATAGTCTTTTTTGAATTTTGACATACTAAAATATTGTAATTCTGAAGTTTTTGTCTTTTTATTTGATGCAAAACCTAGAATGTGGAAAACTTGGAGTGTTATTTGCTCGCTCGAATGCATCACATTCTGAAGGAAAACACACAATAATGTGACTTGAAAATTGTCATATACTTTCAAGATTTACAGCATTTTCTGGGGTTTCTCCAATGACAAATTTCGTAGTTTGCTTGGTCAAAGCACACTTACGTTGACATTGAAGTATTTTACTGAACATAACAGGGTTGAGGTATTCATGTACCAAAAATTAACATGTAATGTCCTTTACAACGAACTGTATACATACGGTAAAACTGCATGAAATTCAAAGATGGAGAACCATTGTTCGCTCTGCCTAGTTTACTAAAAGAAATTAATGAGGGAATGCTATTACAGACGAATGTGAAAAATCCTTGAGCTTCTACCAAATTCATCATCATTTACCCAAAGAAAATTTCAATTATACAACAAAAATGACATGTTACAGAGACGGATTGGGCTGGAGAAACTGAAGACACAGAATTTAAAGAAAAAGAAAGACTCAGTTTTCGATGCTTCCAAGTTAATTTGTTCGCACGAAGCAAATAACCCCACCCCGAGCAAGTTTGTTTGTCCAGAAAATCCATTGTCATTGTCCAATATCGGTCCATGAAAAAAGAGGACCTTAACTGAAATAAAACCGAGGACGAAAATGACGAATGATTAAACTAAAGAAAGATGAATTTCCAAGACCAATTCCTCCAATATTAGTTTGAAACTTTTTTTGCTGTCGAAAATGCAGAGGAAATATATGGAAATTTCAACCCCATAAGGTAACTCGGGAAAGAATATAGAAGTATCTCACACAATTTTCTTATGTACTAACAATTATGTGTCCTTTGAAGTTTAAAAAACATATATAAATAACTAATTTGTCATACTGATTTATTAGGAAGATTCACCTTTCTATGGATTTTTATCCATTAATTAAAGAAAAATTGAATTTTTTTTATAAACTTGCTTACATTTTTTTTACAATTTTTCAATCCGAATAGGTATCTTTAGAAATTAGTAATTTGTTGATCAACTCATTTTTTTTTCTTTAGCTATTTTGAAAAAATGGGAGAGCGCAATCGCAACATCCATTTGTTGAAAGGGTCACTAAGACAATGGAAAATTACAGGACTGACTGTTAATTAGAGAAGAAAAAATGTTTACATACAGGAATCTTGAACACATGATAAGAAAGTCTTATGCACAACTTTGTCGACAAGACTAAATATGTAATACTGAAAAAACCGAAGATAGATGTGCACATTGGTCTTCAATAATTCACTTACTATATTCATGTAATGGTATACATTTAACTCTGCTCATACGTGTCTGCATTGATTCGTGGATGTCCATTAGGCAATTGATTGATTGCAATACAAATGTAAATTACATGATTTCAAATTGTGTCGCCATGAGTAAGACAGCTCATAACATAATCGATAGATCCAAGACGTACCATCATTATAGGAATGTACACTCCGTAGAAAAATTACGCCAATCCAAATGGAGATTGAAAGGAATAACTCTTGCACTCCAGAATAATAATAATAATAATAATAATAATAATAATAATAATAATAATAATAATAATAATAAGAGTTTGGAGAATTAGCGTTTCGTGCGGGTAGTCGCTAACAATTAAAAAGGGATCAGACGATTGTGTAAGGAACAAACCTCTTGAGACAAAGTCCCAAAAAGGGGTGTTTTATTGGCGATGACTTTACGATTGGAACTAAACAGAATGCCTCCTAGGGGCGCAAGCACACGAGTACTGAAAAGAAATGTTTAAGTCTAAACTAAGAAATTGAAATTACATATTCTTTGTTTGAGAGTGTTTGATTCGGGGTCCTTTGCTCTATGTCTTCTCTTCCTTTTATATTCCCTTGATGATTTCTTCGTGATCAACCGCTTAGAAACTACTTGATTGTTTTATAACTACCCACTTTCTTTATGGTGGCTAACGTGTCATGGAACTGCCATATCTAATTGCTGCCACTACTCTTTGTTATTCAACCGTCTTTAACTGAACTCCTTGAATCGTGGATCGTGATAAGGTTACTCAATAACTGCTTCAATAACTGCACTTCTGGATAACCATAACATCTTATGTTTGCTAAGATCCTGGGCGATTCAAATGTTTGGGCGAGAACAGAGTCATAGCTCTAGACGACTGTAAGGCACTTCATTCGCTTAGATCTTGGGCGTCTTGCAAGTTTGGGCGATGATGTTACCGTATTCGTGGGCTTCCACTGCATTCATTAGTAACCCTATTTGGGCCTTTATCCTGAATTTCCCAGTTGGGCTTCATTCTTTGGGCTTTTTGATTTGGGGATTCCCTAATTGGACTTCATTCCCTGGGCTATTCGATTTGGACTGCACTTTTAGTGTGTCAACAATTACCCCCCAATATAGCAGAATTAATACCAATTATTAATCTTTGCCATATTTACTTTGTGTTTCCCAGCAGCATTTGAAATTCTCAAGAATTTCAATCATTATTTCCTTCCATAGCTTGAAAAAGTGCAACGCTACAAACCCTTATAAACCCCAAAGACACGCTATTTCGTTGTACCACTAACTCACGTATCATTATTTCGCGCTTCTTTCTCGCCATACCACTGTTCATCTTCTTGCTTCTCTGCTACGTTTACCGAGCAAACCTTAACAAAACTATATTTCGTTCCCAATGGCTGCTCCACAAACCCAATCTGACGACTCTTTTAGCTTCGATGATTTCCAGAAAATCCTCACTCGGCCATATGTAAATCCAAACTTTCTTGCACCAGCCAATGCCGAACTTAATGAGTTCTATCTGGGTCCTCCATTCACCAACGCCGAAGCCGTCGAACAAGTGGCGGTGGGCCTGCTGTTTTCTTGTACTCAAGGCCCTCCATTCTTGAACTCTTTGCCGTTGAGACCTATTCGCGAAAAAGGTATTCGCACTTGTACTCAAGGCCCTCCATTCTTGAACTCTTTGCCGTTGAGGCCTATTCGCGAAAAAGGTATTCGCACTTGGCCTCAATCTGATGTTGTTTTCCGTAGATGGCATGCTCGCCTTGTGGGCCATGTCCTACCAAGGCAATTTTTGATCGTGCTAGGATTTCTGATTTATTAGAAATCTCTCTTCAACCCCCAATTTTTTATCCAGCATTTTTCCTATTGCTTTAAGTTTTTGGTCTTCTAAATATAATACTTTTGTTTTCCCTCTTGGTCCCATGTCAATCACTTTAAGGGATGTTGGGGCCCTGATAAATCTTCCACCTTTGGGCGACACCATTTTCCCTAGTATTTTGATTTCTGGTGTTGCCCCAAAATTTGACAAAAAACTCACTGAGTCCTATTCAAGCTTGCAAAGTTGTCATAATCACTCAAGCACTGAGTCTTTCCATGCTAAGCGTGTGGCCTTTCTTCAGAAATGACTTTGTAAATATATTCTTTTTGTGCCCAGTTTGAAGCTTTCTATGAGCTATTTACCCATAGCGCACAAATTGGGACAACGTAGGCCTTTGAATTTGTGTTCTTTCTTTTTGGCTACCCTCTATAGAGGCATGACTTCTCTTCAATTTCAACTGAAGATTGGTGCATCTCACACTAGCAATGGGCCTCTTTGGTTCGCTCAACTGTGGTTGAGAGCCTATTTTCCATCACTTGGTGCTCTATCTATGTCCCTTCGTTCTGCTAGCTGCTATGGGCTAGCCATTGACCCATTGAGCCCTGTAAATATGTTTAGAAGGAACATTTTTTCATTCTTTTATACTTTAAATTCAATTCTTTCTTTCTTTCCCTTTCCTGCTCATTTAACTCCAGATTATGTGCAACCTCTATCCACCCTGGACAGTGCGAGCGCCTCTTTACTCGTTTGGGTTCAGTTTTTGACTGGGAGGGAGTTGTTCCATGATATTTTAACTGGAACCAATGCCAAAGCTGGGGTTGAAATATATGCTCCCCAATTTTTTGCTCACCAACTTGATTTTGGCCAAACTTGGCCTGTTCCCCCTTGTTATTCAAAAAATTTGATAGACCGCTTTCACACCATTAATAAGATAGAGGCACAACCTATAGGTGCTCGTAATATTCTTTTGACGAGTAACTTTTCATTAGCCCCCTTCAATCCTAGCCGTGCCGTTCACCCCCTTTTTGAACAACTCTGGCCATCAGTGAAGCGCAGATTGTTTGCAATTGATGCCAATCGTGTTTTCCATTCACTGGATCAGCCGAACATTCCTTCCACTTCTCCTATTTTGGTCACCCCTATGTCCATTAGGAATCCTTCCTCCCTGCTCGTGCTAAACAATCTGTTCGTCCCTCTACTTCTCTACCTACCAAACCTACTGCAGCTAAGAGTGCCCCAAGCCGCAAACAGCCAGCTTCAGCATCTCCCATTTTGGAGGATGATGATGATGATACTCCTCTCATCGTCAGGAGAAAGGTAATTGAATTGAATTCTGTTTACTCACAAGCATACCTTTCTATGTGCTAATGGTTTTCTTGAATTTGTCAGAAAAGTTAAGCCTCTCATTTGAAGGTTTTGGTGTTGGCAGCTCCTGCTCCATCATCCTCTGTTGGAGCTGCTTCGTCTAAACCAGCTGATGAAGGGACTACGCTTAAAGAGAAACCTTCAGTCCCGGAACCTTCATCACAATCAATGGACGAGCCACCTTCTTCCTAGGGCCCCGACCCCCCAAACGTCGAACCAGAAGGTAATACATTTTTGATGTTTTACCTTTGCTTGTGCTATTGGTTTCTGACTTGTTGCTTCTTTAATCATGCAGAGGCTCCCATGGGCCTGCCTGTTGTGGCAGAGTCTTCTCGCCCAGACAAGGAGAAGTCTTCCCTGGTGGTAGGGCCACAGGTGGTGGAGCCAACTGGTGATATGCCACCCCCCAAGATTGCTGATGAGGTCACCTTTTGCTTTATTTTTATTTTCACTTTGTTTATTGTAGTGAAAACCTTCAATGTTGGCATTTTTCTTTGCAGGATGCTGATGAGATTGTGCGTTCCATCCAGGACTTGTTCACTTCCTGGGGGCAAATCAAGACGTCCCGCCCTGCTTCAACCAGTCGTCCTTCTACTTCTTCAGAGGAAGACATGAAGTTCCTCAAGCAGTCGATATTTGAGTATGTATCTTTTATGGATATGGACATCAGTCAGGCTAGTGCTGCCAAACACAAGGATAAACTCGAGCATTTGAGTGCGAAGTTGGCGCAAGCACTGACACTTCCCTCGCTCAACATTTCTGCTGATTTTAAAGCGACTTTGAAAGTTGTCCACTCTGACATCCTCTCTTTGCTGACCAATAATGTTGAACTGAAGGCCAAAAGTACTCAATATCTTCGCGCTGCATCTGAAAGAGAGTCTTTGCTTCAGGAGATCAACAAAGCTGAGAATGAATTGAAAGAAATCTCTTCCGAAGTTATGATTGAAGACTCTTTGATGACCAGTTTGGCTGCACAGATGAAGGAGCTTCAAGCAAGGATGGATGACTGTAAGGCGAGAATGGCTGCTAAAAAGTGTAATGCTTCCTAAGGAATTGAACGAACCAAGTCTTTGGTCGAGCAGTACAAAAAGCTGGAGGTTGATGATGATTATGTAGCTGAATTGAATGTCACTTCTTCTCAGCAGAGCGGCGAGGATTGGGGGAGACTTAGGGAAAGAATTCGTTCGATCTGGGGCGAATTGTAATTAAGACATCTAATGCCTTAACTTTTCTTTTTGTAACTTCGTATTAACTTTCCTCTTGTAACCTCGTACTGATAACCATTGCCAATTTTGGATGTAACAGCAGCCATTATCATTAATGAACAACTAATTTGTCTTGTGTATTTATTGACATTTGTCTTTAATCGTCAACTCTCCAAGCATTTAACTGCTTTATGATAAGATTCATGTACATTCTCTTTTGGTATTTCTATCTCTTTTCCCAAGACTTTGGGCCCTTTGACTCCAATTACTAGGCACGAATGTGGCTGTTCATATTCTGTCTCTTCATCTTCACGCCCCTATAAATGCACGTATATTTCGTACTTTTCATTTTCATTTCCATTCTTTTCTTCAAAAACTAATTTGCTGCCATCGTTTGTCATTTCAACGATCGATCCAGAATTTTTGTCTTCTATAGAAATGGATCATTTGATCCACCCATTTTGCCACCTGTTTTGATGTCACCTTTGGTATGAGAGATATAGGAAATATTCTTTGGCTAGCAAAGTTCTTCCCATCGTCTCCATGTTCTTTACAAGGAGTTCAATGATGGAAGACAATTTTTGAGGATGCCTGTCAAGCCACTTTGCTTGCCGAGAGTGCTTCTCAGTCTCCTTGCCCGTTATTGCAGCGATGCATTTAGGTAGGCGAGGTGAAGATGCTTCTCTTCCCTTCTGCTTGCTGAGAGTGCTTCTCGGCCTCTCTGCTTACCTTTGCAGCAGTGCGATCAGGATGACAATCAAGGCCAGTTCACCCTCTTACTCGTCGATCGACCGGGAGATTAGTTCGTTCTTAATTGTAGCTTATAGAGCATTTAGTATTTTGTATCTTGTAACTTTGTAATGAACGTTTGATAATAAAGGAATTTATTTGAACGTAGTTCGCTCTGGCCCTTTTTTATCTACGATCGTTCAACGCGATTTGATTACGCTTTTATTTGTTTACTTTTCTATAAGGAAGGAACATATTTTTTTTAAATATTTGCCATTAATGAACCTTATGTGCTTGGTGCCATCTAAATCTTTCAAATGATAGGCTCCATTAGGCAACACATTATTTACTTTATATGGTCCTTCCCAATTGGGCGACCACTTGCCATACTTTGGATCTTTGCTATCCAAAGGAAGTATTGTTTTCCAAACCAATTCGCTCAGGTTGAATGACTTGGCTATAACTTTTTTATTATAAAACTTAGCCATCCTTCGTTTTTGAACTTGCAATCTATCTAGGACGTCCAACTTTAATTCGTCCAACTCTAATAAGTTTTGAACTAGTGATTCGGTATACTCATCACCACTTAACTTATGTTGCAAACACACTCTGATCGATTGCACGTTGATTCCCATAGGCAAAACGGCCTCCTGTCTATAAGTAAGTTGAAAAGGAGTAATTTTGGTACTTAACCGAGGCGACGTCCTATAAGCCCATAAGGCCTTGTTTAGATATTTTGCCAATTTCTGGCATTTTTATCTATCATTTTCCTTATGATATTTTTTAGAATCTTATTAGAAGATTCTACTTGTCCGTTGGATTGATCGTAATATGGTGTGGAGTTTACTAATTTAACTCCAAACTCGCTCAAGAATTCATTCACTTGATCTCCATTTAAAGAAGTTCCGTGATCTACCATCAAAGTTTGTGAAATTCCAAATCTATAAATAATATGATCATGGATAAATTCTATGTGATCTCCTTTAAAGGTAACACTTCTACCCACTTAATGAAATAATCAGTTGCAACTATAACAAAGGTATTTTACTTGGACGATGGGGAATAAATCTTCCCTATCAGGTCTATCGCCCAACCTTTGATAATATGTGTTATCTCTCGTGCTGGTGCCCTTTGTATTGGACCATGCTTTTGGCATGCTAGACAACTCTTTGCATACTGAACGCATGATTCTCCCATATTGGGCCAAAAATATCCATTCCTAATGATTAACCATCTCATCCTTTGGCCAGTTTAATAGGCTCTACATATCCCTTCGTGCACTTCAACCATGATCGTCCTAACTTCTTGCAAACTTACACATTTTAGCAATATACCATTAGAGCGTTTCTTAAACAACTCTTCATCTATCAATGTATAGTTTAGCAAATGTAACTTCATTTTTTTACTATTTCCCTTATTAGGTTCTTTAAGGAACATTTTAATTTCTGCCCTCCAATCTATTGCATCTCCATCTTGTATGCAATAAATTTCAATCATTCTCGCCCTTCTTTGGAGGCAATATTGTTCCATACTCATAAGTAGACTTCCAATTTAAAAGCTTCGAGTACCCTGAGGCCATCTGGGCCAACTCATTTGTCACGTCATTAAATATCCTATTAACGCATTGAAACTCTACTTGGTTGAATTCTTCCAACAACTCTTAGACGATTTCGTATAGACTTATAATGGAATCACTTTGGCACTTAAAATCACCAATCAATTGGTGAATAACCAATTGAGAATCGCCTCTAACGATCACATTCTTTACTTCCATAACTATCATTAATTCTAGGTCCACGATTAAGGCTTCATATTTAACTTAATTGTTGGTGCACATCCTATCTCAAGTGAATGCGAACTTGTAGCAAATCCCTAAAGGGTTTATCAATGCTACTCATACTCTTGCACCTTTAGAGGTTTTTGACCCATCGAAATACAAAACCCAAGGTTTTAATTCGAATGAATTGATTTCTAATTCAATTTTTTCAGGCATGTCAAGGCATGGATGATCTGCCAGAAAATTAGCCGAAACCTGATTTTTGATTGCCTTTTGAGGTATGTATTGTATTTCGAATTCTGATAATGCTAACGTCCAAAGGCCTACCCTTTGGTGTAAAATAGGGCGAGAGAATATATACTTTCCAAATTTACTTTGGAAATCAAATAAATGGTTATGAAATATAATGCAAGACATAATTTTTTAATGGCAGAGTAATTACATTCACATTTTGTTAACCGTCTACTCAAGTAGTAAATCGCCCTTTCTTTACCAAATTGGTCTTCTTGCGCGACCATTCCAGCAATTGATTCTTTTTCAGCCGATACATACACTTTCATTAGCTGTCCTTGGATTGGTGACACCAACACTGGTGGACTTGAAAGCCTATTGATGTTCTTCCTTCCAGACGACTTCGTCCTAATTTTTCAACTTTAAAAGCGGCGAAAAAGTTTTAGTTCGTCCTGCACAGTTAAAAATAAAGCGTCTTAAAAAGTTTACTTGGCCTAGAAACCTTTGCAATTCTTTTTTGTTGTTAGGTGGTTTGGTCTCTAAAATGGCCTTCATTTTATTTTTATCAAGTTCAATCCCCTTTTTGTGTACTTAGAAACCAAGGAAGTTTCCTGCATTAACACCAAATGCACATTTCAAGGGATTCAATTTTAGTTTATATTGCTTCATTCGCTAAATGAACATCGCAATTGTTCAAAATGGTCTTCTTCTTTAATGGATTTGACCACTATATCATCTACATACACTTCAACAAACTTACCTATCATATCATGAAAAATCAAGTTCATCGCCCTTTGATAAGTTGCTCCTGCATTTTTTAGGTCGAAAGGTATAACTACCCATTCAAAACATCCTAGAGACCCTGGGCATCTAAAAGCAGTTTTGTATATATCTTCCTCAGTTATATAAATTTGATTGTATCCTGAATACCCATCCATGAAGGAATACATTACGTGTCCGGCATTTGAGTCTACTGTGGGCAGTGAATATTCATCTTTGGGTGTTGCTATGTTTAAATTCCTAAAGTCTATGCATACACTTAATTTACCATTCTTTTTTAGCACTGGCACGATATTGGACAACCAATTCACATATCTGACCGTTCTAATAAAGCCTGCTTTTAATAATCGCTCTATTTCTTTCTTGATCTCAGGAAGTACATTAGGAGCAAAACGCCTAGGAGGTTACTTATGAGGCTTAAAATTTAGCTTGGTTGACAACCTATGTTCCATCAAATCTCTATCTAAACCAGACATATGTTCATATTTTCAAGCAAAACAATCTTTATATTCCTTTAATAAAGCGATTAATTTATCACTAACCTCTTGATTGAGCATTTGGCGGATGAATATTGGGCGATCTTCTCCTTTATTGCCAATATTCACTTTAATCAGAGGATCTTGAACTTGAGCGTATCCAGGCTTGGCGATCCTCATCACTTCATCGTCCAATTCCCTTGTAGGCACTTCTTCTTCTAAAAAATCCACTTTATTGACTTATCGGCCAATACTTTGTTCCAACTCGAACACTGCCAATTTGTCTCTCAATGCTTTCAAGGCTACTTCTTCTTTCGTCTTGTCCTTGTATTCTTTATTGAAAGCCATTAATTTAGCTTTGAAGGCCTGAATATCAGCCATTTGCCTTTGTTGCTTACAACTCATTTAAAACTCCTTGATTACTCTTTTGCCAATTACTGGCTCCTCTAGGGCCACTATGTTTGGCCTCATCTGACTGAACATTTCAGTGAGTGCATCCACCGAAAACGACTCTTAACTCTGCGTGACAATTTGACTTTCTTCTCCATCTTGGACTACTCTGACAGGTCCATAATTTCCTTCGTACATGAACCTTTTTACTGAGTTTGCTTCTGCGACAAAAGGTCTATAATCGGCCTGCACCACTTCTGCTTCGCCTTTGTCATTCCAAAAAATTAGGCATTGATGGAGCGATGAGGGTATACAGCGACTTTTGTGTATCCAATCCCTTCCTAATAACACATTGTAACTAGTAGGACCATTTATTACAAAGAACACTGTGGTCCTAGTCGTTGTCCCTATAGTTATGTCCAATGGCATAACCCCTTTAGTTGAAGTTGCTCTTCCATTGAAACTCGTAAGGACGACTTCTGTTGGGATCATATCGCTTTCTGACTTTGCAAATTTTCTCATCATCCTAGATGGAATGATGTTTATAGCTGCACCATTGTCGACAAGCACTTTTACCACAGTTATGCCGTTAACTAGAGCTTTAACGTACAATGGCCTCAAGTGTTTAGTTAACTTCATGGCTAGCTGCTTAAAAATAACCTTTTCGACAGCATCTATTTCCACTTCCTGCTTGTCCTCTGTCGAGCTATCCTTTTGTGATAAGTCAACGTACAGCATATCGTACTGAATTTTCGTTTCCTGCATTTCCTTTTTACTGTTTTCTAATGCTTCTTCTTCAGTTACCCAACCTGTGGGAGGAGGCATTATTCTTGAAGGCGATCCATACTTTTCAGAGTGAGGAACTCTCCTTTTCCTTTTGGGCGTTCCGTACAGCACGTAATAATCGAAAGAACGCCCGGACGGTTCCCCCAACAAGTCCACTTCATGAACCCCCTCTCGATGTAGTTGCTTCAACAGAGTGTTGTACGATACTCCTCTTTTTCTTCTTTCTGCTTCCAAATCAATTTTCTCTTCGATATCCGTCATACCATCATCTCCTTCATCATCGTAGGCCCCTCTAGAAGTTTGGCCTTCTTCATATTCCAGCACGCATACTTCTTCTTCGTTATCCTCCCTCTCTTCTTCTTCTTTCTCTTTATTCTTGAACTCATTGGCTAGCAAATAGTTATTAGCCATGACAGGAGATAACGTACTGAACTGAATAGTAAGGGACTTATCTGGATCTTCTCCATCTCTTCTGTCTCGCTCAAACTTCGACCACCCAGAAGAAGTCTCTGGCAATTCTTTCATCGATTCACCTGTATTAGTCTCTTCACTGTCTTTGAGAATATTTTAATTGGCCACCTCGAGTAGCTTAGGCGCCTTAGGACGTGACATTCCCTGTTGTTGCCTCATCATTTGTCCATAGTTCCGTTGAAAACGCTTTTGTTGGGTTCTAGTCATCTCGTTGAAGGGTATCGCCCTTCCTGCATTATACTGAAACGAATGTCATACCTTTGGTTGGCAAGGTTGCGGCCTGAATGTTCTCCCATTATTCACTGGCCTGAACTGCCTTTCAAAAGGCGGTCTCCTATAGAATGATGTCCCTCGCCTCTACCAGGCTGAGCGTTTGGGAAAAAACTAGAACGATGGTGATGCTACCATATCCCTGGTTTATCTGTATTCCCACTCACTTCTCTTTTACATCTTGTACACATGACATCTTCACTCTCTTTGGGCTCTTTCCATTTGATATGTTCAAAGACATTGGGATGTGGTCCAGGGTCTTCTTCTCCATCATCTATAACTAACTTGAATTTTGGCAACTTGTTTTTGAAACCAGTCGTCACTATGTTCACCCCAAGTGGCTGCGGAAAAGGATTTTCATCCACTGCCATCTTCCTTTTATCCTCGAACGTAATTCGTCCGGATTCAATGGCATCCTGTAACAAATGGCAAAAAACCAAACAGTTATTAGTCAAATGTGACCATGCATTATGCCATTTACAATATTTTTTACCCTTAACTTGTTCAGGGCTTGGAAATTTATGTTTATCGCTCAACTTTATCTGCTTATCCTTATATAATTTATCAAATATAAGGTCAGCTTTGGTTATATCGAACGAGAACGTTCTAGCCTTTTTGTTTTCATCTTTTATAGGCTCATCTTTGCCCGACGGTCTAGGCTTAGCCATTATAGGACAAGTATACGTGTCTCCTTTGATTAATTCGGCCAAACACATTTCGGTTTAATCGTAATACTCATCATTAATGGTATGAACATCAAAATTTGGGTCTTTATAATAAGTCCCTTGCTAGAATTTTTCATTTGCTCTTCTTCTCTTATTAATCGTTCATACCTAATCATGTTCGCGCTCAATTGGAAAAGATTAGGAAATTCCTTGTCTTGGAACTTCTTTTTCAAATCAATACTTAGATAACCTTGAGCGATTTTGACAAACTCCTTTTCGGGCAAAAGTACAAAACATTTACTTCTTGTTGTCTTGAATTTTTGAAGGAAACCTTCTGCCCATTCGTTTGGCATTTGACGTAGATTCGCCAAATCGGCCAAAGTAACTTCGGACTCAGTCTTATAAAACTGAGCGTGGAACAATTGCTCCAATTATTGCCATGTTTGAACAGAGTTCGCTGGCGAATTGATGAATCAGGAGAAAGCTATTCGTGTTAATGAACTAGGGAACAACCTCATTTTATGGTAATCAGTTACGTAACCACTTTGCAGTGTGAATCGCCCTATGTGTTCTAGAGTAAACACCTCTCCTAAACCGGTATATAGTGAGAATTCTGGCACTTTATCCCCTCTAGGCCATGGATATACTTGGTCTACCCAATCAGGGTTTGGCTTTGTATAAGTCGGCCTAATGACAGGACGTACCCCAAAAGCCATCTGATCCTGTACTATTTCCATAATTTGATTTCTCAACATGACGTTGGGGTCATATGGAATTCCTACAGGTTGGTTGACCGGTTGATTTGCTTGAAACCTGATATTTGGTCCTTGGTTGGCAACAAAGTTGCCACGATTTGGGTTATTTTTACCATTAGCCTGAATATTTACTCCATCATTAATACGTGGGGCACTCTGTCCATTATTTAGGACATCGTCTCTTACGTTTAAGTTACCTGTTCGCGAAATTATTCCTTTCGATTTTAAACTACCGCAAGTGTACGGTTCGTTAACAAGTAATAAAGTGGATTAAATGAGTCCGAATATCGTCCCACGGAGATTGATTAATTCAATTTTATCTATCATCGCCTTAACCGAAACAATATAAATTCTTGATATTTTCGCTAACTAAATTATGATTTAATAACCTACTTATAAATATAAAGCCTGAATTAACTAGATTAAATGCGTGATTATAACTAAATACAAGTTTTATAAAAATATGATAATGAAATGCGTACTAGGATCCCGAATCCCCTTATATCAATCCTCTTTAATCCGAATTTTATAAAATTGACAACACGATTCAATTATGAAGACCAATATTCCTAATTTGTTTAACAATCTCTCTCGCGTAGAATTAAACTTATTTTCACATGCGATCCGACTATATTTCTATGACGGATGCAAACATATAAAAATGCATTAAAGATTTATGAATACTTAAAGATCACATAAAGCATAGCGGTATATTTCTATCCCCTATCGAACTTTACGACAATTAACATAATGTCTAACTCATTTTCCATCTCTCGAGGGTAAAACAAGCCACAAATCTCATACAACTATTGCGCATATAATTGTAGAGAAAATAAAATCCATGCCAATCATTCAATAATTAAAAACATGTTTTAACGTCAAATAAATAAAATTCAAGATTAAGGGTTCATAATATAAGGTTCATCGCAAATCCTAGCACATGAAAATCTGGCCTAACATAATGGGAAATAAAGAAAAGCAATAATTAAAACCAAGGAAGAACATCACCCAATTGATTCTTGAAGTGAAATCTTGAATCTTGAAGTGGATTGCCTTTGTTTTGCCTTGTTCTTCCTTTCCAAATCCTCCAAAACTGTGTATAATCCCCTCCAATTCTGTAAAAGTGGCGTCCCCTCATTCTGGTCGAGTTTTAGTTTATATAAAACCCTAAAAATCTCCTTTCCATAAGAGTTTCGGTGAAATAAGGAAACTGCTGAATCGACCCCGAATCTTGTTCTATGCGACCGCATAGTACATTTCTATGCTGTCGCATAGAGTAAAAAAAATTTGAGAAAAAGTTCTCGGGAGGCTTCTATGCGACCGCATAGAATTTATACTATGAGACCGCATAGTTATATCATTCTTTTCGCTGGACAACTTTTAGTATTTTGGTCATAACTTTCTCTCCTAATCTCTGATTGAAGTGATTCAAAGTTCATTGTGAAGAAAACTCAATGATCTACACTTTTGATAGAAATAGGCTTCCTCAAATTCTGATTTTTACTATGTCAAAAATGGATCTCAAGTCGAGATTAAAATTCACGAGCATAGCTTTTTCGCCTGAAAGTTGATACTTGATAATATTTCGATCATATTTCAT
The DNA here is from genome assembly GCF_002742605.1 of Olea europaea var. sylvestris. NCBI lineage: Eukaryota > Viridiplantae > Streptophyta > Magnoliopsida > Lamiales > Oleaceae > Olea > Olea europaea. Next base: position 6,705,029 of record NC_036239.1, read on the forward strand.
CTCTTGACTCCTTTCCTCATCCGATTAACCTCTAACGCTCTTGAATCTTCATTCCATTTCCCGTCTCATCTATGGATTATTTGCAACTTGGTTCTCGAACTATCACTTTGCTCCATTTTAGTCTTTTTTTGGCTCTTTTCTTCTGAGTTTCGCTGTGTCCATCGGTGTTCCCTACAATTCACAAATATAACGAGATTAAGTCACAATTCAATCATTTTTCTCATTATTAAGTCATGTTTGTGACCTAAATAAGTGTGCAAAAATACACTTATCATTACCCCCCAAGTTAGATGTACCATTGCCACCATTCTGATTTGGCATTACACCATCCCCCTGGTTTGAAATAGAGGGACCAAAAGGTGATTCTACCCCTTGATTTGGTCTTAGGATTGGGGGATTATGTCCCACAATTGTCCTAGTTTGGAAGTGATTTGCAAGAGGCACGACTGGCTGACAAATTTAGCCTATTAACTTATTCATTATTTTATTCAAAGCATTCAGTTGTTTGGCCATGTTATCATAGTGTGCATTCCTATTCTGAGTAAGTCTTTCTATATTATGAATATTTCGTAGATTTACCTGTTCAACGACATCCTGTGTGAGTTCTCCAAGTAATGCACGCATAGTTCGAGGACTCAGCTCTGTCATTGGTTCGTAACGACTATGACTGCTCTGATTCTGTCCATCTATTCGTGGAGAGCTATGTTGCTCCACATATCACTTGATCACAGACTGGACTCCTCCCCGACTTGCTTCCTTATCAGATTTCTGAGGCATATTGTTTCACCTTTTGTATCTCCAACACCAAACACCAAGGTTCCACCGGGCGTGCCAAATTGTTTCGCGCGGGTAGTCGCTAACAATTAAAAAGGGATCAGACAATTGCGTAAAGAACAAACCTTTTGAGACAAAGTCCCAAAATGGGGTGTTTTATTGACGACGACTTTACAATTGGAACTAAACAGAATGCCTCCAAGGGGCACAAGTACACGAGTACTGAAAAGAAATGTTTAAGTCTAAACTAAGAAATTGAAATTACATATTCTCTATTTGAGAGTGTTTGATTCGGGGTTCTTTGCTCTGTCTTCTCTTCCTTTTATATTCCCTTGATGATTTTTTCGTGATCAACCGCTTAGAAACTGCTTGATTGATTTATAACTACCCACTTTCTTTATGGTGGCTAACGTGTCGTGGAACTGCCGTCTCTAACTGCTGTCACTACTCTTTATCGTTCAACCGTCTTCAATTGAACTTCTTGAATCGTGGATCGTGATAAGGTTACTCGATAACTGCTTCAATAACTGTACTTCTGGATAACCATAACATCTTATGTTTGCTAAGATCTTGGGCGATTCGAAGGTTTGGGCGAGAGCAGGATCATAGCTCTGGGCGACTGTAAGGCACTTCATTCGCTCAGATTTTGGGCGTCTTGCAAGCTTGGGAGATGATGTTACCGTGTTCGTGGGCTCCCACTGCATTCATTAGTAACCCTATTTGGGTCTTTATCCTGAATTTTCCAGTTGAGCTTCATTCTTTGAGCTTTTTGATTTGGGGATTCCCTAATTGGACTTCATTCTTTGGGCTATTCGATTTGGACTGCACTTTTAGTGTGTCAACAATTAGATATCTTGTCCATAGAAAATTTTTGTCAGTCTCTTTGATATCAAACAATTCACTCATTAGCTTAGTGCCACAACAAGCATTATTTGCAATTGACTATTAAGTATAAATATGAATTTGTATAACATATTAACATACAATGGAAAACGAAAAATCACTAAAAACCCGTAGAGAACAACAGTAAGAGTAAAAGATATGGTAATATCTTCAATATTTTTGTTCTAATGTTTAAATCTTACCCCAACAGAGTCCTACTGCCATCGCTCCTGGGTGTTAATGTATTTCTTGGCACGTGAGGAGATATTTTCAGTATTTGCTCTATATCATTTCAGATGAACTGCACCAGGCATTCTTGGGAAAAGGGTCTAATGTATAGTGGCCAAGCCTTCCAGTACGATACAAATTAAGCAATTTTGTAGCAACTATACCATAATTCTCATCATGATCAAATTCCTTAGGAAGATGAAAAACTCTGTGCAAAACTTTAAATTCGACTTCAATGAGGCGTGCCAGATCTTCCTCATTTTCCGCGTTACCAGCAAAAGACGAAATAGCCTCAAAAAGGGCTCGTCGAACATTGTTTACTATGAAATCCTATACGAACAATCATCAGCGCCAATTAGATAAACTAAATATGTAATGTTACGTAATTTTTTTTTTATCTCATACTCATTTATGATAAATTGGTAAGTCTAGAATATCTTCCTTTGATGTAATTAAGGAAATATTATTCTTGTACCTGAGTGTGATCTGTTGGATACTGCCTGTCCTGTCTTTTGCCCGATTCCGAACTGGCAAGAATGCTAGCTCCTTGATTAATTGATGCTCGACCATTTTCAACCACCACCAACTTACCCCATTTCTTGTATTCATCACTCAAGCTAAGGATAGAGAGAAAATACTGAGCGAGTTCTATTTCTCCAACCACGCAATCTCTGATAGCTCCTAAAATAAAAAATGAAACCCGTGAATGGAAGGCATGTATGTGTTTGTGCATAGGTCCATGCACGCGAGTGTCTTATGTCTATTTCTAAATTATTTTCCCGTAAGATGGAAAAATCGACTGTTGTTACTTCGCTTAAAACATACCTGCTAAGGCTAGGTTGGAGCATACTCTATCATCAGTCACCTCGGGAGGCAAAACACCCGGGGTGTCCAAGACAAAGATATTAGGATGGCTAGCTATCTGAAGTTGAAAACAGTTGCTTTAGTCCATACTGGAAAAAAGGTTTCTCAGGAGCTTGGGAAATAATAAAGGAGTGAAGAAATATGCTAATTTTATGCGTCTTTGTCGTGTTGATATTATAAGCCAAGAGAAATAGAGAGAAGTTCGAAATTAGAAAACATAAGACAATGGCAAGCTGAAACCAGAAAATCACCCTATTTTTTATTTTACCAGCCAAAAGAAGTTGGCCTGAGGAATGAGGAATAACAGTCAAAATTAATGATTACTAACAATAAAAATCTGGCTTGTTGCATTTGAAGAGTCTTCAAAAGAATTCAAATGCTTCTCCGAATATCAAATAAATTTTAAAATGCATGAGGAAAGAACTTCAGACCTTGAAGCTGGTAATATTTTTGGTTTCCCCTGGATATGGACTAATGACAGCATGCTTTAACTTCCCTTTCTCTTCAAAGTAATGAACATAGCATGTATTCAGAAGCAGCACAAAATTTAACCCAGGAAAAGGGAGACAGAATTTGGTAATTACATTTAGATGCAAGAATACATGAAAAGAATTGTATTCACGAGATGGTACAGGAAACAAATTAAGCACCTGCAGCACTAATCCTTCCAACCTGATGCAGAGCATTGGCTAATGCAGATTTGCCAACATTAGGAATGCCAACAAGCATTAATGTTATTGTATGACCAGAACTATCCAATTTCTTCAATTCCCTGACTCTGGCTTGTAGAAAGTTCAAGAACTGAAAGTTGTTAAAATTACCATATAGTAAGCTATGATCATGAAGTCAATTATCAAAAAGCTAACGATGCTGAATAACAGGATAAGTAGTACTTAGATATAAGCTTCATAAAACACAACATCGAGTCAAACAAGAGTCACAAACTTATTTACAGGATTGATCAGACATCATTTTAAGGGTCAGCCTTAATTTCTACACCAACAAGAGTCAGCATGCTACATAACCGTGCACCTGTACAGTACATTTGATGAATAGAAGCATGTGTTGTTTGCACATCCTTACAAATATAACTGCTGTCATTTGAGTCTGTTCTTGTTCTGAATCGGGCACATGGGCTTGAAACCAACAACACAATTGAATTAATGAAATTATGAAAAGAACTTATAACATGCACTTCCAATTTTCCCATCATTAAGTCAATATAAAGCTAAGACAGCTAGCTTCAGTCAAATCAACATGCACTCGAAAAGTTTGCAGACTTACCTCCTTAATATTCTCTTTATTATGGGAATTGACTCCAAAAGCCATACCTTTCTTTTCCTCAAAAAACCTCATCCACTCCTGAGCAAGAAGAAATCTAAGGTCTTTTTTATATAAACATGCATATTGAATGTGTAACGTAGACTAAACTTAGACAATCTGAAAAGAAGGAAAATATGAAGCCCCATATGCAGAATAATATGCATTACTTAAGTATGATAAAATTTCAACATTATTACTTAACCTAGTACATATTTTAAAGAATTGCACAAGTCTAATGCAGTTTTAGTTTGCCGGAAGCATGCATTATATACATTTTTCCAGCCTATGGATTAAATTTTGTTGCATTTAAACAGATTTCTACAAGTATTACAAGCCAGAAATTTTAAGTTTCCTTGATCTTGTGCAAGGGTCTGATAACAATAAAACCATTTTTATGCTTCGGTACATGTAGCTCACAATTTTGGGATGATTCTCTGAACCCCTTTAATATGTGTCAATACTGAAAGATGAATACATATTCAGGGAAAGGCTGAAGAAAATACGGTCATGGGGTTTGTGACTGATGTATAATGTAAGCCCGGAACATGTTTGCTGGTTGTAGACAGCTTGTATTAGGAATGCTTTCCCTTTTGTTTAATTCATTAATGATACTGATTTGTCAATAGACGAAAACTCATTTTGAGTTTTAAAAAATGTAAATTGCATTCCATGAACTATGTAGCACTTTCTTACCACCCCCTGAGAAGAGTAGCATTATGTTCAAATTATTGATGTGCAATTCACAGTTGTTGCAGAGGCAGGACATGGGTTGTAAATCTTCACAATTCCTGTAAATAATATTATTCCCTTTCGCTAATTCGTTAATGATTCTGATACTTAAAAAGAAGAAAGCTCATTTTGCGTTTGAAGAAAATAAGTTGCATTTTCACAAAATGTGTATCCCTGTTCTTATGTTATTCCCCATTGCAATATGGTGTCAAACAATCGATGTTCAATTCATTCATCAAAGGTGGAAAATGGATATTCAGCTGTATATCCCAACAACTCCTGTGAATACTATTACAAAAAAAAACTAAAAAGCGATTAATAAAATATCACCTCCATTTGTGACCGGTTTGCAAGGTCAGTCTTGTTTAGCACTATGATGCGCCTCAACGAAGGTGGAAAATTTCTCAGTTGCTCACATTCTGATGATATTGGAATCTAACAAAAAAAATAAAAATAGAAATAAAAATAAAAATAAAAATAAAAACAAAATAAGAAATATCACATCAGCATATTACTCGTCCATCCCAAAATTACAAAATAACATTTGAAGCATGTAAGAACAAAGAACCGACTGCAGCTCCCTGTCATTGCTTAATTCATGTTGTTTTCAACTGTGACTAATATTTACACAGAACATAAACCATGCAAATACCCAGATCATAAACCAGAGACAATTAAGCCCGTCTCAGTCAGACATTTTAACAAGCAGTTGTTTTGCAAAAAACACATTAACCATAGAAATATAATATTTAAACGTGATCGCAGGTTTACCCTGGCATCACGGACTTCAATAACGAAATTGACCAATGGGATACGGTCAGCGATGGCACGGGATGCAGCAGCCATGTGAGGAGTGTACCACCAGTTTGAGCCTCTACTTCTTGCCACTTGTTTAACTGCTTTTCCTAACTTTTGAACTAGGCTATCCATTGGCACCAGATCACTTTAAGTCATGAAAGTTCTGCAGTTTTTGAGAAAAAATTCAAAAAATTAAAGTTGAGGTAGTTCAGGTTAACTGGGTATTGATAGAATTGTTGAGTAAGTTATGAGATTTGTAATCTCTACGACATGTAGGCTATAGCTGAGGTGTGAACTTATACGTTGATTTTGTGTGGACGAAATATGGAGATAAAAATGCTTTTACATTTATTCTGACACATTCTTTAATCAGACAAATCATTACAAATTAAGCTAACAAATCAATATATGTCCTTGCACTTTCTGGCAATCAAACCTGCACCTATATCAGTAACTCTCACAAATCAGTTCAAGCAGATAAACTTGCAAATGTTCATAGATACTCAACAGCCAAATTCCCATAAAAGATAGTCGATACAAAGAAGGACTGGCTCAATGAACTCGTTTCAAGCAATGCTTGTGTGCCTATTCTTAGTTTTCTGCTCAGAATCCTAGCTGTTCTTGTGTTTCTTACGCCAACTTGATGTAGTGAGAGTCTTCTACCGCTTCTGACGTTGAAATTGTTGGATGAATTTTGTGAATAGTAACGCCGAAATAAGTATAATGATGGTGACAAAGTCGAGGTAAGAGTTGGACTCTTTGTCCTTAAGTCGAATTTGCCCCGCAACGGTGCCTACGGATTTCGGCAATCGACTCCCAAGATACAACGGCTACACTTGTGTTTGTAGCACTCCAAAACACAAGTACAACGAACCAAATTTAGGCTTGTGTACTTCAAGGATGAAATGAAGGAAAATCAAAATAAATGAAATGATTTTGATTTTGGATAGAAGAGAGGATGAGAGACGTTTTGCATATCAAATTGTGTGGAATAGGACACCCAAAGGGTCCTATTTATAGACCATGAAAGGGTGTGGACGAAATGGTTGAGGCCAAATCATGCATCCTTTCCAAACAATGCACCTTTATGAAAAGGTGTCTATTCACTAATGGTTGAGGCCCAAACCATGCACCCTTTTCAAATAATGCACCTTTATGGAAATGTGTCTATTCACTGATTTTCGTCCTTTTTCGTAATTTCTCATTCATCCGATATTGGTTTTCGAAATGCCAAATATACCCTTCGATACATGTAGCGAAATCAAAATTTTCTTTCGGGGGCGTTGCCCCCTCGACCCCCCGCGACCTGACCGAACAGGTCGATCCCCGTTTGTGCGCCCCGAAGCGGCGAAGTGGCAAACAATTTTGCCTAAACGGATTGAGTCGAGCTTTTGAGTATTTGACCGAAGTCGATACGAACTTTAACCTTTTTTCAATTCTCGATTTATTTAACCAATATCCAACAGAAATTTGGATTCTTATAAGGGTCCATCATAACTCCACACATAACAACATTAGTACATACATGTTTGATATGCTTGACAAAAAATATGTTAAAAGTGAATGATTCTCGAATATTGACATATAGATTTTGAAATTTCCTTGATTTCTTCGTTTGCAGATGTTGGAAGTAGTTATTTGAAACTCCATTTTGATATTTTTAAGAACCTTATGTTTCTTTTGCTTGCTTGGGGCTAGAAATTTTACTTTACATTTGAAATAAGCAACCACATGCGTATGAAAAGGCTTATGAACTACTTCAAGTCTCCATTGTAGATGGCTAGACTATCTGATTTTAGGATTTCTCGATATAACTTGAATAGGTTGAGTAAAACATTGTCGGGTTGTGATTATAAAATTTTATTAAAAATGTCAGGTCAATCAAAAGAATTTTGAACCTAAAATCATGTAGTTCAGGAGATCTTATTAAAGAGAACGCAATGAGGAAAGCAGATACCCTTAGTATAATCAACCAAAATATACATGATTAACCAGAAAGGGTTATAATGCAAGGAGAGAAGGAAACGTTGTCAACTAGATAAGTAATGAAAAGTATCCTAAAGCTCTGTGAATTGTGGATGAATAAATTAAAAATTAATTTATCTTGACTAAGCCCAAGCTTAAGGAGGAAAATAAGTTGATACTGATTCTGAAAACAAAAAATTAAGATACATATGCTAAGAATCTCAATTGAAAATTAATATTTCAGGCTCAATGGATAGCACATTGAAGCATTTTACATATCCATAGGACCATCTAATAAACCGCAAAGACAGACAATGGAAACTGGGAATCCCAATAAAATAATGTGCTTCAGCAACATCACATGGAGTATCAGGGTAGAAAATAATTGAGTGGAGGGTAATATAGATGACATAATCGTATGATATTGGGGACATTATAAATGATTAATCAACAAACAAATTTTACAAGGAAACAGTGCGTCTATAAAGTATTTCATCATCGCTCTCATACTCCTGATATAATTTCACTCCCCGGAAGCTCCAACTTGCCACCCATGATAAATGTTGAACCGCCACTCTCTGCCTCAATATATTCACCTTTCAATCTCTCTTCAAATCTCATGTCACTACAATTGAGGAACCACGCGAGTGAACATCTAATCCCCCTACTTTGTAACCTTCGGTACCTTGGTTTAAGCTGTAAGTAAAGTACTCGGGGAACTCTAGAAAGCTATTTCACTGGCCTGCCCATTTCACTCTTGAAATAGTAAGAACTGTTTTTCATGAGCCCAACTTGCAGGGAAAGTAATTGGGTACACTTAACGACCATTTGCCCGCTTCTCAAACATCCTTGCCAAAATCTTTTTCGGCAAACCCATCGAGACCAAATAATCCACGAGCGGCTTAATCATATTACCAAACCTCATTTCGAAGAATTACGGATATTTGTTGCCATTGGGCCTATATCCCTTGGATTTACCCCTATACTTACTAGATATGCTACACAGGTAATCATTGTCCCCTCTAGCTTAAACCTCATTTCCAAGAATTACGGATATTTGTTGCCATTGGGCCCATATCCCTTGGATTTACCCCTATACTTACTAGATATGCTACACAGGTAATCATTGTCCCCTCTAGCTTAAACCCTAATAACTCCGGATATTTCATCAAAACTACTCTTCATCTCGTGCGTTGCACGAATATTGTATTTATTATGTTATTATCAGTGTGGAATGTATAGAATTTATATTATCCAAAAATTATCAATACTGATACAACTCTTTATCCATGGGACAATAATCACCGGAGTGCATGATGTTGGAATTCGGAAGTCAGAATAATAATTTAATTTTAGCACCAGCACCACTATGAATGTTCATGTTAATTTATAAATATTTTCACAGTACATCTATATGATAACATTGTTCCCCACGTACTTCCAAAGGTTTACCACCTTATCAATAGTATCAATACTTTGGCATAATTTTCTACTCATCTTGAATGAAATGTGCAATAAATTTCTTCGACGAAAACTATTTGGAGAAATTAATTCATGTATTGCAAAGACAATCACAGGTTTCCCCCTATTGCGCGCGATTTAGATCCTTAATTTTTTGCTATATTGCACTTGATTTAGATCCTTAATTCTTATTCCTAAAGTTTCATATGACCTGAAATAAATTTGAGGAAATGGTGAACCCAACATCAATCATTTTTACAAGCACTTCTAATTTACATGGATAGTGACGTCAAAAAAGGTCGAACATGGTGATTTAAAACTACTAATAATTTTTTATTTTCTTAAAAAGGTTAATACGAGATAAAAACCCAATCAAATCAAAATTCAACGTATTCAATGAACGTTATCTTGGCTAAGATCAGAAATTAACACTTGAAATTGAAAAAAAAAATTTGTGTTTTATCTAGTTTTTTAGAGTTGTAATCTATGTACTATTTGATTATAATCTACTAAGTTGGAAATTGCAATATATGGTATTTGAATTTTCTGGCATGGACTGCATGGCTATGAATCATTTGAGATATTTACTGACCATGAGTAGTTTTTTTGGTATTTTACGTTACATTGTATGATATTTGATTTTAGTTTATATAACTATTTGTTAAAATTAGTGGCGGAGAGAGATGAAGGCTAATGAGGTCAGTGAGGAATTTGAGACATTCATATTTGTAAAAGAGACTCTGTGCACAGTCACCTCTACTACATTATTTCTCCATTTTCCCTCATTACTTGACTTCATCCAATCTAACTGATAAAGAAAAGAAATTGAATAATTTAACAAATTAAACAACAACAAAATTATAGGCAAAAATAAAAAGAAACAAAAAAAAATTTATTATAAAATTTCTAAATTAAATTGAAATAATTAAAAGTAAAAATAAATATTATTTAATTAAAATTGAAAAAAATTGCGTTTTAAACGAAAAAATTTTAAAAAAATTGAAAAAAAATATTTATAATATGACGAAAAAAGAAATTTTAAAACATTTTTCAAAAAAAAATAAATAAATAAAAGAAAGTTAAAAGTTGCATGTTGCAGTAAATTTAGATTACCTTTTTTTTTTTTTTACTATATATATCAAGCAAAGACAAACGACATTGTTTTTGCTCTCACACTTAAAAAAAAATGCTACAGTGAGACAAAATGGAACAAGTCACTGTTGATTTCTAAAGTAACTTTCCATTCTCCTTTTTATATAGTTTTATTTTAAACGAAAAGAATTAAAAAAATTTTAAATTGAAAAAAATATTTATAATATGAAGAGAAATGAAATTTTAAAATAATTTGCAAAAATATATAATAAAAACAAAATAAAAGAAAGTTACAAAAGTTAAATAAAGAATATATAAATATTATTAAGTTTTATTATAAAGAGAAAAGAATTTAAAAGAAATTTAAATTGAAAAAAAAAATTATAAGGTGGAAAATAGAATATATATATTAATGTCTCCAAGCACGGAGACAATACAGAGACTTTAAGCCTCCATGCATGGACATATATTTTTTTTTTAATTTTTATATTTGTGTTGTTTACATTATAAATAAGTTTTTTTAATTTAAAATTCTATTTAATTCTTTTCTCTTCAATTTGTTTACTTACAAGTATTATTATTTTTTAATAATTCCAAACGATCTTTAATTTTATAATAATCTTTTTATTAATATTTAATTTACAAAATTAAATATATCTAAATATTACTTTAAATTTTAAGCTAATGGTAAGAGATATGGAAAGTTGCGTGTTGTAGTAAATTTATATATATATTGTCGGTTTTGTTACCTCACTTAAAAAAAAATGTTATAGTAAGACAAAATTGAGCAAGTTACTGTTGATTTCTATAATAACATTCCATTATTCTTTTTATATGGTAGGGACGTACCCAATATCTTGCTTCTCAATATTAAGTCCCCTTAAAAACTTAACCACAGGTACAAGCTCTACCACCACAGTCGCATGAAGGCACTGTGGATAATTCTTCAAAAACTCACCCATTGTCGTTCTCGGGATCCCAATTTTTTCTAAGTATCCTAATACCGGGATCATATTTTTCCGTACACTATAGCCAAGCGTTAGTGGGAACTCGTTAATGTCATCAATCGTGAGCCCTAGTTTCTGCAAAAACTCCACACGTTCACGCATTACTTCAATTGTTGACGGCAATTCAAGTTCCTCTAGCTCATCAGTGAGTATATCTATCGTTTTCAAATAGTCACAGATTATGACCCCGGACACGAGCTTTTCCTTTCGTCCTTGGATTACACCCCATGTGACAGAAGGCATCTCATATTCGGTGAATTTCGATGACTGGGTCGAAAAGTGTCTTTGCAATAAGTGTTGAAAACATTGAACTTTAGGGTTTTGGAAAGGTTTAAGAACTGGAAAAAGATACGAGCTTTTCTAGGCTTGGAGTAAGATTGGCTATAAGGATTGGATTTTTCTTAAAAAGGAGTTCATTTTATCGATATTATACAATACGAACCAAAATCCAAAATTTATTTAATTTCAGTAAAGAGACTTGCACGTTAAGAAATATCAGATTTTGGCACAGCTTTGGAAAAATCGGTTTTCTGCGGTAAACGAAAGGCGGAGGGTTGAATGGTGACCAGTAAATCGAATTGAAATTTGGACGGGGATAACCGGGGTTGTGAAATACTTGGTTGAAGTGTGAGACCAGCCAGGCCCAAATTACAGATTTGTGTAGATTTTTATTCACCGTGTTCTTACAAAAGAGAGATGGTTGGCGTCTCCACCAACAAGGACGGAACTGCCTTTGGGCTTTACCTGTTAATGACAAATTCGGTTACGACTACCCAGAGCCGGTCCTGTGTCTAATGGACCCTGAGGCGAACGATGAAAAGTAGGCCCCCCAGCGACAAAATTCAAAGGTGTATTATGCGACTCATTGCTAACTTAAAAAACTAACATTAAAACAACAATGAAATATATCATAGAAACGATTTATATTATAAACCATCAAACCAAAAATTTCAAACAATTAGTTAAATACTATTCGTCTTGCTGTTTTAGAGGCAAAAATATCAATCAAATCTAAATACCTTAACTGCTCAACCATTTCTTTTTCTATTGATAACATAGCCAATCCGTTTAATCTTTCTTGCGACATAGTTGATCGGAGATAGGTCTTGATCAACTTTAATTTTGAGAAACTTCTTTCCGCAGATGCAACTGTAGCCGGTATGGTTAACAAAATTTGGTAAGCAGTATAAGCATTTGGAAAACAAACATCCAATGCCTTCAAATATTGTAGCACTTCAATTGCTCTTGTTGCTTCACTTGGTATATAACATCTCAAGACTTGTAACTCCGAACATAAATCATCTCCACTAATATCCGAACGCCCATTATGTTGAAGATATTTCTCAAGATTCAAACAAGATTTCAACAAACTTGAAAAAGTTGTATCCCTTAACCTCTTCAAACTAAACAAAAATCCAAATGTGTCATCATATTATTTGAATTGTTCAAATCGAGTCCTCATAGAAGATAGAGCTTGATCAATTATAAAAATAAAGTACTCAACTCTAAAAGATTCTTCTGCTGATTGTTTTACCTCATCACTACCGCTTTCATCAAATTGTTTTTTTCTTCGAATTATGCGTTTTTCTGTAAATACAGCTTCAATTCCCATTTCGCTTGCCTTTTTTGCCGCTTCATCTTTGGCAATAGCAAATCCAATTTCTTTATATTCTTCAAGAAATGAAACAAGCCCTTGCAAGAGGTCGATAGCATGATCAATATCGATGGATTCGGTTTGAAGAAATTTACTCACAATATTGACAGCATGCAACAATCTGTACCAGATTATTATGCCAAACAAAAACTCAAAATTTTGAAGTTCATGTGTTGCTAATGACTCGGCTTCACTCTTCACTTTAGGTTCTTCATTACTTTCTGCTAAATCAAGTAATGCATCTCTTATCTGTGCAGTTTGCTCCATTATAGGCTTCACACTTTCAACATGACTTTCCCAACGTGTTTGTGACAATGGCTTCACTGTCAACCCTTGTACATTATCTTTGAAAATTTTCCATCGCTTGGTAGAAGAGGAAAACAATGTGTAGATGCGTTGTATCACTCCGAAGAATGATACAGCTTTGGAACAACAGTTCACCATATCACATAATGCTAGATTTAGACTATGAGCGCCACATGGAGTATAGAAAGCTCGGGGATTCATTTCATGGACCCTTCTTTGCACACCTTTGTGCTTCCCGCTCATGTTAGATCCGTTGTCATACCCTTGCCCTCTAATGTCATCAATATCGAGATCAATTTTTATCAAAGCCTTTTGAAGCTCGGTTGCAAGTCCAAGTCCTGTTGTGTCATCTACCTTCAAGAATTCTAGCCAATGTTCTTGAACTGTAGGTAAGTTTGCCGAATTATCTACAAATCGAACAATTAAAGACATTTGCTCCTCCTGACTTGCATCAGGAGTACAATCAAGTATAATTGCGAAATATTTTGCATCTTTAACTTTCTTGACGATTGAACTTCTCACTTGATTAGCCAACAACTGTATCAACTCATTTTGAATTTTTTTGCCAAGATATGTATATTGAATCTCTTTTGCTTTAGCCCGCCGAATGTGCTCTTGCATTACTGGATCAAATTCACTAACCATTTCAACCATTTGTAAAAATAGGCCATTGTTCTCAACATGTAGCCTCTCATCATCTCCTCGAAATGGCAATGTGTTTTTCGCAAGTCTTTTAACAATAGCGATTATCCTTTTTAATACATGTCTCCAATGTTCTCTTTCAGCATCAATCAACAATTCAATGCTTTTATCAATTGTAGTTTTTGATCGAAACCTATTTTCCAACTCAATCCAACTAGTCATGCAACGTAAATGCTCCTCATTTCCTTCATGACTTTTAACAGACCGATGCAAATTATGCCAATCTTTGAATCTTTTGAGCACCAGACTCGTATTTAGGAGGCATAGTAATGTCCAGTGAGTAGCCTAAAAAACAATTATTAAATAACTCAATCATTTCACAATTATAGTTTCCAATATAGTTACTACGTGCGTCTGTGCAATTGTTCATTCTACAATAAGCAATCATATAAGCCGACCAGGCTGCAATTATATAAGCCAACCAGGCTTCAAACATTTCCAATCTCTTCAATAACAACTTAGGGTAAGCTATTGCTTACCTGATAAGTGAAATTTTGATGAAAATTATGGAATTACACCCTTAAGAATGATCCCGTTTTCTGAACCAGTGGTAAGCTGATCTCAATTTTTGAATTCTGTCAACGATGCCTAGCATAGCAAAAAGAAACATGTAAGGAAATAACAAGTATATGATGGATTAAAATGAAAGAAATAACAAGTATTTGATAAATTATAAAACTTCAATTTAGTTAAAACATGGATGTTACTAGATCATAGTTAAAACATGGATGTTATAGTGTGTAATTTTAATTTCAAGATGAATAGTTTCGGAGATGAAATTTAATACTGTCTAATTATATCAAGGTTTGACTGTTTAAAGGAAAGTTATTTATATCATTGGATTTGTTAATAACATTTCAATACTGTAATTCATGGTCTACCTCACTAGTCTAGTATAGCAAGACGAGTGAGTCTTCTTAAATATGTAATTGGAGATGCCAAATGCTGCTGATTCGTTAATATGGGAGCATCTTTTTGTTCAATTAGCTCTTTTAATAAATGTTTATTTCAGTAACAATGGGAATGGTATGTTATAGGGGTGTAATGAGCTTAGGTTGTTAAACTTTCTAATCAACTAGCAAAACAAGGTGTCGATGGCAAATATAAAAATTCACTTTCCCCCTTAGATGATGTTGAAAGGTTCAACTTCTTGTGAGGAAAATAAATTACTAGGAAGCATGTTGTGCATAATTAAAAAATAATTGTTTGCTTCCATTTCTACCTGATATGTTTTAAATTTCCTAGAAATCATATTGTAAAAATTTATTTTTTGCACCAACTTTCATAATTAGTCCAAGTCCATCCTCCAACTTTCATAAACCTACAAAACTAGTCCTTCAAATTAAAGATACTTCCCTGTCCGTCCACCATCTTTCTAATACCTTCAAATTCATCCTTGGACTTTTTGCACCAAAAATTAAGTCCTTTATCTTCAAGGTACTACTAAGTCAATCCTGTATTGTTCAGATAATTCTATATCAACCCTCTTACCTTTAGATAACACCAAATAGGCACCAAACTTCAGATACCACCAAAGCAGCTCCAACTTTCAAATGCCAATAAATTAGTCCTTTCACTTTATTATACCTACAAATAAGTTCTCAAACTTTAAGATATATGCATACTAGTCCTCCAGCTTTTAGTTTCCTCTATATTCATCCTCCAACTTTCAGGTATTATAAAACCAGTTCTTGAACTTACAACAACTTCATATTCGTCCTCTAACTTTCTTATACTAATACAATCAATCCTCCTACTCTTATACACCTCCTAACCAGTCCTCTAACTTTTAGATAATTCTATATAAATCCTTCAACTTATAAATTCCTCCAAATCAATCCTCTAAATTTTGGTTACTTCATTATTAGATTAGGTATGATGTATGGACATTATTCACTTCTCTCTTCCTAAGTTTTATCAAATTTTATTCAGTTTAGCATATCAAATATGAACCATATATGTTTCAAAGACATTGAAAATAAGTTATTAGGTTCACATTCATAAACTTCAGTGCGCATCAAAGTAAAACACAAGAGTAAAATAACTTATCACAGCCTACGAACTTGCCATAATTTAGTCCTCCAAATTCATCATTGGCTGTAATTAATGAATATTGTTATGTAATATACCACATTACCAGTTTACCACTATATATCATTACTCGTTGCTTCATCGTTAGCACAATTCTAGAAGCAATGGATCCCACTGATTAAATGTCTAAACAAAAATGCATCTCAACTTCGTTAAATAATTAATCTGCAAAGTCTATTGTCATTTGTCACCTAGAACTTTATTAAGCACTGTAAGTGCATTGTAGCATTATTCCTCATGACAAGTTAAATACAAATGCCTTTAGTCTTAGTGTGATAATCTACATCAGTTATCAAGTGGAATTATATTTGTTAGATCTGGAAGGATCTCTTGTACATTCATGGTCACCAATCTTGCTGCTTGTCCATTAAGAACTCCGTTAATTTTCTATTGTGGGTGATTTGGCCATTAAGTATTTAAGTCTTGCTGTTTTTCACCCAAAATGCAAAACCAAGTAAACCAAGCAAAAATTGTAAAATTCAGTAATTGAAAAAGGGCTCTATTTATTACAATTACAACTTACAAGCTGACAGTGGAGACTGTGGAGTGCGGTGTCGCTGGTGTGGCCTGTGGTCTGTGGAGTACGGACTGTGCGGTGTGGCCTGTGCGGAGCGGACGGCGGAGTCGGGCGGACCTGCAGGCTGCGGAGGCGAGCAGCAAAGCCGGCGACAGAGGCAGAAGCAAAAGCCAGAAGAAGGGCCAACCGGCCAACCGCCAACGCAGATTCGTGGTGGACAGTGGACAGTGGACTCACCTCACGTCACTCACCGTCTCACAGGACTGTGTCACTGCTCACTGTCACTGTGGAGAGGGAAGTGACGAACCGACGGTGGAGAGCTAGGAGAGGGCAGTGACGGTCGCTCGTGAAAGTCGGAGGTGAGACAATTGATATGAATTTTCAATTTTCAGATTTGGGAATTTTGTTAAATGGATTGGATTTGATTTGGATAAATGGATTGTTGGGTTGGGATTTATGGGTAAATGGATTGTTGGGTTGGGATTGATTTAGTTATTGGGTTAGTTATTGGGTTGGGCATTTCGTTTGGGCCAATTGAACTAAAAAAAAAAAAAAAATTAGGGCCAAAACGAGGCCCCCTGAGATCTTGGGCCTGAGGCGGAGGCCTCATTCGCCTCGGCCCAGGACCGGGCCTGCGACTACCCACTTCGGTGCATCTCTAACTCAATTTTTATCTTTAACTATTCATATTCCCAAGCAGGGACGGGAATCCATCAAAATCGATGCAAAAGCAGGTCCTCATAGATAGCGATGGCAAAAATACCTACTTCGTGTCGACGGAGTCCCACCCCGAATAGGGACAAAAAAAATCCACCTTGACGGGTTGGTAGGACGAGACGGGGGAGAGGTGGGGGTCACGGGACTCTCCCTTGAAGAGAAAAAATAATAATACTAATTTTATTTCTAAACAATTCACCCGTAAAAAAATCATTTTGAATTTGTAGTTTATTCTCCAATAATAGTATCTCTAAATTTTGAAAATGTAAAAAAAATAAAGGTGGAGCAGGGTTTGGGCGAGGTCCTAGTCCTACCTCACCGCCATTTCACCTCATAGAGCAACTCCTGAACCATTGAGTCAGGTTTCTTCCACATCCGAGTCACAAGTGAGCGTTACTAAATTGAGGTTGTGTTTGATGTTGATTTTGTAAAATAAAAATAAAAAATAAAAAATAAAAAATAATAAAATTAGAGAACTCAGTGCTTAAAAAGTGGAAAGAAAGTTATGGGCCGTTTCCTTTTTTTTTTTTTTTTTAAAATTAGTCATCTCCCTAAGCAGGGACGGGAACACATCAAAATTGAGGCAAAAACGAGTCCTCATAGAGCAACGCATGAACCATCGAGCCAGGTTTCATCAAGGACGAGAACCCATCAAAACCGAGGCAAAAGCAAGTCCTCGTAGAGCAACTCATGAACCATTGAGTCAGGATTCATCTGTGTTCAACTTGCAAGGGAGTATTATTAAATTGAGGCTGTGTTTGATGTAGATTTTGAAAAAGGTAATTTTTTTGGAGAATTCTTGCTTAAAAAGGGGAAAAGGTTACGAGTCTACATTAAAATTATTTTATGGAAAAAATTCGTAGTTGAAAGTGAATTTGAAAAAATAAAAAATAAATTATTTCTGAAGAATTTGTACCAAACATGACAAAACGTTATCCAAAAGAATGCATTTAAGTAAAATTATCGGTTATGGACAGATTATAACCTTGTACATATAGTCTATGTTTTCTTCAACACAACTTAATGCTTCGTCGATGAAGCTTTATAAAATTTTACAAGTTTTTCAGTTCGTCCAACTTTATCTTTAGCACATATTTTATTAGATTCATAACTTTTATTCATTTTTCAATCACACGTTACATAATCTTTTATCAAAATCGTTAAAATTTTTAGCAAAATATTTGTCAAACTGTTCCTAGTCTTTTGCAAGAGTTTCGTAAAGTTTACTTTTAACTCAAATTTATTGGCTCATTCCTAATGATTATATCATTTGCAGTCTACTTAATCTCCATCTAAACAAAAATAATTGCAGCATCTTAGCACAAGTGAATTGTCCAAATGGTCACTGAACTTTGCAAAAAAAATTTAATGGGTCGTTGAACTTTAAAAATCACATAAATTGTCACTGAACTTTGTAAAATGTTTCTAGAGGCCGTTGAACTTTAAAAATAACCTAAATGGTCACTGAACTTTGCAAAACGTTTTCCAGGGGTCATTGAATTCAGTGACCTCGTAAAAACCTTTTGCAAAGTTGAATGATCTCGTGGAAACATTTTGCAAAATTTAGTGGTCATTTATGTGATTTAAAGTTCAGTGATCCAGTAGAAACATTTTGCAAAATTCAGTGATCCCTTGAAAACTTTTTACAAAGTTTAGTGACCATTTGGGCAATTCCCTCTCTTAGCACAAATAAATCCACCACTATTGGATTCGTAAATATAAGTACTATTTCTTCCTTCCTTTCTTATTATATAATACAAGAAGGATCCTGAAAAGAAAATTAAGGTTCAACAGAACGAGTGCTTCCTATCAACACGTTTATTTGCAAACCAAAGGGATAAGAAAAGAACATGGTGAATACTTTTCCCTTCTACACATTTGGAGTAGAAACTCGCTTTATTCTTCCTAAACAATTATCCTTAGGCCTGGAATGCGGTAAGTACATCAATGGACATTCAGGATTACAGCGTTCGAACCTACAAAAAGAACTTATGATTAGATACTGAACATTATTCTGACCTTACATTTTTCCTCATCAAATAAGACTAATAGAAGTATGTAATGAAGAAGGAAATATATAGCTGAGAAACTCAATATCTCACTTGAAATTAAGTAGGAAATGGTGAAGAAAAATAGCAATTTCGAGCTTGGCAAGATCATTTCCAGGGCACAATCTGCTTCCACCTCCGAAAGGAAGGAAATTTCCTGCTTTGGGTGTAAAGTCCTAAAGATATAATCGAACATCAGGTAGTGCAAATTAGTACTAGCATAATATGTCATTGTTTTATTTAGACCACCATATCATTATAAAAAATTGTTCTAGCACTCGAGAAATATACTGTCGCCTGCATTTAGAAAACAATAATCCTATTTAACATTGGAGGTGTATAACATCAGTCTAGGTGGCAGCATTAGTAAGATTAAATGAAGGATTCAATTGAATGAATCACATAATTTCATCTTTACTTGAACCTATCACATAATGCCACATATACAGGTGTTGGATAGCATTATTCTTTAGGAAATGGTTTGAGACTTACATCCCATCTAGAAGGATCAAACTTCTTTGGGTCGACATATGTTTGAGGGTCGAAGTGAACACTCCTAAACCAGATCAAAACTTTCCACCCCTGAGGAACGGTGTATCCTGAGGAAAAAAGGCACTAATTAGAACTTCTCTGAAAAATAATCTTTGCTTTGCATAATTGTTCCAAATTCTAGGAGTTTTAGCACATTTCCAATCTGATTTTATCAAATTATTTTGTGGTCAGCTCAAAGAAATTGAACGTCGAACAAACTTGTCTGAAACTAGTCATACTAGGAAAATTCAAGAAAGGAAGGATTATAGCTTAATTACCACAAATATCGACATCTTTCTTTGCCTCTCTGAATACCGTAAGTGAGAATGTAATCACACGAAGTGTCTCATCGATTACCTGGGAGATTTTGACGAGGATAGTGTGTTTCAAACATGCCAATATTAACTAGTGTAATAAAGCTGAATGTTGGTGAAAACTAAAAATTTTACACACCTTATCAAGATATACCATCTGCCTTATTTCTTTAAGGGTCAGACCCTTCTGATCAGGTGGCATATTTCTTACAATTTCTTCTTGTTCTGCCTGATTTTCATCCATGATAATAGTAAGAAAACTACATTAAAAATTTAGAAACATAACCAATATCCTTGTTAATTTATCAGAACTCTAAACAGGTACAATCATATAATATGCAGGATTTGATGGAACTGATGTCATATACCTTAGCTCTCTTGAAGATATCAGGATTCTTCTGTAGAAAAACAGTGGCCCACATAGTGATGTGACCCGAAGATTCATGGCCAGCATTTAGGTACATTACCAAAATATCGATGATTTCATCGTCGTTTAATCTCCTACCATTCTCATCCTCAACATCCATAAGAGCATCCATCATGTCTTTTTTAGTTGTAGATTGATTCTTCCTTCTCTGTTCCCGGCGTTGGTCTACTATGGATTGTAGAGTAGTGACAAGTTTTTTACGTGCCTGAAATGGAATATATCATTTAAAATTTCCAAGATAAGAGAAGCATAATTTGCATCAAACAAAAATTCATTTTTTCTTAAACTTCAACCTCACCTTCAATCGATGTCTTTTTTAATATCATACTTCATCTTGAATTCGTAGTTAAATGAGAAAAACTAGACCTCACCTTAAGTGCCTTATGATAGGCAAATCCAGGAATATTGATTGCCATAGCTCGAACGCCATAATTTAGATCGGTATACTCCTTCTCCAAGGACTCCATTACCGGCTCGCTTTCTGAGCTCAAGAAAATGTACATAATTATCTTGAACGTAAGCTTTCGAAGCTCGGTTAATAATTCTATCTGTCCCATGTTTGACCATTTATCCAAAGTTGTTATTACATTATCTTCGATATATCTCATGTAAATAGCTAATGACTCGTGTCCATTCACGGGGGATGCTGTTAATTTGCGAAGCCGCCTGTGATCTTCGTCAGAAATGCCGAGAAATGAATTCTTCCCAATGAGATTCAATGTGGAAGAAGGCCAACCAGGTTTGAAGGCTTCATCATCTGTTAAAATTCTCCGGCATGCCTCGGGCGAGGTAACAATAATACTAGGACTACCAAACATGTGCACCTTGTGTAGTCCAGTACGTCCAAATCTGCAAAATGTTGTGCATTATTGTTTTCAGAAAGAATAATGTTATTTGCAGTAGCTCACTACTAGGGATGTCAATTGAGCTGAGCCGGCTCGGCTCGTCAAAGCTAGGCTCGTGGGCTGCTCGGGCTCGAACCGAGCGGGGGGTCCCGTCCAACGAGCCGGCTCGTCCAAAAATGTGGAAAAAAATAAAATTTTATAAATAAAATTTGCAAAAAAAAATAAAAAAATAAAAAAAAATAAAATTTCACAAGCTCGCGAGCCGCTCGTGGGCTAGGCTCGACTCGGCCCGGCCCACGAGCTTGTGGCTCGTGAGTGCAAGAGCTCGTGGGCCGAGCTCACCCACGAGCAACGAGCCAAGCTCATGGGCCAACGAGCCGAGCCGGATCGGCTCGGTCCACTACCATCCCTACTCACTACCGAAATTGTAATTGCGTTACGTGGCATACATATGGCGGTTAGTAATTTAATGCATAAGACAATTAAAAAAATTACCACATTAATGTATCAAATCACTCACTACCATATGTATGTCATATAGGACGATTATGACAGTGAGCGACTACAAATAACATTACTCTTTTAAAAATGGAGATAAGAGATCTGCTACAGAAATATGGTCAATGACAGAATTTTATATAGATATATAATTCACAAAATTTCATTGACAGTTAAAAAAGAAAAAAAACTGCCAATCAAAAACAGTCATTTCAACGCTTGAAAATAGCCCTTATCATTGACCATGTGCAACAAGTTTAATCCTTGGGATAATCAATGACATGGAAAGGGGTTGTATTGTCTTTGCTGGTATTTTTTGTCACTGTGTCACATTCGTATCCTGGGGTACCTATATTTTTGCAATAGTAAAAAAATTGCAAGACAAAGCATGTTTGATAAACAAAATGGATGATAATTGAAAGTTGAATCCCATTTTGTCTTTTTTGATATAGTCAAAATCCACAATACCAAACGAGAGGTTACTTGTCCTAATCATCAAAAAATTCAGTTTTGATTGAAGATAGGAAAAAGATACATGTATAGCATTTGAGGAGTGTAAAAATTACAGTCCTCTCGCGTGCGTGGGGTCCGTGGTTAAAATAATTGCAGCCCCACCGTCTATTTTTGAGAGAGTTGTACAAGTTGATGTATAATTTGTTGTACATATAGCACTTTTGTTGAAGATAAAGACAATTTATGTACTACATGACATAGCAACAAAAAGTGACTGCTTACTATAGAAACCCATATCCAAACTGATTAAAAAATATTATCAGCTGGGGAAGAATATTTTTATACCAACTAATCTTGCAATTGGACTTCCTTAGCCTGAATCAAAATAATTTGCCTTTATTAAACATGTTGAAAAGGTATAAAAACAAATGATTTGTCATCCCACTTCTACGTACTTCAACACTAACACATTATAATCTACAAAGTGACACAAAAATTTCTATATTTTGATTGGTTAAATTTTTGCCTAAGTCTCAACACTAAATCTTGTTAGGTAGTGCTCACTTTTAAAATCGAATAATATAAAAACAGTGTCCAATTTACTTACAAACCAGCAAGACAGGTCGTCAAATGGCACATTTTCTTACACACATTAATCTATGTTTTTGCATGTTGTAGAGAGAGAGAGAGAGAGAGAGAGAGAGAGAGAGAGAGAGAGAGAGAGAGAGAGAGAGAGAGATTTGCATGTGTAGAGAGAGAGAGAGAGAGAACCTGGTGACAAAGTAGGAAACGAAAGAATCAGGATTACTGGACTTGAAAGCTCTAAGGAAGAACCACATGTTGCCAAGGAAAGGCCAGCCAAGATCACCTGGTGGCAGTTTCTTTCTCATCTTTTCACCCAAATTTCTCTCATAGTACCACCCATTAACATTCTTAAGCACCCATAGTAATATTCCCAACAAACCACACAAACACCCCACAATCACCTTCGAATAACTCAACTCCCACTCCATCTCAAAATTTCAAAATTCTTCTTCAAATGTCTCTCTGTCTTATTTCATGAGTTTATTTCTAACACTATGTATATATATAGAGGAGAGAAAGGGAGACAAAGTGAGAGATGAAATGAGATCATTGAGATGTGATGCGTGGTAAAAAATAGGTAAGATAATAATTGTTGTGTGAAAGAGAAAAGAAAATATGGGATAGAAGGCCTCCTATCTGTTGTTTTGTCTTGTAGTCTACAGCAGGGATTCTGATTACAAATTGGAATCCCTTGTCGATTTACCATTTGCAATTTTTTTTTTAATTTTTAATTTTTGTCTCGTGGTCTACAGCAGGGATTCTGATTACAAGTCGGAATAACTTAATCCAAATAAATTAATTTTGGAAGGTACCAGCAGCAACTGGGGTAATAGATATTCAGGTAGACAGGAAAAAACTCTTGAAGTCTCTTAACAATATATAAAATAATGTATGTTGATGTGTTAGTACTTGAATCACAAATTTAAAAATGACGTAAGAATTCGTTGTTCGCATGTGTAAATATAGCACAATATACACAATCCATAGGCACATGCATGCGGTCGGAAGCTTTTTATCATCCTGGCGTTGAAATATTTTTTCGCAGGACATCCCCTACCAAAATTTTGACTTTTGGTTCCAGCGAACGAATAATCATTGAGTCCTCCTCTTTCTAACGCTAATCACAGTGTTTGTTCAAATAAATAGAGTAGGTGCTACAATTCAAGCTTAAACTTGATGAGATATTTTGAATCATAGTGCTCTCTGAATGGTATACGTTCGTGTACCATATTCGTGGTTGCTAGGTAAGGAAATTACTGGATATGTTAATACATGATGATGACGATGGACATAAAAAGTTGACATTTTTTGTTCGAAATCCACAATCTAGTTTGAAGTCGTTCCTCCTCACTTTCATTGTCTGCCACTAACCAATTGTGAACCAAATCTCTTTTGCTTTTATCGAAAAAGAGTCGTAAGTCGACGAAATGGAAGCAAAAAGGTTGAGATAATTACGTTAACAATTGTGTAAGAATTTGATTTGTCCAGTCGAATCTATGCATCAATCCTTTTGATTGCAGCTTTCTCTAGACCTCCGGAAAAAGCATGAAAAAAACTTCTCGAATGGTACGATCCCTCCGTCACCCCAGAGTAAAAGGGGTGATTTCGTAGTTCTTGGTCTGTGAAGGTGCATTGTCAGGTGCTCCATTTTCTTTTCTCATTGAGGCCGAACCTAGACCTGTGCTTGGTTGGGCTGTAGCCCCCCCAACACAGGTCCAAAGGTATTTTTAATTTTTTTTTTAAATCAATTTTTTATGTGTAAATTTTTTTTTCCCGCGTAGCAGTCCGATTTGAAATTTTGTAGCCCGTTCTTGGATCCAATTCTGGATCCGTCAAACTGTGACTAGCTTACAAGTATACTTGATAAACTGATTGAAGGCGCCACACAATTTAGGTGTTTTCGGGCCATTTTCTGTCTTCCGTTTTCGAAAACACGGAAAACGCGTTTGGTCCGTCGTTTTCGAAAATGCATTTTTGAAAACGAGTTAAAATTTATAATTGAAAATGCAAAATGACCTTTTATCATTTTGAGCATTTTCAGTTATAAATTCCCAAAACGCTCAAGAAACGCCGTTTTCGAGGAAAACTAAAAACGTTTTGAAACCGAAAATAAAAAACTAAACCAACCGCACCCTTAGTATTTACGTTTTATCCTAAAAGGAATATAGCATACTACGTCCAACTAGTGGACTCGAATACTTTTCTTGATACTTAAGTAATATTTCATTTTTTTAGCACTTAGGTCTCAATTTCATGAATAGACTAATCTCGACTTTGTTAATATTATCCGTAAATTGGTAAACACAAATAGTTTCAATGAAACCGACCAGGCTGTGAGCATGTTGGAGATGGGGTGGGGGAAACTGGGGGGTCGACCGGGCTGTGAGGTTGGGGAAACACAGGGCTGATGGGCTGTGGATTGGAGAAATAAGAGAACGTAGGGTAGGGGAAACCCAGTGGTCGAAGGTTGGGTACTTAATAAAATGCCCCTTAAGAGTGGACTTTCACAAAAAAAATCGCATCTTGACTTAGATACCATTAATAGTTGTCATACTCGTACTACTTAAGTAAATCTCTATTTACTTTTTCATAATTAAATCCATCCTGACTCGGTCCAAAGAATTGATAAAATAACAAATTTCATGTAAGTAATTCATCTTCCTTTGTTTAGTCATAGGTTAGGGCCGTTAGGCATACACAATTTTAACAGACACTAAGTGAGATTGGAGTTTATGACCTCTTCCAAATCAAATTAGAAGGGGATTTTAACTAATTTCGATCATGATAGGTGTAATAAAATAAAGATACCACAATTTAGAGAGAAAAAGAAGGGTAGGATACGAATCAAGAAGAAATATCAAACAATATGTTTAATGTATAATTTAAACAATTAAAGTTGATAAAAACTGGTGGATTCCATGAAATGTATGGTAAAAAAGTGGATTAAAGGTATGAATAAAATGAAATATGTAGTTAAAAATAATATTTATCAATTTTTTAACAAAAAAATAACTTTATCAAACAAGCCCTAAATATCTCTTTGTGGCACTAATTTAACCACCAAAAAGGTCAAAATATATACACAAACATGCTACAGTGTCAGAATAATTAATATAATATTTGTCATAATATCACATAACATTCTATCATTGACTCATTGAAAACACAGTAATATTTTTCATTAAATCACCTCCCCGCTTTCTAGGATTTTGACTGTGCTTCTAACATTATTCTTTTGGGACAGTGGTTTATCCAATATATACATGTCTTTCAAGAAAACGGTTGTTAAATGAAAGATTAATGCTAATTACAGTCACTCACTATAAGAATCGTTGTATACATATGATAATTAGTGATTTGATATATGAGGCAAGAAAAAATTATCACATTAATATATCAAATCACAAATCGCCATATAAAATATAAAGTAGGACGACTACCGCAGTGAGCAACTATAAATAGTATTACTCTCAATGAAAAGGTTTTGTAAACAAGATTTCCAGTGCCCTTTAAACTTTTTCTATGTTTTGAAAACTCATAGGATTAGCCCTATTTGGCTCCCATTAATTTTGATTAATATGAAGAATAATATTTTTTTGAAAAATTGATGATTGTAAAAGAATAAAAAATGTTCGATTTACTTGTAATATTATTTTATTGAAAATTGTGTGGTTGAAAATATGAGAAAGAAAATTTTAATTTAATTTGATGAGATGTAATGGGTGCCAAACGGGGCCATGTGAGTATGAATTAGCTGGAACAATTCGTTCAAATTTTACAAATAAAAAACAAAAAGTGCAACGGTTTAACGCGTTTGTAAAGCAACTCGACTTCTATTATCTAATAATTCACATTGTTTACTTTTGTATTGTAACACAAGATTTCCTTTTCTAAAAATGAAATGAATTAAATTAAACAAACTTGATAATTTTTTAACTTGATCTTAATCAATAAATCCGACTTGAGTCATCCTTCTAAAGTTAGATAGGGAAAAAAAAAAAAAGAATTATTGCTCCTATCATCTTTAAGGAAAAACATTTTAAATGATAAATTTAATTATTAGGCCAAAATTGGTCGAAATTAAGTCAACAACTAATTTTAATAACACATTTTATGAAATATTGCACAACATTTAAATTATGTATTTCATCAACTTTTATTAAAATTTACTAAAAATTTGATTTTAATTCCCACTTAACTGTAACTAAGTCATCAATGAAATTAAAAATATACATTATTGAAGCAATTTTTAATGAAAATATGTTATAATGATTGCGTGCGAACTAACAAATTATGGTTTAGACGTTTCACAGTTGACGTTTAACAGCATTATTAACATTATCATAAGTTAATTTCAAGGTTGACTTACATAATTTTTCTTAACTTTAACTAAAAAAAAAGTCCAACTTTGAGTGCTATTAACTACTTCTCGGAATTATTCCCTTTTAAATTATTATTGGGAAAAAATAATAGTTTTTATTGTTCAAACTTGATCAGATGCCTTCTTTGCATGATCCTCAAAGCAACTCCAATGCACACACCAAAACACCATTTTGCATCAAAAAATGGTGCAAAGTTTTTTCAATATAGCAACATATTTTGCATCAAATGGTTAAAAACAATTTTATCTCTCTCTTTCATTTTGCAATAAATAAATAAAAATATTAAGGATATTTGTGTCATTTTTGTTATACATTTTTGATACAATAAATAATAATAATAATTATTATTATGCACATTTTTAATAAATTTTAATAAAGTAATCATTAATAGTTAAGGAATTAATTAAATTTATTAATGAATTTAATATTATCGTTAATTTACCGCAATTATTTATTTAGTTAAGAATAAAAAATGAACCAAATGATTAAATACTATTCGTTTTATATAAGTTTTGGTGCAATGGGTTAAAGATGATTCCAGTTTGGTGTAAAATGGCTCAAAACTTCAAATTTTGGCACGAAGGAGATGGCATCAAGTCTTCGTTCTCTCTTCAACTTTTAGATCACTACAATTGAGGAACCATGCGAGAGAACATCTAATCCTCGTGCTTTGTAACCTTTGGTACCTTGGTTTAATCCTTCGCTCCAAGCTATAAGTAAAGTACTTGGGGAACTCTACGCGCTCTTTCACTAGCCTGCCCATTCACTCTTGAAACAGTAATAACCGTTTTTCATGAGCCTAGCTTGCAGAGAAAGTAATTAGGGACACTTAGCCCTTGTTTAAGCCACATTATTTTCATAAAAATGCATTTTTGAATAATGTATTGATAGAAAATGTGTGATTAAAAATAAGAAAATATTTTGGATTTGTATGTAATATTATTTTATTAAAGAATGCATATTGAAATGATGTTAAATCATTGTTTAATAATATTTTTTTTTGAAATAATGTGAGTCAAACAGGGCTTTAATGACCATTTTAACCACATCATCGGTGGGAATACCCTGACCAAGAAAGAAGTCAAGAGGTTTCATAATCACATTTTAGTTGAGGCTAACAATTTGTGGCATCTTTTCAATCAGAGAAGCAAAACCATCAAGATCAATCTTGAGCTTCAAGTTGAAAAGGCCTTCAAAGGCAATCCAAGAATCTGTGGGTACTGTGCAATAACCGAAGCAAGCGCTTCCTTTCTAATCGCAAAACTCATCAAACAATCGACATTTGGTTTCACAGTCTCTTCAAGATCATACACAAGAGTATATGCCCGCTTCTCAAACATCCTTGCCAAAATCTTTTCCGGCAAACGCAATGAGACCAAATTATCCACGAGCGATTTGATCATAGTACCAACCCCCATTCCCAAGAAATACGGATAATATGTTGCCATTGGGCCCGTATCCCTTGGATTTACCCCTATACTAACTAAATATACTACAGAGTCACTCATTGTTCCCTCTAGCTTAAACCCTAATAACTTCAGATATTCATCAAAACATACCCAATATCTTGCTTCTCAATATCAAGTCCCCGCAAAAACTTAACCATAGGTACAAGCTCCACCACCACACTTATATGAGGGCACTGTGGATAATTCTTCAAAAACTCACCCATTATGTGTTAATTATATTTGTTAGGTTGAACTCAATGTAAATTGGTGAAATTAAAAGAAATGAACAAAAAATGGTTAAAAAGGAAGAAATCTAGAGTTTGGGGACCAAAGTGTAAACATTCTATAGTTGATTCGTACCATAAAATAATGATTGAAGATCATGTATGATCATTTGGATGTAATTGGAGGTTAAAGGAGTGAAATATAGTTGAAAATTTTTTCAAATCAATTTCCAATTGAAAAAGTTATGCTCAGAAATTTTATCCTCAACTTGAGACCCATTTTTCGAAGAGCAAACTTTCGAATTAGAAAAATTTTACATCTAGAATAATTGTAACATTTTGAGTTAGTTTTTCAACTCACTTTGAATTATCTCAAGAAGATATCGGAAGAGAATGATATGTCCAAAATACCAAAAGCTACTTAGGGACAACACCTCGAAAATCGGTGTCTGGTGTGCGAGAGCAAGACCCCAAAGTTTTGATCAGAGAGCCATATGGTGCATGTGCACAGTGGTTATGCTTGTTTGCGCATGGGGCTTTTTTCGCAAACGAATCAGCCATTTCCTTCAAACTCTTTGAGGCCTAAATTGTACGCAATTTTGACCTATTTTCTGGCTCTTATAAATAGAGAACAAGGATTACACATTTAAAAAAAAAAACCCTATCTTGTCTCTTCATATACAATAGTATCATCAGGAGCAAGGGACTAATTATTATATTTTGAGATAGAAGATCAAGCCATATCAAGGAATTGCAGCTCAATTACATCAAAAATTTGTAGAATTCAACATTGGACTTGAAAATCAATATCTTTTGATTTATTTCATGATTCGGGTGATATTTTTCTTTTTCTTTTTTGTAATTTATATATTAATATGTAAGGTTAGAACCATTTTTTGTATTGGATGAAGATGAACCATATTTGTTATTTATTTCTAATTTAAGACTAATAGGTTTAGTATTTCTTGCATTTCTTGATTAATTTTGCATACCTATTGCATTATTTAATTGTTTGGTCACTAATTAGATAATTAATTAGTTGCTTGTTTGGTGTTGGAAAACTCATAACAAGTTCAGAACGTGGCAAAATTAACATATGTGTAATAGAGGTTAGGAATAACATTTATTATGTGTGCAATTGCCTAGATAATCTATAATTTAATGCGTTCTAACCATTCAAATTCAAGTTACTAATAGATTTGGGTCGTGGTTAGGATAAATTTAATTTGTCTTAAAAAAGAAAATTATATATCATAGTTTTATCGATTATCAAGAACGCATGAACGGAATTAGATTACGAATCAAAAATTAAAATAGATAACAATAGGCAAATATATATATCTACACATCCAAATGATGACATCATTCTTAAGGGAGTTGGTCCAACCCTGTTGAACGAAGAGGCACATGCAAAATATTATAATGACCTTGCTCTATTGGATGAGAGCAAAATACGTACAGGAGATTCCGTATTTTGGGATGAATTTAAAAGGTGGGAATATAATCCACTTGAAAATGTTGAAAGAAAAATAATTATCATTGCTAGTGAATTTAGATTGTAAACCGACCATTCAACTCGATGGGATATCAATTATTGAAGAAGAGCATAAAACAGATGACAAACTAATTACAAAAGAACTAGCCGAAGAAGTGGCAATTAATGATGATGAATTTAACGCACATTCATCCAGCGTCATCGATTGTCCAACAATTGAATTTGTGA
>NC_036239.1:6744120-6745882 GCF_002742605.1 Olea europaea var. sylvestris
GTATCCTTGACTCCTTCATTTGAGATTGAATCCATGAAATTCCTGATGTACTACGAGCTAATGCTCTATATTCAGCCTCAGTACTTGACCTTGCCACAACATGCTGCTTCTTAGAGGACCAAGCACTAAGTTATCTCCAAGATACACACAATACCCTACAATGGACCTTCTATCATCTGGACATGATGCCCAATCAGAATTTGCAAATGAAGTTACGTCCAAGCTATCACATTTTCAAATAGCAAGACCATGGTTTATCGTTCCCTTTAAGTACTTGAACACTCTATTTAGTGCCTTCTAATGAGCATATGTGGGAGTTTGGAGAAATTGGCTCATTCTATTCACAGAATAAGTCACATCAGATCTTGTGTAGGCCAAATACTGTAGACCACCAATTGCACTTCTATATAGAGTTGGATCTTTCATAACTTGTCCTTCAATTTTGGAGATTAACTTGCCAACTGCCATAGGTGTTAGGCTTGATTTTAGATTTTCATAGCCAAACTTCTTGAGTAAGCAAGTAATATACTTCGTTTGAGTCAAATACAGTCTTGGTGCGTCTCTATGCACCTCCATACCCAAACATTGACTAAGATTTCCCGTATCTTTACGAGCAAAACATGTGTTCAAATGATCAATAAATTACTGCAGTTGTTTATTGTTATTTCCTGTTATTATTATATCATCCACGTAGACTAGTGCAAACAACACATCTCCATCATCTACTAAAAAGAACAATGAATTATCTGCCTTAGATTGATTGAAGTTCCATTTTAACAAAGTACTTTTCAACTTTTCATGCCAAGCTCTTGTGGCTTGTTTTAACCCATATAAAGCTCTTCTAATTTGCACGTGAAATTAGGATTCTTTTTACCCACAAGACCCTGTGGCTGATGTATATATACCATCTCATTAAGCTTGACATTCAAGAAGGCATTGTACACATCAACCTGTCTGATATGCCAGTCTCTTGATACTGCAAGTGTTAAGATAATTTCCAGGGTTGATGCCTTGATAATAGGGCCGAATGTTTCACCATAATCCACTCCTGGTATTTGAAGAAACCCTTTGGCAACCAACCTTGTTTTATGTCTCTCCATTCTGCCTTCTGAGTCATATTTCAACCTAAACACCCATTTGTTTCCAATTATCTTCATTCCAGTTGTAGGAGGTAACAATGTCCATCAAGGCATTGCACTCATCCTGCATGGCTTTTTTCCAACTACAACTCTTCAATGCATCATCAACGGTTGATGGTTCAGTTTCCACTAATTTGTCATTTGCCTAAAATGTGTAGACCTTCCGTTTGAAAATTCCAACTTTGCTTCAAGTAACCATATGATGTCTAGCATTCGATGTTGCATCTTGATCATGAATGTTTAATTCAATTCCAGTATTTTTAACTCCATATTCACCTTGTTGGATATCACCTGCCTTGTGAACAGTTGGTTCATCTTGATGTATTCCAACACTATTACTTAGGGATGCACAGAAAAATTGCGAAATCGAAGTGGACCCGTGGTTTTTTCCCCTCAAATCGAACTAGACTGTTTTAAAATAGTTTGGATTAGATTTTAATTTTCAAAGATCGCACAAAATCGAACCAAATCGTTTTAAATTTTTTTAATTGAAACATTAATTTTATTAATTAAAAATTTTACAGTTTTCACTTTTCAAAAAAAAAAATTTAATAATACAAATTACTACCAACCTATTGAAATAATCATAGAAAATAAATTAGATTCATCATTATTGCCATAAG
>NC_036239.1:6752543-6834102 GCF_002742605.1 Olea europaea var. sylvestris
TTATATCTAGTAGAAAATGTTGGAACCCAACAATTAACTCAAGAAGAAAGTTCTGAATTGCAATAGAAATTCTCCAATTAGGGTTGGAGCAAACCACAATTACAATCAATTCAAAAGCTACCCTACTCTACTGCCTAAAGATCTATTTTTAGAAACTAAACCAATAGTTACTCCCTAATTAAACTCAACTATAACTCCCACTCTGCGTCAAATGCAAGACTTAGTGGGCGACATCCTTCCCTTTAATGAGCTCCAGTTCCCCTGCCATTCCCCCTTTGAATGGGTCCTCCTTGTTCTGCGGTCAACAGAGCCAGATACTTTGGATTGGCCTTCCTGCTTCTTTGGGGTCAACATGTGCCGTCGCTGGGACTTCGACCTTGCCCTCAAGGTCAAACTCTGTAAATTGGTTTTCCATTAGCCTGGTAGATTCCCAAGTAGCTTCTTCCTCAGGCAAGTACTTCCACTGGACTAAACTTCTGCTTCCATTTGCTTCCCTGCTTACACTGGACTAATACTTCCATTCACCTCTACTTCCACCTGACTAAATTCTGCTTTAGTTGCTTGAGCAGCTCATCCCAATCGCACAACTCTCTATCTACCTCTTGCATTGCTGCACTTCCTGGTAAATACCTGGTAATGATTGGTGGTGGTCTCCCATATTAAGCTTGGAATGAGGTGAGCCCAATATGACGATGGAATGTGGTATTATACCAAAATTCCGCCCAAGGAAGATGATGACTCCACTGCTTTGGTGCTTGATTGGACAGGCAGTGAAGGTGCTGAAGGCTCCTGTTCACCACTTCGATTTATCCATTAGTTCCCGAGTGATATGCAGAAGACATCTTGAGCTGTGTTCCTTGCAGCTTAAAGAATTCTCGGCAAAAATTACTAGTAATTAAAACATTACGGTCACTAAGAATGGTGTGAGGAATACCATGGAGGCGAGCCACATTGTCAACGTATACTTACGCTATTTTCTTGGCTGTAAAGGGATGGCTCACTCCAATGAAATGGGCATACTTGGACAGCCTATCCACTACCACAAGGATGGCATTATTCCCGTTAGAATTTGGCAAGACTTTTATAAAATCCATAGAGACGTCCTCCCATACCTGGGATGGTACTGGAAGAGGTTGTAAGAGGCCTGCAAGTGAACGGGAATCAGCCTTGTTTCATTGGCACACTTCACACGCTGCCACATAATTCTACAAATCTCTCTTCATGCTACTCTAATGGAAAGCTTGAGCAATCATTTTCCACGTTCCCAACACCCCCCGAATGACCACCTGTCTTGGTATCATAGAACTCTTGGAATAGGCGTGGTTTGATGGAAGATTCTGGTGGAACTATGGCACGCCCTTTGTACCAAGCAGGCCATCTTTCCATTCATAAGTAGCCATCTTTTCAGGTTTCTCCTCCATACGACTCTTCACCTCTTAGACCCATGGACTTTCAGTTGTTGCTTTTCTCATTTCTACCCAAATTGTGAACTGAGGATTGGAAATGGCCAAAAGTGTTGGTGCTCCATTCTCCTTGGGTAGCGAATCCACAATACTATTTTCCTTGTCAGGTCTGTATATTATTTCATACTCCTGACCAAGCAATTTGGTCACCCACTTTTGCTGTTCTGGTGTAGAAACTCACTGCTGTAGGAAGAACCGCAAACTGTGTTGGTCAGTTGGGATTTGAGACCTTCTTCCTAATAGGTATGGCCTCCAACAATGAATGGCTTCGATGATTGCGAGCATCTCTTTAGAATAAATAGGCCATGCCTTCTTCGAATGCCTTCTCAGCCTTCTCATCCCATATGAGCTGCTCTTTCTTTAACAATTGTGTTAATGGGGCTGCAATTGTACCGTAGTTGTATATAAACTTATGGTAGTACCTAGTAAGCCCTAAGAATCCTTGTAGCTTGGTGACATTGTTAGGCCTTGGCTAATTTTTCATAGCCGTGATCTTACCTTCATCCACTTGTACCCCTTCCTTGGAAATAAAATGCCCCAGATATCCACCTTAACTTGTCCGAATTCACATTTAGAGCGTTTAAAAAAAATTGTTGGTTTTGCAGTATTTTAAAGACGACTCAAATATGTTCCAAGTGTACTTCCCATGAGCGGCTATAAATCAAAATATCATTGAAAAATACAAGGATGAACTTACGTAAAAGAGGCTTAAATAGCATTCATGGTTGCCTAGAATGTGGATGGTGCATTGCACAACCCAATGGGCATCACCAAGTATTTGTAATGCTCATTATGAGTTCGAAATGCAGTCTTGTGTACATCCTTCGGATGGACTCGGATTTGGTGATATTCGGCCCTAAGATCCAGCTTTGTGAAATGCTTGGCTCCATGTAATTCATCAATCATATCATCCATCGTCGGAATTGGAAGCGATCCTTAATCGTGGCTTCATTCAAAGCTCTATAATCTATACAGAATCGCAAACGAACCATCCTTTTTCTTAACCAGTAAAATCGGTCAAGAAAATGGACTGCAACTAGGGTGTATGATCCCATTTTCTAGCATCTCAGCCACTTAACGTTCAGTCTTATTCTTCTGGAAGTGAGCGTACATATAAGGACCCATATTGACAACTGAGACTCTTTCCTTTAATGGTATATGATGGTCGATTTCCATGACAGGAGGTAAAGAGTGAGGTTCTTCAAAATTTTTTAGCAAATTCTTCCAAGAGCTGGTCTATGCCGGTGGCACTTGGGCACTACTTTTATCACCCTCTTTGGTTTCATTGATTAGTATAGCAAATAAAGTTCTCCCACAATCTATTTCCTTCTCAAGAGATTACATTGTAATCTCTGTGGAAGAAGGATCCTTCTGGCCATGAAGCACCTTGGACTCCCCTTGCCAATTAAATCTCATCGATAAGATGTGCCAATCACATAAGACCGGCCTCAACTCTACCAGCCATTGTATGCCCAGCACAATATCCAACTATTCTCTCTTCCATTGCAAAAGAAAAACCTTGGATCTCCAGCGTGACTGCTTCGTGCTTCTCTTGACAACAGAGTTGTCCTCTATCAGCAATTCTCACATTAAATTCGTTGGTAGATGTGATCGGTAGATGAAGGTGACGGGCCACCTTGCCACTTATAAAGTTGTGGCTTGAGCCACTGTCAACCAGCACCATAACATGTTTACCGATGAAAGCCTATAATTTCATGGTACGAGGTCCCTTCCATCATGAAAAAGCATAAAGAGTAATTTTCGCTTGCTCCTCACCCCTTTTTGCTCCAATTCCTTAATTATTGGCCCGGTATTGAGGTTGTGGCCACTGGTTTCTCCAATCTCTTCCTCTCCTCCTTCAATTAAAAAGAGTTGTGGGGGCCCTTGCACTTATGACCAGGGGTGAAGCGCTCGTTGCAATTGAAGCAAAGGCCTCTCTCCCACCTTCGCTGCATCTCTTCCCAGGTTAAGCGCTAACTGGGGAGCCAACCACCTGATTTGGAGCTATTGCTGCCGTGAGGGATTGTGGGTTTGTAGGAGGGCGCGACGGTGGTGCAACTCGGTTCATTTCTATTCGCCCTTGTCGTCGCCTTCTCATGAGCCGGTCATCCTTCATTTTGGCCACCCCAATTGCTTTCCTCAAAGTTTTTGATTTAGTCATGCGCACGTCATCTCCAGTTTCATCTTGTAGGCCTCCAAGGAAAGCTCCAACAAGAGCTGCTTGAGGCCAATCAACTCTGTTAGCTATCCTTTCAAATTTACGTTGATAGTCCTTGAGAGAACCAGTTTGTTTTACTCGAGATAAGGCTTCATCAAAGCACTCATATTTCGTCGGACCAAAACGAGTCATGATTTCCCGTTTAAACACCCGCCAAGTAATCTCCAGTCCTTCATCCCTATAGATTCGCTCGAGCCATTGCCACCATTGGTAGGCCTCGTCCTCCAAATGGAAGGATGCTAATGCAACCTTCTGCGCTTCGGCTGTTTCTTGAAAATCGAAGTACTGAGAAGCTCTGCTCAGCCACTCAGTTGGATCTTCACCATAAAATTTAGGAAAATCCATCTTGGTGAAACACGAGTGGTAGTGTTGGTGAGACCCCTCGTCTCTACCAGACCCTCCTCGAGAAAAAGACGACCCCCTCTCTTCCTAGTTCTAGGATGATTTCTCCCAAGAAAGATGAAACCCCGATAAAGAATCTAGGACCTCCTTTAATTTGTCTTCCATTCCTCGCATCTAAGCTCGTGTCTTCCCTGATTTGGTTGCTGAAAGCTGCAAACCTTCACGCATCTCTTGCAATTCAAACTCCAATTTTTCCAATCGCTCCTTGTTGGTGCCCATGGCGTAACCTGGCTCTGATACCAGATATGTTGGAACCCAGCAATTAGCTCAAGAAGAAAGTTCTGAATTGCAATAGAAATTCTCCAATTAGGGCTGAAGCAAACCACATTTACAATCAATTCAAAAGCTACCCTACTCTACTGCCTAAAGACCTATTTATAGAAACTAAACCAACGGTTACTCCCTAAACAAACTCAACCATAATTCCCACTCTGCATTAAATACAAGTACTTGGTGGGCGACATCCTTCTCTTTAGTTAGCTCCGGTTCCCCTGCCATTCGCCGTTTGAATTGGTCCTCCTTGCTCTGCGATCAACACAGCCACATACTTTGGATTTGCCTTCCTGTTTCTTCAGGGTCTAACAGAAAACTTGTGTGTCTCTGTGTTTATGGTGTACTATTGAACTTTGAGCTTATTTGTGTAATATTCTTCTAGTATTCATTGACACGTTTATGCACTTATTGCTTGAGATCACAATCAATTTTACTGAATCTTGCTTAACATTTCATGCGCTGTGCTAAATATCAAATAAGTATATAATGTACACTACCTCCGTTTTTATTTCTCTCTTTCTTTTATACAACTACACTTAAAATTTTCAACATGGTGAGTATAATTGTTTCAAGCCAAAATCTTTGGTTTTCGACCAGCATGTTTGTCTACCCAATTGTTATAACACAATGTCTACTGCGTCATCACTATATTAATTCTACACTAATGAGAAGTTGCATTTTAATTTGGTGCCTCAAAATAATCAATAAGAGAGTTGATGCAATGAAACCAGAATGTGTACAAATGAGCGTTTTAGACTTTATGTGGTACTGTTTTTGTTATACTAAAATCAATAAGGAGCTAATAAATGGTATTTAGAACTATATAAACAGCTCCGATATTCCTGAAACTGTATGCTTCTATTTATACTCTTTGCTGAGTAAATAAACTAATTTTACTGGTCATGTAGTCATTTGAAGCTTCATTGCTTGTCTCAGAGTAATTTAGGAAAAGTCAATGTGGTTAACAAAATGAAGAATGGCTGGAGAAAATCTCACGACAAGAACTTCACTGGAAATACTAAATTTGATGCATCGCAGAGAGGGTACGTTTGCTTTTTCTACATTTGTTCATTGATAAATTAGGTAAATGGATGTTGTTGCTTCACTTATGTCTAATTATTTGCAGATTTCCCAATACGCAGTTTCATCATAAGCAAAATAAGATAGCAGATTTCAAGTTCAATAATGAAAACCGAAGAAAAGGTGGGGATTGTTAGGGATTTGATATACATCATTCCCTTGTATACTTTTTTCTTACTAATATGCTCCATTATTTGTTGTTGAAAGTGCACAAGTTTGCATACATCTCCTTATCTCCACAACTCTCTGGATATTATTGATGCTGATCTAAAAGTGATAACTTCCACAGCTGCAAAAAATTATAGCACCTGTTTGGTCTCCATTATAATTTAATACTTTTTTCTCTCTCCTCATTTTAACCACACAATTTCTAATAAAATAATATTACATTTAAACCCAGAACTTTTTCCTTCTTTTTAACCACATATTTTTTTAAAAAATCACTATTTCAAATTACATTGTCCCCAAAAACTCATTATAATGGATCCCAAACAGGGGCATAATTTCCTTTCCTCTAATGCCTTGTTTTGCTAGTCTTGGCATTGGCGGACGAGATATTGCAACTATCTAGTTGGCAGGCTATAAATATTGGAAGATGTTGGCTGCGAACTTCTCTTCCACTCTTTTCCCTCATCTCTCTCTCTTTCATTTTTAACATAGAACATTTTCTATTTGCTACCTCTTATCCAAGACATGCAATCAAATGAATTAGAGAGACTGTTCATGTTTTCAAGGGGAGTGGATGTTTGCCTCCAAGAAGACAGACCCTTATGGGGTGGCTTATGGTCTAGAGTGGTGCTCTCTGCTCACTCTTATTGGCCTATGTTAGAGAATAGAGAATCGAAGATAGTTCTGCATTTTTGCTATTGGCTGCTATGTCCTTGGACGATAAGCTTGGAAATTTGTCCGCTTGCTAATTGTTATGAATTACACGCATTAATTCAAGCATGAATTTGACAGATATATGGTAGGTGTATAAGTTTAGAATATTTCCTTATTAGATAGGATTATTTCCTTTTGAGAAATATCCTTTGTATGTATATATATGTGTGTAACCCGTTGATGAATAATATAAGAAAAATTGAGATTTTCCCAAATTAATTAACATGGTATCAGAGTAAGGGTTTATGAGTTCCTGAAGAAAAAAATTTTGGGATTGCTCGGTGGTGGCAAAAGCTTGGGTTACTTTTGGTGATAAATCGACACTTACTTGGGTTACCGCTTGAGGGGTAAAGATCAAAAGAGGCTTCGTTAGTGGTGGAGACTACTTTGCAACGAGAGTCCAGGACCGTTGCGTGATTCTGCCTCAGATTCCCTCTGGTTCGAGCATCGTAATTTGCTTTTGTGTGAGTTTCGACGCCTCTCGCTGCTGGTGTGTGTAGCGGTCAGTGATGGGAGTCACAGGTCGGTAATTTTTTAGCTTCATTGTGTCGATATTCTCCTCCTACGAGTGATTCGATTGGACCAACGGACTGATTTTGGGTTGTGGAGGAAGTCGACTGATTTTGGTGTTCTTGGGCTTTCATCCTTTTAGAACTCATCAGTTTTGTTATTTTTTTCTTATTTTGATTGGTTTACTTTGTTCGGGCTGCTATTATTATTGGATCGCTTTAGTTTGTCAGGATGTATCGCATATTCATGAACTAATGTTAAAGATTTATCAAGCAAAGCAAAAGGGACGAAATCTATTTTAATAATATATTAAGATAAAACAGGTATTTGAAGAAAAGCGTGCCATGTTTCCTTTTACTAGTAATGTGAAAACAATGTAAGAACAAGAAGAGCAGATTGTAATCCAGTGTTTTCCTGCAGGTTTGGGTTCTGAATATGAGGTAGCTCGTACTCAGTTATCGTTGGATTTTATGCGCAATAATAAAGAGATGAAAGAGTAAAATTAACACAAATACTTACGTGGTTCGGCTATGTGCCTACATTTACGAGGGCGAAGCGAAGATAATTTTATTCAGTATGAAAAATAGGGTTACAACATTATTATTTATACTAACTCTAGCCCAAGTCCATTCAAGACTTTAAGGTTTGTACAAAAAAATCCCCTTGTACCGTATCGCGTGGGCGTTTTCCTCACACCCCAACCCATTCAGCATCCCTAATAACTAGACAATGAATTAAACCCAAACGAAGGGGAGCGTAGTGCACCAAACAGAACGGAGCAAAGCGACGACATTGGCCTATTTGATCCATGAAACCTATGTTCCACTCTATATGAGCCACATACACAATAGTTACTCACCAGTGAGGTACTGCTTTCGTTGAGTGATATGTATGGCCGTCTCCTTCGATATGCAAAGACAATGACAAGGAGCAAGGTGTATTACCAAATGAGACGGTAGCTCTAGTTGGCACAAATTCAAAGATAAATAGCAATTATAATAATAAAGGAATAGGTAGAGGTAGTCGAGATAGAATCTCGAGTGATGATTCTCATGGTTGTTATTATTGTGGAGAACAAGGACATGTAAAAATGAATTGTTGGAAATTAAATGGTAAACCAGCAAAATACGCAAGTCAGACTCCTATGAGGAAATTTGCCAGTGTTGCTACTCGGGATGGTCTCTTCCTAACACCTACTACGCTTTCATCTCAACATCAAATTACGATTCCAGCAGATGAATATACTCGCCTTACACAATTTTATGCTTCTCAATAGCTTGTTACACCTTCCAATTCCACTTCCACTCTAACCAACACAAGTAATTATGTAGTGTGTTTTTCTACCTCATCGCACAATTAGGTTGTTGACTCCGGCACCACAGATCATATGGCTGGGAATACAGGTATACTTTCATCATTTCAGTCTTCTAATTTACCATGTGTTACTTTAGCTAATGGTTCCACAACCCCTGTAGTCTAATGTGGGACAACACATCTAACAAACTCTCTACCATTGTCTTCTGTTTTATGTTTA
Organism: Olea europaea var. sylvestris; assembly: GCF_002742605.1. Classification (NCBI taxonomy): domain Eukaryota; kingdom Viridiplantae; phylum Streptophyta; class Magnoliopsida; order Lamiales; family Oleaceae; genus Olea; species Olea europaea. The sequence continues at coordinate 6,760,906 of NC_036239.1, forward strand.
CCACAGTTTCCCTTTAATCTGTTATCAGTGAGTCAAATTACTAAATCTCTTAATTTTAGTGTTCTCTTCTTTCCTATCACTGCATTTTTCAGGATCTTGGGACGAAGTAGATTATTAGTAGAGGGCGCGAATTCAATGGCTTGTATGTGCTCGACTCTTCTCTCACACAGATGCGAAGGTCTATTGCATGCATGAGTGCCTCTTCTCTTTTGCAGCTCCATTGTCACTTCAGTCATCCTTCTCTTCCTGTTTTGAAGAAATTATGCCCTAGTCTTAGTCAAGTGTCTCAATTAGATTGTGAGTCGTGTCAATTAGCAAAGCACCACAAGGTACCATATCTATTTAGAAAGAATAAACAGGATGTATTCTCTTTTGATTTAATACATTCTAATATTTGGGGGCCTTGTCCTATTTTATATAAGACTAGTTTTCGTTATTTTGTTACCTTTGTGGATGATTATTCTCGGGTTACTTGGTTATATCTTATGAAAAATCATTGCACCTTTTATGATAAGATCAAAACTTAATTTAATAAATCTATACGTATCTTACGGAGTGATGATGTCAAGAAATATTTCTCATCCACATTTACTTCATTTCTTTTTCAAAATAGCGTTCTTCATTGATCTTCATGTATCGTTACTCCACAACAAAATGGAGTGACAGAATGAAAGAATCGTCATTTAGTGGAAGTTGCATGAGCTTTTCTTTTTCATATGAATGTGGCAAAAGAATTTTTGACAGATGGGAGTCTCTACTACATGTTACTTGATCAATCGTATGCCTTCCTCTATTTTAGATGGTCAAATTCCTTATTCCACTCTATTTCCCTCTCAAACTAGAGTATTTGGATGTCCTTGCTTTATCCAACATATGAGACCTCAAGTTTTTAAGCTTGATCCTAGATCCTTTAAGTGTATATTTTTGGATTATTCTTGACATAAAAAAGGTTATTTATGTTTCTCTCCTTACTTAAGACGACACTTAGTATCTGCTGATGTTACGTTCTTCAAGTTCACACCTTTTCTAGTACTTCTGTATCTAATCCTTCTTTTATTAAGTCTAAGGATGATTTCCATGTTTAAACTGTGACTACACGTGCTACGGGTATCTTCTCGTTCGTCTATTCAACATGTTTACACTCGTCGTGTCTAGCAACCTCCAGTGGCACCTACTACAAACCGTGACTTATCGCCTCTACCTACTGCTTTGCCTCAGGATTCATCACTCCTTCCTGATCCTAGCCTTAATCTTCCAATTGCCCTTCGAAAAGGTAAACGATCATGTACTTATCCCATCTCATCTTTTGTTTCTTACCATGCATTATCAATCTTCTAAGTCCTTCACTGCTTCCTTAGATTGTGTATCAGTATTTAATTTTTTTTCTGAGGCTTAGTCCCATAGTGGTTGGCGAGCGATCATGCAGAAAGAAATGATGGCCCTGCAACGTAATCATACTTGGGATTTGGTTTCCTTACCGCTCAAATAAAAAAGCAATTGGATGTAAGCGAATGTTTACTTTCAAGATAAACCCTGATGGATTTGTTGCTCGATTAAAGGCTCATTTGGTTGCTAAGGGGTATGCTCAAACTTATGGTGTGGATTACTTTGAGACTTTTTCTCTAGTTACTAAGCTTACTTCTGTTTAGTTATTAATTTCTCTTGCCGCTACTTATCATTGGCCACTTCACCAACTGGATGTTAAAAATGCATTCCTCCATGATGATTTGCACAAAGAAGTTTACATGGAGCAACCATTAGGATTTGTTACTCAGGGGGGAGTCAAAGAAGGTATGCAAACTGCAAAAATCATTGTATGGTTTGAAACAATCACCACGTGCCTAGTTTGGGAGATTTAGTGAGGTTTTAATTGAATTTGGCTTGCAAAAAAGTGCATATGATCACTCAATATTCTTTAACCAATTTACAACGGGGTGTATTTTATTAGTGGTATACGTTGATGATATTGTGATTACTAGTAGTGATAGTAGAGGCATAAGTATGCTGAAGGCTTTCCTAGGCACAAAATTTTAGACAAAGGAGTTAGGTGCTTTGAAATATTTCTTCGGGATAGAGGTCTCTCGAAGTGGTAAAGGAGATTTTCTATCTCGAAGGAAATATGTTTTAGACCCACTAGATGAAACAGGTTTAGCCGAAGCAAAACTTGGTGATGCTCCCATGATACCAACTGTAAAACTCGGGGTTGAAGATGGAGAGAAATACAAGAGGGTGGTGGGCAAATTGAACTCTCACAATTACTCATCTGGATATAGCCTTTCCAGTAATTGTTGTTAGTCAGTTTATGTCATCTCCTAGAACTTCACATTAGGATGTTGTAACTCATATATTAAAATATCTCAAAGGAGCTCTAGGACGTGGAATTCTATATAGAGATCATGGTCATTTTAGATTTGTTGGTTTCTCAGATGCTGATTGGCTCTCCTATGGATAGATGCTCTACTACAGGGTATTGTATTTTCGTAGGGGGTACTTTAGTGTCTTGGAAGAGTAAGAAACAAAGTGTTGTAGCTTGATCAAGTGCAGAATCTGATTATCGAGCTATGACACAGGTAACTTGTGAACTTATATGGTTACATCACTTGGGGAGATTAGCATCGATATGTCCCAGTTTATTAGCTTGTTGTGTGATAATCAAGCAGTTATTCACATTGCCACTAATCCAGTATTTCACGAGAGAACAAAAAACATAGAGGCAGACTATCATTTTGTTCGTGAAAAATTAGAGCAAGGGTTGATTTCGACTAAGCATGTAAGGACGGGATTAATTGGCTAATGTGTTCACTAAAACTTTAGCTGGAAATCGAGTAAACTATATTTGTAACAAGTTGGACATGATTGATTTCTATGCTCCAGCTTGAGGGGGAGTGTTATGAACTGTCCGCATTAATTTAAGCATGAATTTGATAGATATATGGTAGGTGTACATGTCTAGAATATTTCTTTATTAGATAGGATTATTTCCTTTTGAGAAATATCAGTTGTATGTATATATGTGTGTGTAACCCGTTGGTGAATAATATAAGAAAAATTGAGATTTTCTCAAATCAGTTAACACTAATGTAATTTGGGATTGTCCACGTGCCTGCATGTCTGTCTAGAGGGAAGCATCTTTGTGCTAGTAAATTTACATATATAGCATCCATGGATACTTTTACGTTTTTTGTTGATTTCAGTGTGGGAAACTAGAATTTTTATGTGAAACTTACAAGGTTTGCATTATTTGGCGTCTCTAATTCTCAGCGGTCCCTCTTTCACGATGATGACGAGTATGATTAATCTTAGTAATTTGAGTAATTCCTTGTAAACAAATGAGTAATGTTCTTATTTATTGTGCCATTGTGATGAATGAATCACCAATTATGGATTTCATGGTTCCATGTGATTCCCTTGCAATACCTTTTGTGGGTGAAAAAATGTGCTAGGCAAACTACTAACTAGCATCATTTGAAACCATCTCTGCTTTGCTATTGCATTCCGATGTAACAGAGTTCGGTGGCAGCTCACACATGGTTATATATATATATGATATAGGGTAAATTGCAGCCACCATCCCAACCTTTACTTTTTTTGCACTTCTATGCCTTACTTTTGTTTCTTGGCATCCGCGTCCTAAACCTTTGGTAAATTAGTGGCTATCGTCCTTGATAACAGTTTTGGTCCAATATTACAGTTAGTGTAGAAAGACAATATTTCCATAAGTTTAAATACAAAAACAGATGCAATTTTATTTTATTTTTTGAAAAAAGCAGAAAAATAGTAAATCTGTTCTTCATCTTGCACACACATTTCCAGGGCAGAGGTTACTCCTAAACATCTCCCAACCCCATCCCAAGCCACCACCCTTGCCCCCATCGGTTCCTACGGCTTCCATTCCCCCCATCCTAGCCACCATAAATTCTCCACGACAGCCCCACCAACGCTGTGAGTGTCGGAAACAACAGCAGCGAGTCATTGAAAATCAAATTAAATATTCAGACTTCAAGTTTTTTGCTTCCTTCAACAACAGCAAAAAATGTTGGGCTATTGCTTCAAATTCATGACAGGAGAGAAATTGAATGTAGAAATTAAATTCACCAAACAAAGAAGGTGAATTGAGGTTTGATAGGGTAATGCAGATCTATTCACTGTGTGAATGTTGGGGATTTGAAGGGTTTAGTGGCTGGATATTTCCAAAGTTTAGTCTACCACTATTAATCTCTCAGTACATTACCACACATTTCAGTGGTTCAATCTTTTCATGTTTTGGAGTGAATTTTTTCATAAAATAATTCTTGGATTACATCTTAAAAGTAGTAACTTTCCTGCGAATCTAGTTTCAGCAATTGAATTGATTTGTTTGTTGATTCTTTTGGATTTGTCTACAAGTCATTTGATGATTAGTGGTAGAATTTTTTTGAGACCACCAGTGTCCAGAGCAATTAGTGTGCCAGTCACCAATGCCTAGCATAAGCTAAGCGCGCGTGCGCGCGCACACACATATAACGGAAATAATCTCCTAAGCACCGGTGCTTAGCTTATGTTGAGCACCGATGACATGACACACTATTTAATTGGTGAATCTTTATATATATATATATATATATATATAGACACCTTGCTTACGCATACATGGTCAGCCTCAAAAGGTCTTAAATTTCCAACATTTGGTTATTTATATCTATACTTCTATGGCAAAACTTGTTTTACATTACAGTTATTGCCTCTAAAGTTTGTTGAATCGTATAGACTTTCTGGCTTTTAACTTCTAACATCTCCTATTAATGATGTCTGTTTTTCATTCATCACCAGTATCCATTATTCATGGTTTTTCTAGTATTGTGTAACACCCTTTTTTTGTGTAATAAACAGGGCATGAGAATGTAAACCTTACCCACTCTGATTCCAACAAGCTAATTCAAGTCAGGGAAAGAAGGTATGAATAATTTTTATTTTTTTATTTTTAATGTAGATGCAGGGAAAGTAGAATCATTGCTCATTTCTTTTCTGATAGCTCTAAGTTCGGAAGGAAGGAACCCTATTACCCACTTTCATTCCCCCCCCCCCCTTCTCTATTTAATATTTTAATTTTAATCCTTGCTTTTTTCTTTTTAAATGTTTTTGAACTAAAGACACGATTGGGTTGAAGTTGTCTTAATGCCTCAATAGGTATTTAATTTTGTTAAGAGATTAATCTAAGAGATGCCAAAGGTTCAGTGTTCAAATTAGGATCTATTTTACCCCAAATATTGTATAATCAAACCATGGGCCTATTGATGCATGTTTGTCTTGTTAAGAGGCATTCAGTGACTGTCAGAGAAGCCGTTTAATTTATTTAGTAATGGCAGAAGCTTTTGTTCAGATATAGTGCTGTCAATGACCTGGATTGACAGTGGATCTATGTTCACTGGGAGTTAGCATCAATTGCTTTTTGTATATTCATTTCATTAAGCCCATGTTTGATTCCCATTACTTGAAAATGAAAACGGGGGGAGTAGTATTTTTTAGAAAAATGAGTGGTTGAAAAAGAAGGAAAAATTTTCGATTTACGCGTAATATTATTTTATGAAAAATTGTGTGGTTGAAAATAGGATAGAGAAAAATGTAATGTAATGTAATTTAATTTAATGGGGATCAAACAGGGGCTAAGTTTCATTTTTGTAAACTGTGGAATCTGTTGTAGTTATCAATATATTTTTCCTTTTCTTGCCTTCTTTAACCACTCACTTTTGCTTCCACTTGTTTGAGATTCTTATTTGTTTTCCTTTTCTTGTCTTTTAAATTAAGAGCTCTCTCTCTGAACTACACGGAACAAGAAATTCAACAATGGCGCGAAGAACGCAGGAAAAATCACCCATCGAAAACCAAGACTGAGAAAGTATGTGCATCTGCAATAACTGTGTAATATTTAGGTTTGAAGATGGAATTGTCTTATAATAGACTTCATTTACAGAAGTTGAAAGAAGATGAGACAGACCCCATGGCCATTGATGCAGTTGCCAAGATACGACGTCAGGTATCTGGACTTGCTTTTACTGATCAGAAACTGATTTTTTTTTTTGATAAGTAATCAAATATTTTATTAATCATAGATAATATACAGGAAGTGTATTATCAATTAATACAAGACGAAAATAATATGAAATTGGGCAACCCGTCTATGCGAGTAATAGCCACAACATTAAATCAAGTATACAGTGTCAAATAAAACAATTCTTTAATCTGCTTTATTGTCCGTGATTATCGTCGAAACAGCGGCTATCTCTCCCTTCACATACACGAGATGATGTATCCTGGGACAAGGTTTCAAACAATCTTGCTATCTTTATTACAAAATCATCTCCCCCATGCTTTCTAAACATCCTCCATATGCTGTGGAAACACCCAATCCATGTGTTGAGAAGCCAAAATATCGTTCCATAGGGTGCGAGCATCGTAATAATGAAGGAACAAATGGTCAATCGTCTCCCCATTCCTCCGACACATATAGCACCATTCTGTAACATAAAAGCCCCTATATCGGAGGTTATCCACTGTTAACACATGTCCCTTAACAACCGTCCATAGAAAAAATGACTCGAGGGGGCAGTTTACAACGCCATACCTTCTTTCATGGGAATGAACTCTCCTCAGGTTCCAATGAAGATCTAGAATAAGAGCTTACTGAGAAAATGCCATCGCGTGCTAACCTCCACATGCTACGATCACTTTCGCCCTCCCTGACGTGCACCTCATACAAAGAGGTCAGGAGTAGTGCATAATCATCCAATTCCCAGTCCTGTAGACCCCTCTCAAAAGCGATATTCTAGCTGGGATTCCCATTATGCGCATGCACCATATGATGTAGCATTACATAAACATAGTGATGTAGGATTACATAAACATAGAGGCAATCACATGGAAGGAGAAGAGGGGAAGTAGAAACCAGAAAAGAACGAGAAAGAAGTAGGAGAAGAAGAAGAAAGAGAGGAGGAGGGGCAGTGGAAAAAGAAGAAACTTGTCTGCAACACTCAATTCATTTCATTCCATCAAATCTTTCTCTTACATAAAGGCTGCATACATATATAAATTCCAAAACATAAAAGGGCCTTGGGCCAGCCCATAAATACAGCCCAATTAAACTAATCAAGCATGAAATAAATAACACCCAAGTAAAAGCCCAAAATAGGTGATGTCCTCATCAACTCTCCCAGGGTGGGAGGAAAAACTCGACTCAGTCGAGTGGATAAGACATAAAAGAACATGGCAGACGATCTTTCTGAAGAACCAAATATCGAAACTCAAGCTTGATCCAGATTTGTTGGAGCGTCGCTCTGACAATCCATATAGAATCAGACTCAGGTTGATCTACCCAACGAACAAGAAAGCACCGAATCTTTCTATCATTGGTCAACACAATCTGTTCATCTAAAATAACATCAATTTTGTCATTGCGTGCTATAATAGGTAGTATTTGAATGGACATAGCAAAAGATTCAATGTGAGAGTTCCCAAGTGGAGATAGAAAATGATCATCAAAAGTGTTAAAATAGCCTTTGTAAGCGTCGAAGCCCTTAACAATTAAAATAGGTTGGTGGTCATAATGCGATGAAAAATGATTGACATATGCATTTGAACCAACATGCTTTGAAATTTCAAAAGGACCAGCATTATGGGCTTGCAGTGTAACATAATCCCCAATGTTAAATTCAAAATGTTGTTTGTGCCAATCAGCTCGAGGTTTATATAATGCATTACTTGCGTCAAGTTGTTTATTGATCTCAGTATGCAAGTCATGAAGATGATACACAAATGCTTTAGCTGACAACGACACGCTAGCATGCAGGGACATGGGAATGAGATTTAACGACCACCTAGACTCATAACTATGAACAACTTCAAATGGATTTAAACTTAGAGACCGATTCATAGAATTGTTATATGCAATTTGAACAGTTGGGGGATCAAGTCTCAATTTTCAAGATTTTACTGGACTAGAGATTTGAATAAATTGCTAGGACTTTGGTTAACGACTTCATTTTGACCATCAGTTTGAGGTTGGTTTGCATTGGAGAATTTCGGTTTAATGCTAACCATAGGCAACTGGGTTCTCCAAAAGTGACCAGTGAAATCATGGGACATAGTATCTGGAGTCTCGGGAAGAGTCTGGATGCCACCTATCATCATCATCAAAATCTTCTATTTTAAGTTCATGTACTAAATCTTCTAAAGACTCTTCTATTACATTCTTTCGTTCTTTTATGATTAAGACTCGATTAGGACATTTGGAAGAGATGTGGCCAAAGTCCTTACAGCTGATGCATAGCAAGTGAGAAGAAGTCCTTGGAGTTTCACAAATTTTACGCATATTTTCCAAGATTGGAGGAACATTAGACGGGGGAGGTCCTATAAGGGACTTAACAGGAGAAAGTGGAGCAAATGAGACAGAAGAATGGTTGTCAATATACCTTCTATATGGAGAAGGGGGCCTTGGACTATCACGATCTTTACACTTATTTTTTCAAATGGAAGGAACACTAGACAAGGAAGGCTTTATGACAGACTCATGTTGAGGTGATGCTAATGACATGGGTGAACGATGGTGATCATGCTTTTCATATGGAGTACTAATAGTCAACTCATAATCTTGGGCTAAAGAATAAGCGTAATCAAGAATAGTGACACCTCGAAGGAAAAGCTCACGCCTAAGATCATCTCTTAGACCTGAGCTAAACCTACTCAAAGTCGTGGTCTCATCCTCAATGACATGACATTTGGTTCAAAATTCTTCAAATTGTGTAATATACTCAGTCACTAATCGATTTCCTTGTTTAAGAGCAGTCCATTGAGTAAAAACTTCAAAATCTAAGCAACCATCAAAAGGAAGAGTGTTTAATTTAATCTCTCTAAAGTAACTCTCCTTATGACGAGGAAGGGAATGAGTACCGTGACGGTCATAGGCTCGTTTTCGCCCACGAACTCGATCCCTATCACTATGATCGTGTCGAAAATATTTTTGATCTACTCGTCGATGAGGACAATGTCTATTATGGGATACTTTAGAATTATCAACGTCGATTGAATGAGGGATTTGCTTAAAATTGTTCAAATTAGCAAAGAGGGCCTTACTATCTTCAAGAGTAGCAGTCATCTCTGTTTAGATAGCTGCTATTTGTTGAGTGAGCGCATCAAATTGTGAAGAGTCCATATTTAAGTACTAATACTAGTGACAAGTTGACAAGTATGCATCGTTGTATAATAGCTAAATGATGTGTAATAGAGAGATCAATGAACAATAAGTGCAAGCAATGAAAAATAACAACTTGAGCCCTTTTTTTAAAATTTTTAATTTTAAGATTAAATAAATCCAAATACGGCAAGCTTATCCTGCTAGTATATGTAAAATAGCAAAGTAAGGATCAAATACTAGTCAAAACCTAATCACGTAAAATAAGTGAGGTAAAAGTGGAATTTAATGAAGGTAACGTGTCCAATTATGTGAGTTAGGTACAAACTGGAATAACATCATCACACAAAAATATTGATGTAATTTTAAATTAACAGTAATATAAATCAAATATATATAAAAATTCGGTAATTCCCCTTTTTGTTCACTGAAATGACTGGGTCGATCAACAGGACAAGAAGAGGTACCTGCAAAATGATGTTAGAAAATATATTTTTTGGTCTCTCTCTCTCTTTTTTTTTTTTTTTCCTTTTTTTCACTTGCAAAATCAAACCAAATTACATATGAACAATAGGGCAATAACTGAGCCCACTTTGCAAAATTGGGCCCAAATTAAATTCAAATTTTCAATCAAACATAAGCCCAAGCCCAATCTTAGCCCAGTCATTTTCCCCCACCATATCTACGCGATCTGTATGAGATTTGGGTCGAGTGGAGGTGATTAAGAGCGGCGCTGCTGTGAGGACGACTGGCGGTTGGTGTGGCGGTGCTGGTTACGGGTGGTATCGACGGACGCAAGGTAGAGCTTCTGGCTGTCGCGAGCGGCGCAACTTAGAGAAGACACTGGCTCGCCTTTCGTGTTGGTCTGACGACGTGGTGGCTTGGGTTGGCGAAGGTTGGTGGTTGCCATGAGTGAAGGTACTGTGGCGGTGGTTTGAATTGAGTTTTAGTGTGATGGGAGGCTTGGGTCGCTGGTTTAGAAGTGATGAAGAGGCTGAAGGTTTTGGGTTGGATTAGAGGTCTCTGTGTGTGGGCTATGGGTTGTCGGCGACTGCAATTGAAGGTGGGAGATCGTAGAAGGTGAAAGGGATAGTGGTGGTATGGCGGTTGGCGTCGGTAATTGATGGGTGGCGTGCGGTGTGTAGTTGCCGGTAAAGTACCGTGTTACGGGGCTTATGAATTTGTGTTTTCGATAGTGGGGAATTTGGATGAAGACGTGGGGTGTAGGAGAGTCAGGTTTTGAGAAACTCCGGGGTGTTGGAAAGTTGTAGGATGATGGGCTGAATATATGTCTATTGTAGCGGATGAAGTGTTGGGTTTACTGGACGTCTGGACTCTCAATGAAGGGTAGGCTGTTAACTGTTGACACGAGGAAGATTGCTGGGTTGTTGCAACTATTCTGATGCATGAAAAATCCCAAGTTTGGCTCTGAAACTAAGTTGATGTAGCATTACATAAACATAGAGTGATGTAGGATTACTTAAACATAGAAGCAATCACATGGAAGGAGAAGAGGGGAAGTAGAAACTAGAAAAGAACGAGAAAGAAGACGAGAAGAAAAAGAAAGAAGAGAAAGAGGGGCGGTGGAAAAGGAAGAAACTTGTCTGCAACACTCAATTCATTTCATTACATCAAATCTGTCTCTCACATAAAGGCTGCATACATATATAAATTCCAAAACATAAAAGGGCCTTGGGCCAACCCAATTAAACTAATAAAGCATGAAATAAAAACAACCAAGTAAAAGCCCAAAATAGGTGATGTCCTCATCACCATAGCCTGCGGCATCAAAGTAATACGATACATGGAAGGATACTCTGCTCTTAATAGCCGATCTCTACACCAACAATCATCCTAGAATCTGATAGTATTGCTATTCCCCACTCATACGTCAATCTACATCCACAAATTCACCCTATAAGAACCACGATCTTTGACTGAGCTCCCCCTCTAGAACACCATATTTCGCCTCTATAATCTTTCTCGAAAAGCTTTCCCTCTCCACACCGAATCGCCACAACTACTTACCCAACAAGGCCTTATTAAACAATACAAAACTCCTCAATCCGAGGCTCCCAATTTTTATGGGACTCTCCTTCCCCAAACCGTCCCATAGAAACTCCCTTTGAATCATCTCTAATCTTTAATGGGGATAGGAAACAATGATAAGAAGTAGGTGGGTAGATTTGATAGAGTGGACTTAATGAGCGTAAGACGGCCTTTTTTTGAGAGGTACATACGATTCCAACCTGCTAACCTCCTCTCCACCCTTTCCACAATACTATTACAAATGTATATGTTTTTAAACCGTGCTCCTAAGGGAAGCCCAAGATAGGACATAGGCAGTTGCGTAGTCCTACGATCCAATATGGCCGCCAACTCCTCCACATAAGCGACATCCCCAACTGTGATGGCCTTAGATTTTCCCAAATTAATTTTCAATCCAAATACAGCTTCAAAGCATAGTAACAAACGACGCAAGTTCTTTAATTGCTCAGCCTCTGCATCACAAAAGATTAATGTATCGTCTACAAATAGCAAATTGGATACCTGTAACTGGTTAGTCATAAAGCCCTTTAACAGACTTTCTCCCACAACTTTCTCAAGCATACTACTTAAGAGCCTCCATAACAATGACAGACAATAATGGAGACAACGAATCCCCTTGCCTCAAACCTCTACTACTCCGGAAATAACCCTCAGAAGTGCCATTTACCAAAATCGAATAGGAGACCGTAGATATACAAAACTGAATCTAAAAGCACCGATTGGTGAACACTGCCTGTAGACTGTAAAGTGAAGAAGTGAAATCATTTATGACTCAGGCTTTTTCATTGTGGTTGCATTGTTAATGAAGTCACACGATGAGGACTGGTTCCTTGCAAATGCACACAAGTCCCCTTGGTATTTCCTTCTACTGGTCGGATAGATACTAGCTACTTACTTGACGTGGAGTGGGTATATATATGGTGCCTACAGGTTTATATGCTTGATGATTCTGTTCATTTTCACCTTCCTTGTCATTTATTGATATCATTTGTCACCATCATCTACTAAACACCTCTCTCAATAAGTTCAACGGTAAATATGAAAAACCTTTGTGCTTGTTTGGGAAAAATTATAATGAGATTATAATGAAGACGAGTAATAGGTCCCACAAAATATGTGGATAATAAGCGGGTAGCAGTAGCGAATGGGTGGTTGAAATTAATGTTTGACTTTAACTTTAAATTATATGGTGATTATAATGAAACCCAAACAAGCTCTTAGTTACTTCTGAAAGATTCTTGTTTTCCAATGTTCTAAACGGATTACAAATTCCAACTTTCTTGCAGCAACTCAAGGAGGTCTTAGCGAAGCAAGCTGAATTGGGTTGTGAAGTTGCAGAAATACCATCTTGCTATTTATCAGATTCTGTGCAACAAGCAGATGAAAGGGGAGAAAATAAAAGGGCATTCAATAAGAGGGAAAGGTTTCAGAAGGGTCTCAACAAACGGGGAAGATTCCACCAAAATGACCGGTTCTCTAAGAGGCAAAGGCTAAACCATGATTCAGCAAACTTGCATGGTCAAAACAATCACTTTACTAAGAGGCAGAGTGTGGCAAATGATGGCTCCATGAAACAATGTACGACTAACAAAAAGGAGCCATCTCTTTTGCAGAAACTTTTGAGTTCTGATATTAGAAGAGATAAGCGGCATCTGTTGCAGGCTTTTAGGTTCATGGTGATGAATTCGTTCTTCCAAGAATGGCCCGAGAAGCCTCTGAAATTCCCTGTAGTTATTGTCAAAGAACCAGGAGAGGAAAGCAAAATTGCAGAGGAGGAATATACTCAGATAATGAAACATTGTAATGAAGACGCCGATGAGTGCAGCAAGAATGAAGCTGATGTCATAAGTAAAAATTCCTGATGAAGTGTTGCTAAATATGAAGTGAAAAACCATAAGTATGACTGTAGCACAAATCCTTAACTCGTTTATATTTCTTTTGAATGTGAATTTCTACGTTATGTTTAGTACAGAATCCTTAAGTATGACTGTAGGCCCAACTTTTCAACTGAAAGTAGCACACAGAATTGAGAGAAAATTAGTTGCATTCTTGAGAGCTTCAAGTTGGGCATTTAAGTTTGTTAACATTTGGCAGCTAACTCTATCAAGATACGAGTTTGGAAGCTCTCATCTTTATCCGAGCTTACTAATCTTAGTTGGAGCTCTTACATGAACTTTAAAACCGGAATTTCACTTTTTTTCTTATCGAAACGAGGCCTTTTTGTATCACGTCGGGTTCCAAATGTGTTGAGCTATCTTGAACTTGGACTGCTCTGTCCAAATCTATTCCCTCAAGTGTTGTGTCATGTTATGCGTAACACGTTTACCTACGAATAACTTTTCAGATCAAATATTTTTCGAGTGGGTGAGAAGAGCACTTGGTGTCGTCCATTAGATACCGTTGGTCGAAGCTTGGTGACATCAAGCCTAAGTTGGTATCTAAAATTAAATCATTATTAAAGCTCAATTAAGGCAGATTAGCCGTAGTGGTAAGTGGTAAAATCTAAAATGTGACACTCCATAAATGGTGAGTTTCCATCAATGGAAAGCCCCATAAATACTGATTTGATGCCTTGTGCATTCATAAGCCCTGAGTGCATATTAATGGTTCATTTGGTTGAACTTCTGTAAAGATAAAGTTGTTTATAATACTAAGAAACTGTTTTTGAACATGTTAAGATATTTTTAAATGTATTTTGTCTGACTAAAAGAGCTTTTAAAGAAGAAGAATGTTATCTGATATTAATGGAGGTAAAACACCAATCTAGGCGACCACATTTAATATGTTCAATTAAATAAATTAGATGAGATTACGTTTAAGTGAATTTATCATTTAACATCATACAATTGTCACCAAGACTGATACTTAACACTAGTGCTACCAAATAATATTAATCTTTAAAAAGGACTTTGCAGGACATGCCTAAATCTATAGGTAAACAGTATATCTTGTTACACGTACATCGCATTAATATCTTCAGTAGAGCAAAATCGAATAGGATTGGTCACAAACTCTGCATAAAGAAAGTGTTCATAAAATGATATTTTGGATTAAGAACTTGTCCTACTATTTCTTTGGGCAAATCAGTGTATAATTTTTACGTTTATCTAAACCACACAGAATTTATCGTTAAAAAGATTTCGAATAATCATCGAATAAGTTATTTGGTTAACATTTGTGAGAATTAGTTTACATCAATACGACTTTTAGTACAAATTTAACATTAAGCAAGCAACGAATCGTTGGATTATTGTCAATTGAAAATGATTGAAATTGACTGTTTATGTTGTTAGAATTGAACCAAAGAGATCAAAATTTGGAACGTGTGGACCTGTTTACGTGATCTTCACATCTCCTTACATTTGAAAAGGTTTCAAGTTTGAATTTTAAAAGCTTGAATTGGTTACGATATCAACAATTCATCTATTTTGATGTGTTTAAATGGACCACGAAATTTATTAATTACACCACATTACAATTGCACAGTGACGAAAATATATTTTTCAAACATTACATCATATCTATTTTACATATATAGTCATGACCCATTTGAAAAATAAAAGGAGAGACAAAAAAGTGAAAGGAACACCGCGGTTTGAATGCATTGACTCGTAACCTTATTCTCCTAGCATGTCTTCTCCCCACCAATCTTAACAAAATAAAACAGTTTATCGTTCAACAAACCTAGGCCGTGGATTTTGCTTCTAAAATTTACAACAACGCAGTTCAAATTTTGAGTTTAATTTGCACAATAAGGTAAATTGAAGGGAAGCATCCCATCGCAATAGACCATAACTTGGTTAATCAAAGGAATTAGAGCACGACCATCCAAGAAAAGGTAAATCGATGAGTAGCAAGAAAAACTAGTGTTAAATTAGGAAGAAGGTCGTATAAAATTTAATATATGTAGATAAAAGTTAATAAAAACCGTGACTATGTAAATCTTACGAATGAAAATAATATTTAATCGGTTTATAAGTTTGAAAATGTTTACCATTTTCAAAAACACTAAAAATGGTGCAATTATTGTTTCTGTTGCCGCTGTTCTCCATAGACGGCCCCCTGCAGCAATGGTTGATTGGACCCTTCTTTAATGGATAATTATTTGTTAAGGCCCATGCGCCGTCTGCTGTCACACTTAGGTCTCGTTTGATACTCATTTTTTTCAAAATGTATTTTTTTTTTTAACCACATATTTTTCATTTAAAATAATATTATACGAAAATTAAAAAATTTTACTTATTTTTCAACCACAAATTTTTCATCAATTTATTATTTCAAAATATATTTTTACATAAAAATGGCTTTCAAACACTCTCTTATCAAACAAGCCAACATAATAAATTCCCATTCATGGAAATACAGTGACTAATACTTTTAAAGATCCCATTTCATCAATCATATGTGAAATTTACTATTTTATTAATTAATTAATATATATATAAAAATTAATTAATCTACTATATTCTATTCCAAAACCCCTCTCTCTCTTCACTCTCTCATCTCCCATCTCCATAGTCTCTGTCATCGATCCAATGACCCATCGCTACTGCAAATTCGGCTTTCTTTGGCGAGACACACATCGGAGGTGTGTGTGGTTGGCGGTATTAGTTAAAATTAAAGTAAAAAATTAATTTTAATGTTATATTTTATATGATTTACAATTTTTCAACTAGAGATTCCATCAATTTTTATCAAAAGCTATTAAAAATCTAATTTTAATTTTCACCAAACAGGGACTAAATTTTATTAGAAACAAAGTTTTGATCAGTTATATAAACCTTTTTTTTTCCTTGAAAAGCTTCATTAAAAATTAAGAACAAAAATATGTCCCCATTCGTAAGTCATTGGTTTATTTGGCGAAAATACGAGGGAATTTCAACTTGTACTAAACAACAACTTTCTAGTTTATACTTTTTTCGGACATTATTGTTTTAATCTTTATTTTGAGTTAAATGCGTTGACAGTATATTTCACATACTAAAATCGTACATAAATTCATAAATTTGCATTTTATTTATATTATTTGTTTATCTCGATTTCTACGGACAACAAATGTCGTGCTCACTCGCGCAAACTTGAGCTAATTCCGGCACGTGAAAACAAGTTGTTGGCTGACACTACTCCGAAAATGAGAAGGTAGGAGAAACTCAACGTCGCAAGACAAATGTGTTCAGGTTCTGACGAAAGACTCATGAAATGATTGTATAATAATCGCCAATCACACACGATTAAACCAAAGTTAAATATTGTAAACTTGTATTTAAGTTAATGCACAACCAATAAGAGAGAAAACCAAGAGTAGCTATAGTGGTCAAGAGTTGCATTAGTTTCTTCATGTTACACTGTGTGGTATTTATAGTGTTACAAATTAAATTGTAGCATTTGGATGAAAGTACACATGACCTCATCTCCTTAACTTAAGCATCTAATCATAGGCATCAATTTTGGCTAATCTTACTAGCCTGTGATGCACTCAATGTTCTCATCGAGCCACCATTTTTCTGTTGATAAGATTTGACATTTGTAGTTATTACAAAGGCTTCATACAAAGGTCTAAGATTCGCCACCCCCATGTGAGAGCCCTTGTACAGGCCCTGTGCAGGGAGCTTAATTCTATTAATAAAACTTTAATTGATCAAAATTAACAAAATAATTTACGAGACTAATCGAGTCCAAAATCATATATGAATTTTATCCGTACATTGAAGCTATAAATAAACTCAACGTTGTATCAAAATCATACATGGATTCACATATTTGTGTATTATACATACATAAATTAAATTCTCTATCAAAATTAAACATTCCATGTGACAAATTGTATACAAGAAAAATTATAATTTTATTTTTCATTTCTTCTTATCATGATACTTATGGCATTAACTTTAATAAATGTTGATTGTTATGCTATTTTCAAATGAATTATTTTATTTGTTTTTGACATTTAGAATCTAGCACTTCATTATTGTTGTTTCCTAGTTTTTGGTTTATTATTTGGATATGTAATTTGGTGTTTATTCTGTACTAGATATTGTATCCTATTTTGTGACATATTTTACAATATATTGGATGATATCTAGCCTTATATTTTTAGTGGATTAAGAAAGTGTTAAATATGTTTTGATGAATTGGGATAAGATAATTTGTATTGTCAATTCACAATTTCTAAAGAAAAAATTATGAGTAAAATCGAATCGAAATCGATGGTTCGAATTCGGATTTGATTTTAGTAATTAAGTGGATTCAAATAATCTCGTGCAATTAGTGATTTCATGTATTAAAATATTCAATTGGTATCGATGCACGAACTTAATTAAATCATTAATAAACACTCAAAGCAGTTCTATTTCAATAGTTTCTTAAAATTGATTAAATCATAATTTCTTAGATCTAATGACACCATCTGACATAGTTAAAGCAAATATAAAGCATGGCGGCCTTAGCGCGTGGGTGCGAGGGTTTGGGCGAATAGTCCAATTAAATTGACATTACAAGCCAAAATCATTAATTATTGATTGACACTATCGAATAAGGGCCTGTTTGGGCCCGATTTTTTCACCCAAAAAATTGATTTTTTGACCGTTATTTCATTATTTCTGTCATCATATTTGAATTTTTCTCTCACGGGTGGACCCCACTTTTTTCCTAACGGTCAAAAAATCAATTCTCAAAATCACTCCAAAACAAACTCTAAATTAAATATTAAAGTCAATGTCATCAATTGACTCGTTAGAATTCACGTTATATGCACAAATACGTTACAACTTACAATAAAGTAGTTGGGTAACACCCTTTTGACGCAGCGAAAGAAATGAGTTCAAACGAAAACCTTAAGAACAAAAAATTTGGAATACCAAATAATAAAGATAATAAACTCACGAATTTATTAATGAAAGATAATGAAAAAAAAAATGAACAAAGGCCTTATTTATAAGGGTTTACATGGAAACATAGTTTAGAAAAGCTAAAAGTAATGAAAAAGAAGTTTAAACGAACTAGAATTGCAAAAAAAATCAAAATAAACAAATGGACAAAAATAGCGCCAAAATTTTAAAAATCAGTTTCAAAATATTCAGTATGTCCTACATTACCGTTGCCCACGAAGTCTAATTTGAGTTGAACCATGCATGGGCCTACTTTAGCTCATACGCTATAACTAAAATATGGGGAACACCACATAAATCCTCTATTTAAAAATCACATTTCAAAATTAGATAACTGACAAACTTTTAAAAATCACCTTCTATTTCTCTTTTGACCACATCCTAAACTTTTAAAAATCACCTTCTATTTCTCTTTTGACCACATCCTACCTCCGACGATGGCTTCGGCAACAATTTTGACGACCTATCCAGCACCGGTGACCTTTCCGACAAATATTCCAACGACTTCCCGACGATGGCTCCGACAACCGTTTCGACGACTACTCCGGTGACCGTTCATCTTTTCGACAACTACCTTTTTCATTTTTCTTCTTTTTTGGCAATGACCTGTGATCAGTTCCTTAGATCCGTGACTTGTACACATTGTGATCTGTAACTAGTTCTATTGAATTTGTGACCTAATCTGATGTGATGAATATGCAAATGATCAATTTCAGAATTAAGAAATAAAGTTTGAAATTTCAAAAATCTAATACTATTAGAATTTTAGTTATGAAATAATTAATCGAAAAAATATTTTTGTAATTAAATATGTTAAATTCACAATCTTTTTTTTCGTTTTTTGGGCAATAACATGTCACTATGTACATTGTGACATATAAAAGATGATTTTTAACTTGTGATTTGTTACCCATGACTCGTAACATAAAATGTGACATATAAATTTGATCCGTGACTTCTACAAAATGACGCGTAACCTGTTAATATTGATCTATGACCCGTTTATACTGATTTGCAACCCAAATGAAATGACTGTGACTTGTGAGCAGTAAACTGTGACCTTAACGGCAAATTGTAACCCGTAATGAATGAACTGTGTCGTTATGTGTTAGTTACCAAATTTGTTTTCAGTGTGATTGTCTGCGATCATGTTAGTCTAATTTGTGACTATATGTAACCAATTCACATATGATCATAGTTAATACAAATATGATCATAGGCGACTACAATGAAAATAGATTTGGTCACTCACCACCATTCCCAACGCCAACAATCAAACGTACACCACCTCACTAAAACCATATGTACTACCAGCAATGGAACCATTGGCACCGCACTACCATCAATACAACCAAACAACATCGCCATCGACGCTAGCACCATGACCAAGACCGGCCAAAATTGACACAAACTTGGACGCAAAAAGTTATAATTAACATATAAATAGTTACCACCATCACCAGTATAGCCACTCTACCACCAACACCGCACCACCACCATTTAATCCATATAATGCATTTTCAAAGCACTTTCCACTTCTAATTGCCGCCATTCGTCTACACCGCTAACCGTTTACCACCATCACTATAACGATACCACCACCAACAAACACCACCACGCCTCAACACTGCCACACCAACAGCACACACGCCCCACCACAGTACCCAACTACCACCTACATCACATAGAACTGCACCCATAGCCAACACTACCAGGACTACAACTAGCAGCAAACATCGTAGCAAAGCCGTCGCCGTCGTCACCACCACCACCAGAGCCAACGCAACATAGCCGCCGCCACCACCACAGTACCTAACTACCACAACCACATCATACAACACCGCACCTACAGCCAACACTACTGCGACCACAACCAATAGTAAATACTACAATAGAGCCGCCGCCGCCGCCACCACCACCACCAGAGCTAAAGCAAACAGAGCCACCACCGCGACCACCACCAATAGCAAACACCGCAACAGAGCCAACGTCACCACCACCAAAGCCAACGAACCACATATCAGAAAATCATCACACCCCCACCACCACCGCATCTATACCACCATCTCCAGAATTACCACCACCACAACAGTGAGTCGTCGCTTTCGACAACGATAGCGTCGTCGACATGGCAAAGCTTTCCACGTTGCCAGAGATAGCGAGGCGAATGAGTTAGTGGGTAAAGAGAGAAGGAAAAGGGTGAGGATGAGGGTAAAAATGAATTCGATTTTGAACAAATGGGATTGGAAGTGGGGCCAGGGTGGGATGAGGTTAAATTATGATTTTATTAAATATAATTATTAAAACCTAATTATCACCTGATTTTTTAAATGATATTTAAACTCCTTGAATTTTTGGAAAATTAGTTTTTAAATATAGGTTTCTTGGTAATTTTCCCTAAAATATATTTTTCAAACATTAAATCACATCTATTTTACAAATATAGTCATTACCCATTTGAAAAATAAAAAGAAAGAAAAAAGTGAAAGGTAAGCCGCAGTTTGAATGCATTGACGATTATACCCTTATTCTCCTAGCACGTCGTCTCCCCACCAATTTTAACAAAATACAACAGCTTACCATTCAACAAACCTAAGCCATGAATTTTGCATCTAAAAGTTACACAATGCAATTAAGATTTTGACTTCAATTTGCACAAAAAGGTAAATCGAAGGGGAGCGTCCCATCCCGATAGACCATAACATGGTTAATTAAAGAAATTAGAGCACCACTATCCAAAAAACGTAATCGACAAGTAACAAGAAAAACTTGTGTTAAATTAGAAAGTATGTCCTATAAAATATATAGATAAAAGAAAATAAAGCTACGACTATGTACATCTTCCGAATAAAGATGATATTAAATCGGTTTATAAGTTTGAAAATGTTTACCAGACATGTTCTAAAAAGGGGTTAAATTCATAAATGATCATTCAACTTTATACTTAGTATCACCATATTCACTCAATTTCATATAACGTTTCATCGTGGCAACCCAATTTCAAATAATGTTTCAACATGGGCACCCAAAATTTTCATCCTACTCACTAATTTTAAAAGGAGTAAAATGGTAAATTTGCATTATATACAAAAGAATTTTTTAAAAAACAAAAATAAAAGTTTTTTTATTTAAAAAACCTTTATTTAAAATCAGTTTTTATTTTATTTTTCCAAGTAACCTTTTTTAAAATAAATTTTTATTTTATCTTAGTAACGTTTTCTTTAAATAAGTTTTTATTTTATTTTATAAAATTTTTTAAAGTAACTTTTTTTTTAAATAAGCTTTACATTATTTCATTTTTTTAAAAATAATATTTATTTAATTTTTTTAAATATATTTTATACTTGATAGAAAGTTGCCGTTTTGCCCATTTTAAAAAATTAATGAAAATAGTGAAAAGAAATTGAGTGGCCATAGTGAAATAAAATCAAATTGAATGATCATAATGACACTAAGGGTTCGTTTGATTGCAAAGATGTGATTGAATTGAATTGAAAACGAATTTCAGGGAATTGAATTGCCTAGAAATTATTTTTCTGGGAATTGTAAATTATTGTGTCTGATTGGTATAATTTTTTACGTGGAAAATGTTGAAATAAAAGTAGTTTTTGATGTTCGTTTGGCTTCGTTTTACATGAAAAATGTCAATTAAAGGAATATATTTTACTGGTATTGGGAATGAAATTTATTTTCATTGCCAAAAATAAAAAAAATTCAAGAAAATAATCTATTTTTTGGTGTTCGTTTGATTTAGTTTTACATGAAAATTGTTAATTAAAGGGAAATAATTTTTTACTATAATTCTTAGAATTTGTTTCTATTGCCAACAAAAAAAAAAGGAAAAAAAACTGGTACAGTGGCCGGAATTGGAATTATGATGAGAATTCCAATTCAAGGAAAATGTGGAATTCAGCTTAGGTGGCAAAAAAGGTAGAAAATGAATTCAAGTTAAAAAGAATGCTATCGAGCAATGCAAAAGTTGAAATTGGAATTCATTTTCCATTTTCTAGGGAAAATTTTGGCTTATCAAACATATTCTAAGGGTCCGTTTGATTGTAAAGATGGAATTTGGGTGGAAAGAAAATGAATTCCAAGAAATTAAATTACCTAGAAATTGTTTTACTAGGAATTGTCAATTATTATGTTTGATCAGTATAATTTTTCACGTGAAAATTTTTGAAATAAAAGTGTTTTTTGGTGTTCGTTTGACTTCGTTTTATATGAAAATTGTCAATTAAAGGAATAGAATTTATTGGTATTTGGGATAGAATTTGTTTCTATTGCCAAAAAAAGCAAAGAAAATCGTCGATCTTTTAGTGTTCGTTTGACTTTATTTTACATAAAAATTGTCAATTAAAGGAAAATATTCTTTTACAATTAGAAATAAAATTTGTTTCCTTTGCTAAAAAAATAAAAAATAAAAAGCCTAAAAAATTAATTCTCACCATATATCAATTTGATGGAAAATGGCTGAAGTGGCATGAAAGTGGGAAAATGAATTACTTAGAAAAAAACCTATCAAACATGCATTTTTTGTTTTGGGTGAAAATCAATTTCCATAAAAAAGAGACTTATCAAACAGCCCGAGTGTCAAGTGAGTGTCAAGTTGGGTGAATATTAATGGATTTAACCCTCTCGAAAGACTAAAATGGTGCATTTACTGTTTCTGTTGCCACTCTCCTCCATGGACGGCCCCCTACAGCAATGGTTGATTGGACCCTTCTTTAATGGATAATTATTGGTTAAGGCCCATGCGCCGTCTGCTGTTACACTTCTCAAACAAGCCAACATAAATAAGGTCTCGTTTGGTAACTATTTTTTTCAAAATGTATTTTTTTCTCTTTTATTTTGAACTACACATTCTTTATTAAAATAATATTACACGTAAATCAAGAAATTTTACTTATTTTTCAACCACACATTTTTCATCAATTTACTATTTCAAAATACATTTTTACATAAAAATGACTTCCAAACACCCTCTAAATTTAAGTCGAAGTTTGATTATGATTAAAATTTAAGTTAACAATTATTTTTAATCATATATTTTATAGGATTTACAACTTTTTAACTATATATTTCATCAATTTTTTTTAATGAAAATCTAATTTTAATCTTTACTACATAGGAATAAATTTTATCTTAAGTCATCGATTTATTTGGCGAAAATACGAGGGAATTTCAACTTGTACTAAACAACAATGTGTATATTATACATACATAAATTAAATTCATTTATCAAAATTAAACATTCCACGTGACAAATTGTATACAAGAAAAAAACTATAATTTTTTTTTTCATTTCTTTTTATCATGATATTTATGACATTAACTTTAATAAATGTTGATTGTTATGCTGTTTTCAAATGAATGAATTTATTTGTTTTTAACATTTGTAGAATCTAATACTTCATTGTCGTTGTTTTTCTGGTTTGTTATTTGGATATGTTGAATCCTATTTTGTGACATAATTTTGTTATATATTGGATGATATCTAACAACATATTTTTAGTGGATTAAGAAAGTGTTAAATGTGTTTTGATAACATATTTTATTTATTTTTAGATATTGGAATAAGATAATCTGCATTATCAATTCACAAAATTGTGGGTAAAAATTGAATCAAAATCGACGGTTCGAGTTTGGATTTGATTTTACTTGGATTCAAATGATCGAATATCCAAACCGATCATTCGATGCACAAACTTACTTAAATCTTTTATAAATACTTTCAAAATCAGTGCAATTTCAATAGTTTCTTAAAATTGATTAATGGATCGTTTGTTTCTCATTAATGTAAGAATGAGGATAAGAAATATAGTCTTTATGAGTCACACAGAAAACATAGAAATTCAAATATGGTAGTTTGATATGAGGGATACGATCATTTTTTTATTTTAATGGTCAAATAATGAGAAACAAACGGAGGGCTAAATCATAATTTATTGGATCTAATGACACTATCTGACATTGTTAAAGCACCGGCGGCCTTAGCGTGTGGGGCGAGGGTTTGGCCGAATGGTCCAATTAAATTGACATTACAAGTGCAAAATCATTAATTATTGATTGACACTGTCGATTAAATTAAATATTAAAGTCAACCTCATTAATTGACTCGTTAGAATTCACGTTATGTGCACGTATACGTTACAACTTACAATAGAGTCGTTGGCTAACACTTGTTGCATTGGAAGTCTAGTTTGAGTCACCATGCACGTGCCTACTTTGGCTCATATTTTATAATCGGTCAAATTAAATTTATTTTTCTTGGGAATTTTGTATGACCAATAAGAATACATAGCTAGATAAGTGGAAATTACATAGGACTCTACTTTTAAAGATTGTATTTTAAAAATCAGAATTGTAGTTTATATACAAAAATAAGATGATTAGACAATATTTTAATGTTAAATAATAATATTATAAAATTCAATTAATTGTATAACCAAACCCCAAACACTAAGAGTGTGTTTGATTGTCATGGAAAATATTACCTAGAAAAGAAAATGTTTTCCATCTTTTGTGGAAAATAAAAACCACCTCTACCCAAGGAAAATATTTTCCTTAAAAACAAGGAAAATTATGCATATTTTTAAAAGTTGGAAAATGTTTTCCATAGAAAAAAATAGCAATCAAACACTCCAAGTAGAAATTTGGATGAAAAATTGATATTTTTCATGGAAAATAAATGTAATCAAACACACCCTAATATTCATTTCATTCCTTCTCCTCAATCCATTCTCTCTCTAGTCTCTACCTCATTGTTGCTGCCAAACGCCTCGACGTAGGAGCAACACTGCATGAGGCCATGCACCATCGTCGACGAGGCTTTTCTACGTAGTGTCGCGCGCAGAAGCCGCTCGCAAGGCTTCTCTGCTACAATGCCGCCCGCAGTGGCAATGAGAGAAGTCGGTCATCGAGGCGCCTTGCACAATGAATGGTGGCGGCGATGATTTACATGCTTTGGCTACGATTTTTTGTTTGTGGAGATGGTAGTGGTGATGGATCTGGAGGTAGAAATGGGTTTTGTTGGATCGATAGTGGATCTGACGGTAGCATTGTTGGATCTGGTGGTGGTGGTGATTTTTTTAGATTGGCGGTTGAGGTGGTTTTTGTTGATACAAGCAGTGGTGATGGTTATTGTGATTCATGCGGTGGTGGTGGTGCTTGCGGCAAATTTAGGATTTTGATTTTTTATTTTATGTGGAATTGTGGTTGTGGAGTGGTAGGATGGTGGTGGCAGAGAAGGAGGTGACGGGCTGTGGTGTAATTGAATTGCTGCTGGTGGTGGGCCCGGGCATGGGGAGTGTTTGTGACCAATTATCATTCGCTTACCATGATATAATATCATTGGCTTACTGTAGTTCTAAATATTACATGATTTTGTCAGCCATTAGAATATTATGCTAAAAGGAATCAGGGGTCGTTCATTTTATAAACGTTGTAAATTTATAGGAAAAAAAAAACTTTAATATTGGATGAATGGTGAATTTGTCTGACTCTTTCTTTCTAAGCCATGCCAACATTACCTTAAAATTAACAAAGTGCAGAAGACTAATATATAGAGAAGAATCGAATCTTCACATAAATAACACAGAACAAGAGACAAGACATGTACCCTCTATTCATGGTGTAAAAAAAAAAAGGCTCTCTTGAAAATTTTCCTTGAATATCAACCATTACTCGTGCTTCTAGGATATATTAAAATTAAATTTTTAGCAAAAATTTGATAATTTAAAATTAGGGAATTGTTAGTCAAATGGTAAACTAAAATTAATTCCACTGACGTGCCTCAAGATATCCATTTTGTCATTTTCAATTTTGCCCTTGATTTGAAAGAGTGAATGATCATTTTAGGAGTAGATGTTGGTATGTTATGAGTAATTCAGTCATGGAGGCAAAAATTACTTAATGGGGAGGAAGTCAAAAAGTCAAAAGTCCCACTATTTTTTTTTCCAATCAACTTTAAATTATCCTTTATGGCCCACAAAATTGCACCAAAAATCAATTTTCCTAAAAAGAATCTACTTCAAACAATGGCTAAGTCGTTTAGTCCCAACTCATCGAGGCCCACTATTTATATTTTTCTAGGTGCCGGCTTCATTTGTACTAAACATATACAAACCCTTCCTAGATAATTCATTGAAAATAATAAAGATTCTCTTTCCCACCCCCAAAAAAAAAATAAAAAATAAAAAATAAAAATAAAAATCCTATCAAGTGTCTCAATAGTTTAATTTAACAACCGAGCTGCACCAACAGTTAGTTTGACAACTCGGTTGACACTCTACTCATAAATCGAGGGACTCACACTCAATAAAAAAAATGACAAGCCCCCGAAGCTGTGAGGAGATGTAAGTGGACTGTACAAGTAAATTTATCCTTAATTTAAACAAGCAGTTGAAAATAAGGATCTAACCCGACATCAATTTGGACTGTACAAGCAAATTTATCCTTAATTTAAACAAGCAGTTGAAAATATAGTTCTAACCCGACATCAATTATTGGATTTGTTTTAATCCCTATCTACGAGTTAGTAAAGTACTAATCAAAATTGTAACACGTATTGACTATCAAAAACTTTGTACGGCTTAAATTTCAAAAGTTTATCGCGCCACGTTTAAAAGAATTTTATTTACTACTGCGTAAATATTGCGTAAAGTACAAATAATAAAGAAACTTATAATCTTTAAAATGTGCTTTTACTTTTTAGGAAAACTATTAAACTGTGAATACCAAATCCACGAAATAATTTTGATTAAAGCAAAGTCAGTAACTGATTGACTAATAAGCCCCGTTTAATTCCCATTCCTTGAAAAAAAAAATATTTTTAAACAATGTTTTGATATCATTTCAATCACACATTTTTTAATAAAATAATATTAAACGCAAATTCAAAATTTTTATTTATTTTTTAACCACACATTTCTCATCAGTGCACCATTCAAAAATTCATTGTTATCAAAAGAATGAGACTCGGTTAAATATGAAAGTGGATCGTGGGACCCTCTTAAATAAGGGCCTGTTTGGGCCGGATTTTTTCACCCAAAAAATTAATTTTTTGACCGTTATTTTACTATTCCAGTCGTCATATTTGACTTCTTCTCTCACAAGTGGACCCAACTTTTTTCCTAACGGTCAAAAAATCAATTCTCAAAATCACTCCTAAACATGCTCTAAATTACTTTTAGACTTCGGTCTTCCAAGTTTTGAAACTTCAAATTTCCCACACTATTTCAATTTTTTAAGCACTGTATTCTCCTCCGTTTTAAAAAAAATATCTTTAATAATAATAATAAATATTATTATTATTATTTATTTTTTTGGTCACAAACCATTATGGAAGAAGGAACAAAAGGTAGAATTTATTTTCTTTAGATCGGTGATATTTGCTTTACTTAGCGAAATATGCACTCCCGATGCTAATAATGATAGTGAGTATTGGTACAGATGATAATAAACTCTACCACTTTATAGTTCAATGAATTTTATTACAGCCATCGAACAATAAGTGATGGGTGCAGTACCAACTAGACCAATACTCGTTAGTATTCTTACAACGAACTCAAATTCTTAGAACATTCATCATCATTCTTGTGAAAACCAATAGAAATTTCATCGACTTTTTATATCAATAATTCAATGTCATATAATTTAGAAAGAATGAAAACACATTATGCACCTATCTTGTATAGATATACATTATATTTCAGTAGATTTGAATAAAAGTTGATAGATCTTGTGATTGAAAAATTGCGGATCAATAAAATGTATTGTTAAAATTTAATTGTTGATTTTAATTTAAAATTTTTATCTGAAAAATTCCAATTGGTGTCCATACTTTAGAAAGATAATGTGAATAATTCATTCATGACTCAACCCATTCCAGGGTTGGGTGACGCTTCTAGAACAACAAGGAAATCAAAAAACGACAACTACTCAGAGACGATTTCTCTTACGTTTTTCATTAACGAAAATGTTAATCAAATACTATTTTTCATTAAATTTGATCGAATTGTAATATATAATTCTGTGGAGCGTTGTCGCCAACCCTTTGCGACTCGTCTTCTCATTCTCTCTCTTCCCAATTTCTTGCAATCTTCGCCCCCCATCTCTAAATTCAATTACGCTGTACGCCTTTGACCTTTGAATTTTTCTCTCTTATTTCCCAAATTATAATGTGAAAAATATGATGATTTGGCAACCAGGAAATAAAACTCTTTCATCCTCCTCTCTTCTTTCAAGAAAAAAGCCTTTGCCGTTGAATATCCAATGCAAATCATTTAATACTGTAGCTTATATTTGCTTTATTCTTTGTGTTGTTGTGTCATCAATATTTATTACTGGGTAATTTTTCAGTTCAAACAACTTAGACAATTTATTATAACACGGAGATCTCTTATATTTTACTGGTAGTTTTGATTCTCAGTACAAGTTGTTAGTATTGTGAATTTATTTTTTTATTTCAATTTTTGGCGATTTTGGTTAAGATCAGTTTCTGGATATTGCTTTGATTTCCGAGTTCTGGTGATTTTTTTGACTGGGATTAGCATCTGGGAAAAGAAAAATTCACATGTATGTTTTGATTTTTGATTGCGAGCTGCTGAAGGGTTCTTGGATCTCTAGATCATGTCCCAACAGCGCCCTATATTGATTCCTTCACCACGAACCCCCGGTAAATAAGAACTACCATATACCCCTATTTCGTTGAAACCAATTTCCGAGAACCCTAAACCTTTTTCTGGGATGGATTTAAATTTGAATTCCCAGTTCGAAAGTGGAAATTCTCCACTTCCGGATTTTATCCGAAATTCCTCATCCCAGCGAAGTACTTCGTCAATCCAATCGATTTATTCAAAGGCCTCTGGCGGGCATGCTGTTAGGGAGGTTGGCTTTGAACTGGGATCAAAGCCTTCCGTGAGGCACGGGTCAAGGGGAGCTGATTCCGAAAGGTTTAGCTCCTCCTATAAAGAGATTAATGATCAGGATGCAAGGTTGGTTTATATAAATGATCCTGAGAAAACGAATGGGAAGTTTGAATTTGCCAGGAACTCGATCAGAACTGGGAAATATTCTATCTTGACGTTCTTGCCCCGTAATTTGTTTGAGCAGTTCCATAGAGTTGCCTACATATACTTTCTTGCAATCGCCATCCTCAATCAGCTTCCCCAGCTGGCTGTTTTCGGTCGTGGAGCTTCAATTTTGCCGTTAGCAATCGTGCTATTTGTTACAGCTGTTAAGGATGCGTATGAGGACTTTAGAAGGCATCGTTCAGACAAGATTGAGAACAACCGATTGGCGTGGGTTTTTGTGAATGATCAGTTCCAACAGAAGAAATGGAAAGATTTACGTGTTGGGGAGATCATTAAAGTTTCTGCAAATGAGAGTCTTCCTAGTGATATGGTGCTGCTGTCTACGAGTGACACTACTGGCGTTGCTTATATCCAGACGACTAATTTGGATGGAGAATCAAATCTGAAGACTCGGTATGCAAAGCAGGAGACCCAAATGAAAAACCCCGAGAAGGAAAAGATAAGTGGATTGATCAAGTGTGAGAAGCCCAACAGGAACATTTATGGTTTCCAGGCAAACATGGAAATTGATGGAAAGCGTGTTTCCCTTGGACCGTCGAACATTATCCTTCGTGGTTGTGAGCTTAAGAACACTAACTGGGCACTTGGGATTGCTGTTTATGCTGGTCGAGAGACAAAAGCGATGCTCAACAACTCTGGAGCTCCATCCAAACGAAGCCGCCTCGAGACAAAGATGAACCAGGAGATTATTTACCTCTCTATATTTCTTGTAATACTGTGTACAATAGTTTCTGTCTGTCATGGTGTTTGGTTGAGGCTACACAAGGATGATTTGGTTCTAATGCAATTTTACAGGAAAAAGGACTATTCGAAACCTAAAGTTAAGGATTATAATTATTATGGTTGGGGTATGGAGATATTCTTCGTATTCCTCATGTCAGTTATTGTGTTCCAGATCATGATTCCCATATCATTGTACATATCCATGGAACTTGTTCGTGTTGGTCAGGCTTACTTTATGATCAGAGATAATAGGATGTTGGATGAGGCCTCCAATTCAAGATTTCAATGTAGGGCTTTGAATATAAATGAAGACTTGGGGCAGATAAAATATGTTTTCTCTGATAAAACTGGTACACTGACTGAGAACAAGATGGAATTTCATTGTGCAAGCATAGGAGGTGTAGACTACAGTGGTGGGAAGGCGTTGGCTGAAGATGAACAGACTGGCTACTTGGCTAGAGGTACTACAACTTCTCTTTGTGTGTGTCTGCACTGGTCTGTTTTCTTTATATTCTCAGTCCTGCACATGGTTTTCA
The DNA here is from genome assembly GCF_002742605.1 of Olea europaea var. sylvestris. Taxonomy (NCBI): domain Eukaryota; kingdom Viridiplantae; phylum Streptophyta; class Magnoliopsida; order Lamiales; family Oleaceae; genus Olea; species Olea europaea. Next base: position 6,791,357 of record NC_036239.1, read on the forward strand.
TTCTAAACATATTATTAATAGCTGCCTTATTTGTCATCAGTTGACGGGCAGGTTTTCAGGCCAAAGATGAAGGTAAAGGTGGATCCGGAGCTTCTCAGTTTATCAAAACAAAAACACACAGATGAAGGCAGACATGTTCACGATTTTTTCATAGCATTGGCAGCTTGCAATACAATTGTGCCTCTGACTGTGGAGACATCTGATCCTGCTCTGAAGTTGATAGATTATCAGGGAGAGTCTCCAGATGAACAGGCATTGGTCTATGCAGCTGCAGCTTATGGTTTTATGCTTACTGAACGAACTTCAGGTCATATAGTTATTGACATTCAAGGGGAAAAGCAAAGGTAACTCTAAGCTTCTTTCTTCATACTTCTCGAGCTCGATTTTACTTTGCAAGCCTCATAAGTGCAGTTACTTGCAGCTTTTAACAAGTTATTAGACTGTCAATGATATAGTTAGAATGTTTCTATGAGATTGCTCATACTAGAAAAGTCAGAGTCATGAAAAGATTGGAATTGTTACTATTATACAGTTCAATTGTTGCAATAGAGGATTATGGAGGTTCTAGTTGTTTCTTCCTTTGTTGACGACTTATGGAGCTCATTTGCTAACAGTGGTTGTCTAATTTGTTGCGCCTGTCAATTTTTCTTTTATTTTTTTACTTCTGCCCTTGATATTAATGTTTTACCCATAAATGGTCACTGCAGGTACAATGTCTTGGGTTTGCACGAGTTTGATAGTGACAGGAAGAGGATGTCAGTCATACTAGGATGCCCTGACAATACGTTTAAGGTATTCGTTAAAGGTGCTGATACAACCATGTTTAGTGTGATTGATCAGTCCTTGAACTCGAATATTGTGAAGGCAACTGAAGACCACCTTCACTTCTATTCCTCAAAGGGTTTGAGAACACTTGTTGTTGGAATGCGGGACTTGAGTGCATCTGAATTTGAACAATGGCAATCATCTTACGAGAAAGCAAGCACTGCCTTGATGGGGAGGGCATCTTTACTCCGTAAGGTTGCTTACAACATAGAAAACTCCCTTTGCATATTAGGTGCATCTGCGATTGAAGATAAATTGCAGCAAGGAGTTCCAGAAGCAATTGAGTCCTTGAGAAATGCTGGTATCAAGGTTTGGGTTTTGACTGGGGACAAGCAAGAAACAGCTATTTCAATTGGCCACTCCTCTAAGCTCCTGACAAGTAAGATGACCCAGATTGTAGTCAACAACATCTCTAAGGAGTCATGCAAGAAGAGCCTAGAAGATGCTTTGTTAATGTGTAAGAAGCTTACTATTGCTTCTGACGATACGGGAGGAGGTTCTGGAGCTAGATTGACAGAAATTGCATTAATTATTGATGGTACAAGCCTTGTTCACATTCTTGACACTGAACTTGAAGAACAGGTTAATGATCGTCTACTCTACTTATTCTCTCTCTATATCTGAGTTACAGTCTATTTTGATACTTAGCTTGTACCTGTCGATCAATTTGCAGCTTTTTGAAGTAGCCAGCAAATGTACTGTGGTATTGTGTTGTCGAGTAGCTCCATTGCAAAAGGCTGGAATTGTTGCCCTGATGAAAAACAGAGCTAATGAGATGACTCTTGCTATTGGTGATGGTAAGCATTGTTATCTGTGAATGTTATTGACAAAAATACGTACGAAGAAGGGAATAATAAGCAACCATCAAGCTATGGTGTCAGGCAATTTAATTTAATATTTTTATTTTTTATTTTTGTCTGAGTTTCAGGTGCAAATGATGTTTCAATGATCCAGATGGCTGATGTTGGTATTGGCATCAGTGGACAAGAGGGTAGGCAAGCTGTCATGGCATCAGATTTCGCAATGGGTCAATTTAGATTTTTGGTCCCATTATTATTGGTACATGGACATTGGAATTATCAGCGGATGAGTTACATGATATTGTACAACTTCTACAGGAATTCAGTTTTCGTTCTTGTATTATTTTGGTGAGTTTTCTGTTGATGAAAAATACAAATATAAATTCCTTCTTTATCAGTACAATATTAGAGAAAGCTAAAGACAACTTTAGTTTACTGTTGTTTGTAGCATTTTAGTCGCTACATTATTTGCCTGGTTTTGTGACTTCCAAAAAATAAATAGTAAGAAAAGGCATCAGTTTCTTGACTATGCTTGAATAATTTAAAGCTGAGAAAGTCCAAAAATACCCTAATCGATAATATTTTGAAATAGTTGTTAATCCTCTGCTTATAATAAATGGAAATTTTGTACTCGCTTCTTTTAGCATTTGGCCCTTTTCATCCTTTCAGTTGACCTCAAATGCATTCAAGTGAATGCTACTCATTTTACTTTATTTATTTATTTTTTATTTTTTAATGAAGGATAAACTGAAAAAGTATTTTGTTATTCTCAATTTTCTGTTTGTCTGAATCTGAAATGACACTCAAGCAGAGTTAAAGGTTCAAATAATAATATTGCATCTCTGTATAAACTAAGACTATAAGACTGGCACGTTAAAAATATTAAATTTGAATTATAAAAATGTAAATGAACATGTGCGTAGATTTGCTGTCTAACTTGCACAATTTTTCTTCACAGGTACACTCTCTTTACAAGTTTCACATTGACAACTGCTATCACCGATTGGAGCAGTATGTTATATTCAGTAATCTACACCTCGTTTCCTACTATTGTTGTCGGGATCCTTGATAAGGATTTAAGTAGAACAACTCTGCTGAGGTATCCACAACTTTATGGGACAGGGCAAAGGCAAGAAAGCTACAACGCAAAATTATTCTGGGTAACAATTTTGGACACGTTGTGGCAAAGCATAGCAGCTTTCTTTGTACCTCTGATTGCATATTGGGGAAGCGATGTTGATGGTTCGAGCATTGGAGATCTTTGGACAATTGCAGTGGTAATTATGGTTAATTTACATTTGGCCATGGACGTCTTTCGCTGGTATTGGATTACTCATGCGGCCATCTGGGGATCAATTGTTGCTACTTTCATTTGCGTCATGGTTATCGATGCTCTTCCTTTCCTACCTGGTTACTGGTAAGCTTTCTCTTCCTCGTGTTACATTCTTAATGTGAGAAATGCTACAAGTACAAGTACAGGCTGTTTTCACAGATTGGTTTTCAAAATGCCAGCCGGCAAGATTTCATTGGATTTTGGATAAAAAACAAAGTTAAACCAGCCAATCAAATTCTGCCTTCTCAGCACCTGTAAATCTATCTGTACAAGTAGCATTTTTGTCTTAATGTATACAAGCATATGGTGTGGGTTCTTGTGTCAAATAAATCCTACCAATTCTGGTTTATATCGGCGTTTTTTATGTGTCGTTTGATTCAGTGGTTGGCATAGAAATGCTGTTTTCTTTCTGGCCCATGTTTCAGAGACTAGCTCAATTCTTTTCTGAACTTTGTTGCTGGCTACTCTTGGGATTTGTAAATAGTGTGCATTACCATCATAATAAATGAAAACATAAGATAATTCGCGCGTTGTGCAGGGCATTCTTTCATATTGCTGGGACTGAATTGTTCTGGGCATGCTTGCTTGGTATCACAATAGCGGCACTAGTTCCTCGATTTGTTGTAAAAATCTTAATTCAGTATTTCGGACCTGACGACATTCAGATAGCAAGAGAGGCAGAGAAAGTCGAAAATTCAAGGGAGTCTCGAGATGCTGAGATTGAGATGAACCCAATTTTCCATCCACCTCGGAGATAACTAGTTTTAATTATCCATTCTTGTATTTTTCACTTCATTTGTAAAATGTGTCCCATTCTTTATCTGTCTACAGAAATTTTCTTAGACTCGCTAGGTTGTTTTTGTTTACTACCATGAAAGGATTGAAAGATGTAAAGGTTCTACTACATAAAGTCAGCAATTGTACATTATTTGTTTCTGTGTTGATGATAATATATACAACCCTTCACCAAGTTTGTTGCGTGAATAAATTTAGAGTTGGTCACCTGAATTTTGTTTGATATTATATTTAGGATGAGTTTGATTGCAAGCATGGAAGTTTGCATGAAAAAAAAAAAAAAAGTTCTATACAATTGTCGTTTGCATGGAAATTATTAATTAAGAGTTTGTTTGGTAGAGATTTTTCATCCCAAAAAATTGATTCTTTGACCGTTATTTTACTATTTTAGCCATAAAGTTTGACTTCTTCCTTCAGAGGTGGGATCCACTTTTCTCATAACGGTCACAAAATCAATTCTCAAAATCACTCCCAAACGGGACCTAAATGTGTTTAATGGACTTAATTTTTAACCTATAAAATGTTGTATTTTTTCATGAAGTGTGAATTGCTTATAAAATAAAAATCTCCTTTTTCATAAAGAAAATGTTTTTTTTCTTATTTTTGAGGAAAATATGGTCACGTAACCAATTTTTGAAAAATGTTTTCATGGAAAAAATATCGATATAGCACCTCGAAAGTATGAACTTGGATGAAAAAACTCATTTTTCATTAAAATAAAGTCAGATAAACACATCCTTAATGTTGCTAAATTGATCAAATCCATTGAGGGATTATGTTACGTTGCTCTTCGAAAGGAGGTGGCTAAAATTTTAGAAGTCAACAGAAAAGATGGAAATGAGACTTGGTTTTGTTGAAATATTACTTTTGATTATGTACAAACCCTTGGTTCACGATAGTTGGCTCATGCAAGTTTTCTCTTTTTACTTAAATTACATATTTTACTCACTGTGACAAGTCAGCTCGTGTGCTCGTGAGTCAACTTGTTCAAGTCAATGAATGACACGAGAAAATTGTTGCTCGGTTCACGCCCGTGTCTCGCTTCGTTAGTGAGGGGAATGGCTCGCCCACTTAGCACCCCTAGTTATTATTGAAATTGGAGAATTTGTTGCAAAACAAACTTTAGGGGAAGGTTTGTATATTTTTCAAAAGGGCAATTGGCACAAAACGCCAATACCTTTAAGGGTTATTGTGGAAAACGTCCTCACATTTTATTTTTTGACATTTTTGTCCTTATTTCTACCTTTCTTTGCGGAAAACTTTATTTTCACCATTTTTTGATGTAAAATGACCAAAATACCCTACTATTTAAATAAAATCCAAAAATAAAGAAAAAAAAATAAAGAATAAATTACAATCTTACTCCTAAATATTTTAAAAAATGCAAGTGAGTCCAAATAATTATTAAAAGTTTAATAGTACAAAACGTCCCTACGTTTTTTCTATAGTGTGAAAAATATTCTTACGTTTCAAATTGGTGAAAGTGATATTTTCCGTAATGAAACGTGAAAATAGGGATGAAAACGTAAAAAAAATGAAATGAAAAGTTGGGACGTTTTTCTGCAAGAAGCGTCAAACGTAGGGATATTTTTTGCTATTAGCCCTTACTAAAATATTAAAAATAACAAAAACTCTTCCCCCCCCCCCCCCTCTCTCTCTCTCTCTCTCTCTCTCTCTCTCGCTCTTCTCTTCTTATCCAAGTGGGCCAACCACTTTAGAAGTCAAAAAACTCTAGCAAACTACCATCCAAACTGCAGGACTACCATACCATCGAAAAACCCTCACTTCCTTTTACACATACCATCTAACATTCAATCTTGAAACCTTCATGCCAATAGATTTGTTAAGAAGTGCAAGTCAAAATACCCAACTCGCGAATGTAAATATTGGCGACATCACCTATTTCGAAGAGACCCATGCTATTTTCAACACACCAATCGACTATACTTACTAGGGCGTCTCTCTTCATGATGTTAAAATATCAACAGATAGTTTAGCGGTATGGAGGTTCAACGATTTGGTCGATGGTTAGTCGAAATTTTTTCACTTCTAATGTGGCAGTCCCATTTTGAGAAGAATAGGAGAAAGAGAGTTTTTTTTTTATTTTTTTTTATTTTTAGGTATAATAGCAAAAAAATCCCTACTTTTGACACTTTTTGCGAAAAATGTCTCTACGTTTCAATTTTTTTGTGTTTTCATCCCTATTTTTATGTTTCGTTGCAGAAAATATCTTTTTCACCAATTTGAAACGTAGGGACGTTTTTCACACTATAGACCAAACGTAGGGTCGTTTTGTGCTATTAGGCTTTTTAATAATTATTTAGATTTATTTGCACTTTTTAAAATATTTAGGAGTAAGATTGTAGTTTATTCTTTATTTTTCTTCTTTTTTTGGATTTTATTTAAATTGGAGGGTATTTTAGTCATTTTACATTAAAAAATGGTGAAAATGATTTTTTTGCAAAGAAATGTGAAAATAAGGGAAAAAATGTTAAAAAATAAAAGATGGAGACATTTTTCACAATAAACCTTAAAGATATGGACGTTTTATGCCAGTTACTCTGTGTGAAAAATAGGGGTTTCTGTGTGTAAAAATTATGTACTTTTTTTTTTTTTTTTATTAATATTTTTGTAATCTTAAGAGCTCTGATACACATTTGAGCCGCCAATCCCGTTTGTGTGTCTCAAGGTCGCCATTTTTTGTTCTTCACCCTTTTCGAGTAAGCTCCTCATCGTAATAAACTTCAATTGAAAGGACAAATTGTTCATAGTATTGTTTTGGGAACGCTCTTACTGATGTATTAATTGATTGAAGGTTGGTGCTAATGGACTGTAGACTTCTTTCTTTCAATCAGATCAGTGGGTTGGCTTGTAATTTGCGAGCAGTTGCTGTTCCAAAAAGTGTTCCATATCGTTTTTCCTGTTCTTCTCGGCCAGGTAACTAGAAATTTGTCCATCAATTCTCTTAAAATTTGTTGACATTTGCTTTTTTATTTTCTGAAAGGTTTATTATTAATTCCTATATGCATTATGCGCTCGTGAATGAAGAATCGCTGAAACATAAAGTGCTGCAGTTTTCTTTATCCATGTATTGTAATTGGTAGTTGCTCTGACTAATTAGTAAAATGAATAACCATTTTTATTAGTCAGTGTTGAAAATTGCTAATTACTTATCGTATAACACTTACTTTCAGGAACATCAACTTATTTTATTACTTCAAAGGAAGAAGAAAGTGGGTTGAACACTTGAACTTGTCATTATTTTTGGACATTTGAAGTTTGATTTTGAGGAAGGTCTTGTTAATATATATGAGCAAAGACTGCAAAGTTGAAGAAGAAAATGGCTTAATTTTGTTGACTTTACTTGCTTTTAATCTGTAAATTGCTAAATCGTGCTGAAATTGCACTTGGAAATGCACTAAACAATAACATTCACTTGTGATAAATTTGACGACTAAATACTAATCCTTAAAGTGGTCCTGACTCCTGGATGTATAATAAGTTTTCTGTTTATATTTTAGCATTATTTTTGCCCGTGGAACAATGTTTTTCGACAGAGAGATATTTATTATTTATTAATTTGATTCGGCTTTGATTGGGCACTGACGAATCTTAAGATATCTGAAACATTTAGCTATATTCTTTAGATTGTTTAAAGAACGCCAGGCCTTACATAGGTAGTTTGGTCAGTTATGTCACTTTTAACGCCATATCTGGGGTCTATTTTGGGCATTAAAGTTGGAATAGAAGTTATTTGATAGACCCCCGGTTAATTTCACTTACGTGAGGAGAAAGAAGGAGGGAAAGGCAGTGTAACAACCAACTGAGGCACCAGATCTGTTAGTCAGTTAAGGAGGGTAGTTTAGGGAATTATGTCTATAAATGTAATGGGAGGGAGAGTTATTTTTCATTCACGTTTTCTTGAGTATTTGGGGGAGAGACCAGGCCTCTCGAAAGCCTTGGATCTGTTCCCTTTTGTTTGCAGTACCTCACTCAGTAAATAACAGTTTAATTTCCATTGTTGAGCCTTATTATTATTCAGGGGTTCTATCAAATTGGTATCAGAGCATTCATCTTGGGAGGACGACGATCATTGATTGAGTGAATGCCTTGAAAACCCGAATGGATGGATCAAAGGAGAGATACAAGAAGAAATTGGAACAATGAGGACAGAGATTCAGTGAAATTTGTCGTCAATGATGGAACGGTTTGAATTCATCAGGAAGAAGTGGGAAGGGATGGAGATGGACCAAAAGGAGAAAGGAGTAGCATCCAGTTCAACGGAACCCACCCTCACCTCAGAGACCTTGACCAAGGGTAAGGGAACGAAAGCTAGGTCGGATGGCAGGGAACGCAGTGAGGAATTATGGAAAATGGAAAAGCGATCCTGACGACTAGAAATGCCGGTATTTAATGGGAAAGACCCCGATGGCTGGATATTTCGAGCTGAGAGGTATTTTGCCATGAATCTATTATTTGATTGGGAAAAGGTAGAAGCAGCAGGGATCTGTTTTGAAGGGGAACCACTAGCTTGGTATCAATGGGAAGATAGCCGCCAAGTCATCCGAAGCTGGGGGGAGTTGAAACGGAGGCTACTGGAACGATTTTGCCCTTCACAAGAGGGTACAATTTTAGAGAAACTTCTGGCCTTAAGGCAGGAAGGCACGGTCCGAGAATACCGAAGAAGGTTCAAAGTACTGGCCGCGCCCTTATCGGCAATTTCAGACGACGTATTGGAGAGCAACTTTATCAATGGGTTGAAGGCTCCTATACGGGCTGAGGTGAGAATGTTGAAACCTCGTGGGTTGGGCCATATCATGAATCTGGCCCGACGCGTAGAAGATCGAAATGAATTATTAAAGGAGGCCCTTATGTCGTATGGACCCAACAAGGGAAGAGTGGGTTATTCCAGCCCAGCAACTCACAGCCCACACTCCCCTTCATACGACCACACAGTCAACTCCCAGTACCCAAGTTCGTTGAATTCACCCGTTTCTAGGGCAGTGACTTCAGTGACCATGTTTCGGCCAGCTCCGGCAGCAAAGGGGGCGCCGACTGTCAAGAAATTATCGGACACTGAGCTATAGCGGAAGAGAGAAAAGGGCCTGTGCTACAAGTGTGATGAAAAATATGGGCCGCGGCATAAGTGTCGAAACAAGGAACTCCAGGTCCTTGTGGTGCAAGAGGAGGAGGACGAAGACAGGCCGAAAGAGACGATAGAGGCAGAACAGGGGACAAAGATGAGTGGTTTGGTGGAACTATCAATTAATTCGGTTGTGGGTCTCACGACCCCACGAACTATGAAGCTTACACGTAAGATTTTGGGGCATCAGGTGTTAGTCATGATTGATTGTGGGGCTACCCACAATTTCATTTCTGCCGAGTTAGCTGGAAAATTAGCACTGCCGATCACGCACACTGCTAGCTACGGGGTGCTCATGGGCACTGGACTGTCTGTAAGGGGTGGTGGGATATGCAAAGGAGTTACAGTATCCCTGCCTAGTATTGACATCATTGACGATTTCCTTCCACTGCAATTGGGGTGTACAGATGTGATATTGGGAATGAAATGGCTGGGATCCTTGGCCAAGATGCAGGTGAATTGGGAGTACATTGACCATGAGGTTTAAATTGTCAGGGGAATCGGTGGAATTGCAGGGGGATCCGAGCTTACATAAGACACAGGGGTACTTTTGGAACTCGGAAGCATGGGAGTCAACAGCGAACCTAAAGTCACCTAAGATACTAGTACATACATCGGGGTGTTACAACAGTTTCGGAAGGTGTTCGAATGGCCAAACAAGCTACCCCCTCCTCGAGCTCAAGATCATTCGATTGTTATGAAACCAAATTCAGCGCCAGTTAATGTCCGTCCATACCGTTATCCGTATGACCAGAAAAACGAGATTGAAAGGCTGGTTAGGGAAATGTTAGCTGCAGGAATTATTCACCAAGTTTTAGCTCTTTTTCAAGCCCTGTGTTACTGGTGAAAAAGAAGGAGGGCAGTTGGCGATTTTGTGTGGATTATCGCGCCCTCAACAAGGTTACTATTCTTGCCCGTTTTCCCATTCCCATGATTGATGAGCTGTTGGATGAACTACATGGGGCCAAGGTCTTTTCGAAGCTTGATTTGAAGTTTGGGTATCATCATATTAGGGTGAGGGGAGAGGATGTTCCCAAAATGGTTTTTCGCACTCATGAGGGCCACTACAAATTCCTAGTCATGCCATTTGGACTGACTAATGCACCGACGACCTTCCAAGGGTTGATGAATGAAGTCTTTAAACCTTACCTTCGAAAGTTTGTACTTGTCTTTTTCGACGATATCCTGGTCTATAGTGGGACAGCTGAGGACCACCAGCAACATTTGGAGACGGTTCTTCGTTATTTGCAAAACCACCAACTGTTTGCAAATGAGAAAAAATGTGTGTTTGGCCAAGGAAAAATCGAGTATTTGGGTCATGTTAATATCAAGTGAAGGGGTGGCTGCGGATCAGACCAAAATCCATACCATGTTGCACTGGCCAACGCCCAAAACCTTACGAGAATTAAGAGGATTCTTGATGCTTACAGGTTACTACCGGAGATTTGTTTCGGGGTATGCTAAAATAGCATGGCCATTGACTGATTTATTGAAGAAGGATGGTTTTTCATGGAGTGTATAGGCTGAGGCAGCTTTCCAGGCTCTGAAAGTAGTAATGACTGAGGTTCCGGTTCTGGCACTACCCGACTTTACACAAACATTTGTGGTGGAGACTGATGCTTCGGGGCATGGGTTGGGGGCAGTTTTAATGCAAAATCAACACCCCCTCGCTTATTTCAGCCAGGTGTTACCTCAGAATGCGCGCCATAAGTCAGTATATGAGCGGGAATTGATGGCCATTGTATTTGCAATTCAGAAATGGCGACACTACTTGCTAGGCCGGCACTTTATAGTGAGGACAGATCAGAGAAGCTTGAAATTTCTCCTCGAACAGCGCATAGTAAGCAATGAACATAAAAAATGGCTGACCAAGTTGTTGGGTTACGATTTTGAAATTCAGTATCGCCCGGGGCTCGAGAACAAAGCAGCAGATGCTCTTTCAAGAATAGAGCCAGCTCTGAGCCTCTTGAACATCACCGTTCCTAGGGTGATTCACATGGACGAAATCAAGAAAGAGGTGGCAGACGATGAGGAATTGGGAAAGATGGTAAATGGGCAGCAGTCAGGACAAACCATGAAGGAGGGATACTCACTATTAGATGGCCAGTTACTAGACAAGGGAAGGGTGGTGTTATCTAAACACTCCCAGTTTGTGACAAAGATATTACAGGAAAGCCATGACACCAAAATAGGGGGACATTCAGGCTTTCTTAAGACATACAAAAGAGTAGCCAGAGATGTGGATTGGAGCGGGATGAAAAAAGATGTTCGTGAATTTGTAGCTCGGTGTGATGTTTGTCAACAGAATAAATATATGGCCCTATCACCTGGAGGCCTATTACAACCACTCCCCATTCCGGATTCAATTTGGGCCGATATCTCTATGGACTTCATTGAAGGACTGCCTAAGTCAGGTGGATGGGACACTATTCTAGTGGTAGTTGACCGGCTGAGCAAATATGGCCACTTTGTTGGCCTCAAACACCCATTCACCGCCCCTCTCGTGGCAACCATCTTTATCAAAGAAATAGTCCGCTTGCATGGCATTCCTCAGTCAATTCTTTCTGACCGGGACCGAGTGTTCATGAGCAAGTTCTGGACAGAGTTATTTAAGGCTCAGGGAACTAGCTTAAAGCGCAATACAGCCTACCATCCACAAACGGATGGACAGACGGAGGTCGTGAATCGGTGCTTGGAAACCTATTTGAGGTGTTTTGCATCTCGCAAACCTCGCTTTTGGAGTCAGTGCTTAGCATGGGCAGAGTTTTGGTACAATACGTCCTTCCACACCGCAACAAAACACACCCCCTTCCAGATTGTCTATGACTGTGAACCACATCCCATTCTACCGATTGAGAAGGGACTCATTGTAGTATCAGCCGTGGAAAAATCACTTGCAGAACGAGATGAAGTTCTCCAAGAAATGAAAATGCAACTAACTCGTTCTCAACAACGAATGAAACTAGTAGCTGACGGACATCGGCGTGAGGTGCAATTTGAAGTAGGGGATATGGTTTATCTCAAATTACGCCCGTACCGTCACAATTCTGTGGCAACTCGCCCCTATGCTAAGTTGTCCCCTAAATATTACGGGCCATTTGAAGTGGAAACAAGGGTGGGCCAGGTAGCATATAAGCTGAAGCTTCCTGCTACTGTAGCTATACACCCAGTCTTCCATGTCTCCCAGCTACGCAAGGCTATTGGTTCTAGTCAATCCATCAAGCATCTTCCTCCACTACTCGAGGCAGAAGAACAGTTCCAGGTTGAACCAGAGGCAGTCCTACAAGTCAGGCAGGGGTCACCAAGCATAGGAAAGGAGGCCCTCATCAAATGGAAGCACTTGCCCAACTTTGAAGCAACCTAGGAACCTGTCAGCACCGTCCAACAATAGTTCCCTGAGTTCCACCTTGAGGACAAGGTGGCTTTTGGGATGAGGGGAAATGATAGACCCCCGGTTAATTTCACTTACGTGAGGAGAAAGAAGGAGGGAAAGGCAGTGTAACAACCAACTGAAGCACCAGATCTGTTAGTCAGTTAAGGAGGGTAGTTTAGGGAATTATGTCTATAAATGTAATGGGAAGGAGAGTTATTTTTCATTCACGTTTTGTTGAGTCTTTGGGGGAGAGACCAGGCCTCTCGAAAGCCTTGGATCTATTCCCTTTTGTTTGCAGCACCTCACTCAGTAAATAACAGTTTAATTTCCATTGTTGAGCCTTATTATTATTCAGGGGTTCTATCATTATTCCTTTGGAATTTTGCACATACTTCTGAGAACCTAAGTCTATGTTGGCAATCCAATTCCACAACAACTAACATGGTCTTGAGAGCCTTGAAAAGTTACGTGATAGATCATGGATGAACATTGTTGGAAAGATGACAAAATAATCCAAACTTATTTTTTTATCAGTGAAAATTCAAGTGGTTTTTAATTATGCCAAACTCATTTTCAATCACATATTCACGCAATAAAATATTTTGCACGTAAACCCAAATTTTTTCCCTACTTTTTAACCACACATTCTAAAAGAAAATCACTATTTCAAAACTCATCTTGATACAGGCCGGCCGTCAATCCTTTCTTCGACCTCTAGATAGGGGAGAGGGGCCGGCAAGCGTGTACCAAACCATTTCCCCCCCAAAAAAACTCATTAAAATGTTGTCAAACAGGGCTACAGGAATCAAATGTCATTGACAAGCTAGGTTTTTAGTATTATAATGGATAAGGTAATCTATAAATGGATTGAGCCCCCATTTGAGTCACATTATTGTAAAAATAAAAATGTAAAATATAACCGTTATGGACCTCACACGAGATAAAATGTCAAATGTGGTGGCTTGATGTGATGGATAATGGTCATATTTTTCATTTTAGTTAGAAAATAATGGGGATCAAACAAGGCCTGAATATATTAACTCAATCAAAGTTTCAATCTTTCGTGTTCTGATAGCGCTTTCAGTAAGTCCATGTTTACAAAAGTTACATCTTTTTATCACATTTTTGTGTTGTGTACATAAATTAATCTAAGATTTTTATGTGTGTGCACCTGTATAGAAAGACCCTATGAAGCTAACTCTCATACAAGTTCCTGGCAGCTGAGTGATATGGTTGTAAATTCAAGCAATATACTCTACAATATTTCTTCATTAATCACTGCAGATTCGTTCATGTCCATGATTGTGCTCGTGATATAATTATTGATAGTGTCAAGCTCTTTCTTCTCATCTTCTTCATTTTGTGGTTTCACAGGGCCATTTTGTTGCACACTGAGTTGTTCAATGAAGTCCTATAGGCTATCAGATCTTAGTACATCCGAGGTTGATAGCCTCAAAGCTCGTCCTCGAATTGATTTTTCTTCCATTTTTGATGTGGTGAGCCTTCATGTTGTTTAGCAGCTCCAACTTGTTCTTTAAAATTTGCTATCTTGTTATCTGGACTTCATTGTAATATTGGAATCGATGTTGGATCAGGTTCAACCCATTGTTGATGACGTACGCAGTAGGGGCGATACAGCTGTTAAAGAGTTGGTGCTCCTTTTATTTCTTCATTTGATTTTTATATTATTTTGTGATGTTTGAGGAACATGGAAAACTCTTGCGCTATTCAAAATCAAAATATATGTTGATCAACAGAAGGCCTCTACATTGATGAGGTAAAAAAATCAAATGGATCCAAGTAGAGTTTTCTGGAAGTTATCAATAAGCTAGACCCATATTGCAACCCAGCTATCCACGGAACGTGAGGTAGTATGTGAGAAAATTCCTGAGGACAATATTGGAAGCCTTACAAAATTGGACTAGTTCATGATATAAATTTGGTTAAAAAACTCACCAACCTTTTGGGTTATTGTTGTTTTATTCTGGAATCAGGTGGAAATTAATTTTAGGGATAGTTTTGTTTACTAAAACTAAGGTGTCTGGTTGTTAGGAGTGGGATCTAATTTCTGATTGTGGTCGTGAAAGCTTGAATGGAAGAAAAGGACACATTTTGTGAACCATTTATTAACTTAGGCATCATTAGTTGCAGTTGTATCGAACCAGGGAATGCTGATAGAGATTCTATTTATTTATTTTCCAAACGTATTTATCTATCCAAAAATGGGTGTAAGTAATGTTAATAGGCTGTAATTTTCTCCTGGTTGTGCTAGGGATTGGACCAAGTATTCAAAATTCACAAAATTTTAATTTATGACTTCTATGGTATAAAACACTTCTAAAGAGTTCATATGTAGCCAGATATTCCTGGATTCACCAGATATGCAACTCAAAGGCATAATACATATAGAAAATGATTCTAACCTTATCAATCATATATGTATCTGTAGGCCTTGTTGGGATGTTCTGCACAGTTGTCATTTCCTTCAGTTGAGGATGACTGCTATTTATGTTTCTCTTTGACAGCTATACAATCCGATTTGACAAAGTGAAACTAGACAATATAGTCGAGAATGTCAATGATCTTCCTGATCCAGAGGTATCTCTTTTGGACAAAGTTTTCACAGATTCTACTTGATATTCTACATGTTTAGTTGCTAAGTTTTATTATATTACATCATTTCTGTTTAGCGTTCAAGTCTGCAAGTCTATAACTTGTACTTTGATGATTAGCTTGATGCAGCTGTTCAAGAAGCATTTGACGTGGCTTACAGTAATATTTATGCTTTTCATGCTGCTCAGAAGCCAGTTGAGAAATTTGTTGAGAACATGGAAGTAAGTACTTTAACTTTATATGGTAGTTCTTGTATTGGAGTTCCAGGCTCAAGTTGCAGTTTCCCCATTTTCAATTTTGCCAGGGTGTTAGATGCAAGCGAGTGGCAAGGAGTATTTCAGCTGTTGGTCTTTATGTTCCTGGGGGCACAGCTGTTTTGCCTTCAACTGCTTTGATGCTTTCAGTTGTAGGTGACTCGGGTTAACTATATATTCCACATTTTTGGATTTATTAAATATTGATTTTCATTTCATGTTGTTTGATTGATGTGAGAATTCTTTAATCAGCCTGCCCAGATAGCCGGGTGCAAAACTGTTGTACTGGCAACTCCCCCTACTCAAGATGGCAGCATTTGTATGGTAATTGTTCTCTTCTAGTCAACTTGATTGAATACGATGTTGATGTATTTCTCACCAGCCATGTTTGCAGGAGGTCCTTTATTGTGCTAAGAAAGCTGGTGTTACTCATATTCTTAAAGCTGGAGGTGCTCAGGTTGGAATGCGGTATATTTTCTGAGTATACATTGTGATTTTAAGGATATTTTTTCTGATAATTCTGAAATTTGTCAATAATATGTGCAGGCCATTTCTGCCATGGCTTGGGGAACCGAATCTTGCCCTAAGGTATCAGTTTCTGGATGATGTGTGCATTCACTATAACATATCCACTGTAGTAGCAACTCAGTCTTTCTTTTGGTTCATAGAAGCTCACAACTCATTTATATTCAGAGCCAGGCTTTGACATGAGTTTTAATTCTCGCAGAAACTTTGTGAACTTTTAATTTATTATCAAAGTGTTTCGGTATCGTCATTTGGCATGTACTGCCACTAGTCGTGCATTTCATCCTCCCTGCTGTCTTCTCTGCATTACTGAATTCACCATCAACTTTATGGGGCTATCTGTTTGCCAACGTCAGAATACTTATTTACTATTAAAGAAGAATCACAAGTTTCTACCTCTGCAAAAATTTTGCTTTATTCTCTATAGATTTGGAGTTGGCCACATAATTTTTTTTTCCCTACTTGTTCGGCTCATTACTAAATCTTCTATGTTGGAGAATCCGAAGCAACCACAACAGAGACAGGTTTGGACCCTACTAGTATATATTGTAGATATAGGGAAAATAAAATAAAAATAAAAAAATAAAACAACACAGATGTAGAAAACTCTATTAGCAACCACAACAGAGACAGGTTTGGACCCTACTAGTATATATTGTAGATATAGAAGAAAAAAAAACACAGATGTAGAGAACCCTGGTAGACGCCTTGATTCTATCAAAAAGTAGGTCTTCGCAATGAAACATAAGAATATAGAAGATACATTAAAATGCTCGTGGACACACGAAAAGAAACTTGTATAGTTATTTATGGCTTTGGAGGATGAGTCATGACACTTTTTTGCGTTCTCTGTCACAGTACCTTTCTATTTTAAGATTCTTGGTTTTGGAATAATTTCAGAAAATTCAATAGAAAACCCATTAACGTGTCGTCTGGGCACCAGTCAGTCGAACATTTCATGCCTTCCCAGATAACACTGCTCTTAAATAAACAGATGGTCAAGTTAATAGGATTTTCAGTGATTCTGGGAGCATTTTTATTTTTTATTTTTTGGTTCTTCCCCTGTTGTGAGGAGTTTGATAGATGGATTTCATCAGTTGCTGATTTATCTTCCTTGTTGTAGAGCAATTTTATTATTTAGGGAAGAATCCTCTTTTTCTCCCTGGTTATATTTTGCTCCAACTCGTACTACTACTATTTGCATATGTATGTATGACTTGGCAAAACCACTGCCCTTGCCAACATGAAGGGCAATTGTCAGGTACCCAAAATACATAACCCTTTTGCCAGGAGTTTGCTAAATACTTATTAAACCTTTATCAAACAGCAATTTGATGTTACAAGTTAATCTTACACGCAGATCCGTGATGTCCACAGTCCACCTTTTAGCTAATAAGTGACTGGTTGTGGCATAACCAGTCTAACTTGTGCAGGTAGCACCTTTTGTGTGGCATTTATGCCACAATCCACCTTTTAGCTAATAAGTGACTGGTTTTGGCATAACCAGTCTAACTTATGCAGGTAGCATCTTCGGTGTGGCATTTATGCCAGTTAACTTGAGTTTGTACCAAAACCCATGAAAATGTGTCGGTGTCTAAAACTCACTAACAAAATATTGAGGTGAATTAAAGAGTAATGATCTATCATCTATACTATGAAGGAATCTGCACATATCTAGAATTGCTTTAACTATGAGAACCCTTTTGGTGGAGACTGTAATGTATAGGTATTAGGACCCCCATGCAACAGAGTTGTCTTTTCAAATAGTGGTTTAAGCCCTCTCTAGGATCCAAGATGATATCCACCTTGCTATGAAAAGGATTTAGCCCCTGTTTGACAATCATTAATTGGAGAAAACATAGTTTTGAATAGTGTTTTTTAGGAGAATGTGTAGTTAATAAGTGGGGAAAAGTTTTGGGTTCACGAGTAGTATATTTTATTGTGTGAATATGTGGTTGAAAATGAGCATGTAGAAAAAAGAATTTGAAAATAATGGTTGTCAAACAGGGGATTATTGTCATGACTCATCCATCCCAAAAGCTCATAACAGTGCAATTGGAATTATGTAGGGCCGATTTTTTTATTTATTTTAATTTATTTTTTAAATTGGCAAAAAAAAAAATAAATAAATAAAAGGATTTAGTCCATCCCATAAACTCATCTCAGTTCGACTCTAAATTTTATCGCACTATAAAATCTAATTCTACTTCCACCTTGGGCGAAGGTATAGGTTATGCTATAGTTACATGTGCAGCAAGGTGGATATTGTCTTGGACATTAATTTATTCGAGACCGAGTTGTGCATTGTAGGTCCATGGGCACAGGGCACATCCTGGCCATCTCCACTGTCCTGGAGCGTAGGATACTTAGATCCTAGACCACCCTTTTTTCTTTTTTCTGTCGTAGGTTGTCCATCTAGAGCAGTGACTTGCATGATTAATTTGTTCACTGTGTACTTGATTTCAAACTTGACTCATGCTTTATTTTATGCCCCAGTGTATCTCTTCCTGATAGACTGAAATAAATATAAATATTTCTTTAAAGTAAAAATTCATCTTGAGCTGTGTATTCTGTCTTTCTGCAATCATCTGATGAATTTCGTTAATCTATCCCCATGCATTTCTCTCAGATATCTGTTTACAGTTTCGAGTTACTATTATTGCAGGTTGAGAAGATATATGGGCCTGGCAATCAGTATGTCACAGCTGCAAAAATGATCCTCCAGGTTCTAATGATTTTTACTTACCTTATTTCTTGATCGAAACTATGTTATATTCTGCACTGCATTTCAGTTTTGCTGCCTGGTTGCTGACTCTTTTTTTTTTCCTTAACAGAACAGTGAGGCTATGGTTTCGATAGACATGCCTGCTGGACCATCAGAAGTGCTTGTCATTGCAGATAAACATGCCAACCCTGTTCATATAGCAGCCGATTTACTTTCACAGGTGTCTGCTTTTTGGAATTTTATCCTTCAATTTGTTTTCTATGAATTTCTGTTAGTTGTAGTTATGAAAATAGGTGTAAGTCACTATGTTTATATCAGTGACAGAAGTTCACGATAAATTTGACGAGTTATTTGTATATGATGACCATATAAGAGAAAGATAACTGAAACCATCACGTTCTTTTTCTGTCACATAAAGATACCTTTTTATAGACTTCTTTCTTTAAATGTCATATTATCTTCTTTCCTGACCTTGCAAAACATCATGTTGCTAATTTCAGGCTGAGCACGGTCCTGACAGCCAGGTTGTTCTTGTAATTGCTGGAGATGGTGTGGATCTAACTGCTATTCTGGATGAGCTCAACAAGCAGTGCCAAAGCCTGCCAAGGGGAGAGTTTGCTTTAAAAGCACTGAGTCACAGCTTTGCCGTTTTTGCACGTGATATGGTTGAGGTTTGTCCTCTTAGTTTTTGGCAGTGTCATAACAGACTACTTTAAAATATATAATTTCCAACTTGACGCTATAATACAAAAGCTCATTTGAACAATATATACACTTTTTCATTGTAGACATTTGAAGATTAATGATTACTGATTAGTGTGTAAAATCACATTCCCTTTTGTTGGGCATTCTAGAAAATGAAAGCTGAATTTTTTTTCAAGTTAGACGCACTATTTTCAAAATTGTACTAGGTTATGCATTTAATAATTAACTGCACTGATCCATATAGGCAATTTCAAGAACTAGTTTATTGCACGCTGACACAGATGTTTTCTTGCTTGCTTTGTTTACTTGTGTCTTGGTTGATTTTATTTTCTCTTTGCACGTATGGTTCATCCGAGTCTCAGTCTGTTCCAACATTACACTTATTGTTTGGATTCACAGGCTATCAATTTTTCTAACTTGTATGCACCTGAGCATTTGATTATCAATGTGAAAGAAGCTGAGAAGTGGGAAAGTTTCATACAGAATGCAGGTAACTATTATCCATGCTCTCCTATATATCTGGTGTTTGCTTCTATGAAATCTTTGTCGTTTGCAGAGTTCATATTTTATCTTTTTTCGCCTTTGCTTCAATAACCACTCTATCTTGGTGCATATTTAGTTCTGAAATTTTATTAGTAGGCATTTTTCTGCTCATTACTGCTGCCAGGTTAACTTTTTCTACACAATATTTTTAAACATGTTGCTATTATCTGTCCTTGATCAATTGCATATGCTATGTTTATGTAAATACTTACTACTGAAATTCTGAATACTCGAAACACTATCTGCAGGTTCTGTATTTTTGGGTCAGTGGACACCCGAGAGCGTAGGAGATTATGCGAGTGGAACAAACCATGTTCTTCCAACATATGGTTATGCACGGATGTACGGTGGTGTGTCTTTAGACTCGTTCTTGAAGTACATTACAGTCCAGTCACTGACAGAGGCAGGGTTGAAGAAGCTAGGCCCTTATGTAGCAACTATGGCTGAAGTCGAGGGTCTAGACGCCCACAAGAGAGCTGTGACCCTCAGACTAAAGGACATCTAAAAAGAAAATTATGTCAACGGACAAGTTGCCCTCAGACTAGAGGACGTTAATATTGAACTATGTCCCGTCCTCGAGAATAGAGACCATTGATATAGATTTCTCTCTCTCGAAATGATAAGTGAATTGCTTTTTAGAGGGATACATTTTGCCGTCGTCCAGATTTGAGTGTGCTTTGTAGCTGTGTACAATTATTCTGTATGAAATTCTTTAGGTATTTTATAAAACGAAAAAGAATAAATCTGGAGAAATTTCATGGGTACAATTGACATCTTTTGGTGATTTAAAGTTATCAATTTATACTTTGTACTTTACTTCATTGGTTATTCATTCGTGTGTTTAATGGATTGAAAATTGTCGTGTACTACTACAAATGAGCTATCACTAAGAAGATGACTCTCTTTTGTTGGGAAGACGTGGTACTTCTATTTTATTCTTTTCCTGATTGGTAAATGTAAATTTATATTGATCAAAATCTTCAAAACAATTACTCTGGACGTACCCGGACAAACAAGATGAAAAGATGTACAAACGATAAGATCTAAAGATTTAATGCTAAAGACTCAAAATGAATCAAAATATGAGGATACAGAGAAAATATAACTCTGTATGCATGTGTTTTGAGTATATGGAGACCCAAGGTTCCCAATTCTCTCGCCTTTTACCATGTTCTACACGTCCATTGAAATGGTCAATGTTGATATGAGCCGTGGCTTATAAATATAAATAGGATGATCAGGCAACAGTTGATGGTATTCATACTTGGTTCCCGGGTATGATTTACACTACATGTACAATCTAGTTTAACAATCTTGATTGATAACTCACACATTCATCCATTTCAAAAACTGTTTTTTAAATCAATTGTTGGATTTTGACAACACCAACATTGTCGACCATTATGGTCAAGTATGATTGTACAAATAGCGTAATAGCTTTGGGCATATTGTTGGAGAACATTGTCGAAAATTATTGAATAATGAGAATAGATAATAAAAATGCAGCTCGGGTGCAGATAAATTCTATACAGTAACCTTTTATACTCCAATACAGCACCGTAAAAATTAATCAGATGCCTTGAGTCGATGATTCTCAATTGCTGTTGGAGTCTTGGTGCCATGAAGCTTGGACTTGCGCTGCAAACTGCAGTCCCAGACCACATCTTCAACAGAAGGCCTCTCAGATGGCTCAGTTGACAGGCGCCTTGCACAAAGTTCTGTTAGGATTTCAGCTAATCGTCTCAGGGTTCCTTGTGCAACGCTGGATCATACTCCCGCGTCATCCTGAATCGCATCACAAATAGGCAATGTCGGTCATCATCATTGAAGTTAACGTAAATCATAGTCCACATTCGTATAATTGTCCCTCTGTTTAGGTTCATAAGTTGAAGGGTAAATCACAACAATCGTCTCCAACCTCATTTTTTTGTGACAGATAGATTCCCAATCTTCAATTAATTAGTGACAACCATCCTCATAGATAGTTTCCATTCAAAAATCCGTTAGTTATATCCTCCTTTTAACTTAAAAAGAAAGAAGAAAAACAAAAGAAAAAACAAATAAAAAGTTCTCCCTCATAGCACCCCACTCACCCCAACATTATACAGTCGTCGATACTATGATGCCAACAGACATTGCCATCGAGTCTTTGGGTTGGGGTGGGGTAATGCGAGGGACAATAAATTTTTTTTTTTATTGTTTATTTAAAGTGAAGGATAAATTCATCATTTTTGATTCAATAATATTAAAATCAATCTATGAGGATGGTAGCCGCAATTAATCGAAGTTTGAGGACTTGTTTGTTGCAAAAAAATGTTGGGGACGTGACTGCAAATAAGTGCAAAGTTTGAGGATGTTGGAAGTCAGCATTTACTGCATTTTAGATTTATAAATTGAATGGTTGGTATCCGTTACATTTATTTTATTTCCTATTTGGGGGAGTTATGATCATTTGCTTATAATTTTGTGATTCTACCTAACTATTCTTGCATGTACCATTATTATGGAAGTGACGCACAAAAAAACAACATTGAAAGTACAATGATCATTGAAAATTTTAATTTGTGACTATAGTGAAAATTGCCAAATTCGCAAAATTTAATGGCATGTTGAAAATTAGTTGTTTCTATCTCGCTAGTAAAATTGCAACTCAAATCGTATTAACATATGTCCTTTGAGAATTTTTAATTCCATAACTAAATTGAAAATTACTAAATTTGCAAATTTTGAGTGGCGTGTTGAACACTAGTAGTTTCTATCTCGCTTGTAAAATGGCAACTCAAATCGAATTAATTAATATTTGGAGGAGTAATGTAACAAATGAAAAAATTGTCAATTTACTTGAATATCAAAATAAGTAAATTAATTACTTTCAGAAAATTTATTTATTTTAACCTACAGCAACCAATCTCCTTTTTATTTGAAGCCACAAATCAATATCTTTAAAAATTTCTCTATATAAAAAGTTAAATTCTTCCCACCATCTCTCATTCTCCACCTCCCCTTTCAACTATTATGTTTCTCTTCCTGCCCTGCCCCCAGGGCACATCCCCAAGTGGTAAAAGTGGAGGGTGGAGAAATCTAGCTTTGCTTGAGGCTGTCGCGTCAAGGGTTCGAATTCTGAAATATGGATTTGGCTCTTGGGTAAGTGCAAGTGTACGAGCAGCCTTCCACCCTGTACCCTTGGAGGTATAACCTACGATTTACCTCGCTCACGATGCTCCAGGGCAGGGGCGGTAGGAGACCCTTAAGGTTGGGGTTCAACCTTTTATTATGTTTCTCTTCCTCCTACTTCTCACTTTCACACTCTGCTTCCTTGCCTACCAGTTCTATCGAAAATTGTGATACCGCCTTCCTTCAGGAATATGGCCGTGGTTGGTGATCGAAAACCTTTATGACATAAAGCCGGTTAGGATCCGTTGCTTTGCGGAGTGGGTTGAAACCTATGACCCCATCATATCTGTGTGGTTCGGTTCAATTCTAAATGTTATAGTTTCCAACACAAAATTGGCCAAGGAAATGTTAAAAGAGCACGACCAGCCACGGACGGATTTAGAGGTCGGGAAGAATTTTTTATTTTTTATTTTTTTTTTTTGCTGATAACAGATAGAATTTTTAGATTATATATTTGATAATTCATATTATGTATTTCAACAATTTTTATCAAAACAAATGCAAGAAATGTGATTCAAACATGCTACTTTCTTTAAACATATTAACTACTTTACCATCATGTTACTTATTGATTTTTAGCACATAATGTAACAAAATAATATATATTCAATTTTACTTGTTTTATACAAGTAAAAAATTTTAACTGGTGCTTTGTTCCTATTTTTGATTTTCTTTTTCTTTTCTTTCCCTCTAATCAATTGATTTGAAAATTTTGTTAATTAATGGTGGATGAATTTGTAGGAAAATTGACCTTAGTGTCATAAATAATCTTTAATCAAAACTTATTTAATTAATAAAATGTTCCACTTTTCGTTCACAAAAAATCGATTGCGAGAAAGTGAAATCACGGAAATACATAAAATTGATTTAAGCACATAAATAATTTCAATTTTGTTAATATAATAATACTTACTTAATTAACTTTAATTTTAAATTGAATATTGGCATTTTTTTAATATATATTGCATATTTAATTTAAAAATAAATTAGGGCATTTTGTAGATTATAGAACGATTTTTTTCTTTCAAAATGAAAGTTCGTATTTAGTTTTAGTTCTAGTGGTGTCTCTAGTTCTAATCCGTATGATTTCTTGAATATTATTTAATTAAATATTAATAAACAACCCCGCTATCATAGACATTGACCGTCGATTGTAAGCTTTCAATGCTCGCGGTCCTCCCTAGTTGAACTCGACCCTTGGATTCATCCTTGCGACCAGCAATTGCCAGATAGATACAGAAGCTGATCCAAGGCCAGATTCAACAGATATGGAAAGGATCTAATTTGGGTTGATTATGGTCCACACTATATGTCAGAGTTAGAAAAACTTGAACACTCGAATTGTTCGCTTCAAAAAGGATTGAGGCTTTGAGACCACTTAGAAAAGATGAGGTCACGACTATGGTGGAGTTGATCTATAAATATTGAAACTTGGGGAAGAGCCTGGCAGTGAAGAAATAGGTAGGAGATGTAGCATTCAATAACATAACAAGACTTGCCTTTGGGAAGCAATGTATGAATTCTGAAGGTACATTGGATAAGCAAGGAAAGGAATTTAAAGCCATTGGTGAAAATGGAATAAAAATTGGTGCATCTCTTTCCATAGCCGAGCACATCCCATGGTTGTGTTGGATGTCCACACTTAAAGAAGACGCATATGCCAAGCACGAAGATCGTAGAGGCCGTCTCACAGGCGCTATAACGGAAGAGCACATTCTTGCTCTCTGGAAGAGTACTCGAGGTGCCAAACAACACTTTTTGGATGCGTTGTTGATACATCAAGAGAAATATGACCTTTGTGAGGACACCATCATTGGTCCACCTTGCCAATCGCATTTATATGAAAATTATTGACCTCAAAATCTACATGATCCAGTGGCTAACAGAATTTTAACCACTTAGGCATCATCTGTACGCTGGAACACGCCCGACAATCGCTTGTACTCTGATGATCAAGTCAACTGTTGGAAGGGAGAAAATGAGCGTAAGAGAAATGGGTGAGGGGGAGTTGACTCGGATTTAGAATACTTACCTTCAGTGCCAATCACTCACCTATATATACAGGGAGATAAATAAGCCAAGGATAGGGTTAGTGGACCTGGCCCAAGTCTGAAAAGAGGTTGCTTGATTTGATCGACCCAATTCAATTGACATCATCAATGTCCAATCACATAATATGGGACACCTGCCAAATACATACCACGTAATTCATAAATATAACACAAACTATAATTATAAGTTAACATGATGACAGCATCCATGTTTGAGAATTTACAGGACATGATCCCTGCAAGAATAGACACAATTGCAACATTTGTCGAACGGACCATGGCAGAGTTAATCAAGAATCCGAGATTTCAACGAAAGCTCAATGAAGAGCTATACCATGTGATTGGATACTCGAGCTTGATGATTGGACTTCTCAAATCTTCTCTACCTTACAAGTGTGGTTAAGGAATCCCTCGGATTTCACCCTCCAATCCCTCATCGTGCCAATGCCGACGTTAATATTTGCAGATATGACATCCCCAAAGGAGATAACGTGCACGTCAATGTTTGGGCAGTAGCACGAGGCCATGCTGTGTGGAAGAACCCTTTAGAATTCCGACTTGAGAGGTTCTTTGAGGAAGATATCGATATGAAAGGACATGATTTTTTACTACTACTATTTGGTGCCGGAAGAAGAGTATGCCCTGGTGCATAATTGGGCACCAATTTGGTTACATCCATGGTAGGCCACCTCTTACACCGTTACCATTGGGGTCCCCTTAGTAGAATGATGCAAAGGAGATTGATATGGAAGACAAACAACAGAAAGTTCAAATTCCTTTATAAAAAAAGGAATTTATAGAGAAACAAGGAAATGCCTAAGAACAGAGTTCAGAATTGCAAAGATTTTAACGTTCATTTACCATCACTGATGGAAGTATATAACGTGCATTCAAGTCGATGTATCTCACTGAACTATTCCATTTGTTCATACATATTTTAGTCCTATTCTCTTTTGTGTTTTTCTGCACTCTAATGAACCATATGTGTTTCAGATTGTTAGCCTTTTGCCGCTGTATGGATCCATTGATGTCAATATCATCAATCAATAAAGCCATAAGTACAGGAAAAATTTAACAGAACTTGTACTGATGCTAACGTGGCAAAATGTAAGTGGACTTTTTTTCTTTTTTCCCATCTTTCAATGATGTCACGCCATATGTTATCTGTAAGATTTTTATATACGCATGATTCGTCATCAATAATCAATGTGAGACTGCCATTAGATATGTTTGGTGTAAAGGGAAAACCTGTACAGGGTTTTTACAGGGAGGCATGTCATTTTCTTATTGGAAGTTAACCAAAATAAAAAGAAAGGCCTGTTGGCCAAATAGATGAAGCAATGGAACTCAAAAGAACTCTTAAGTGATATTAAGGATGAAGTGCACTCCCAACTCATACAAAACAAGACACCCCAGAGACGAGTTTCCGGTGTTGCCAAAGAACTGAAGAAAATTTATAGAGAAGCGGTCCAAAATACCCCTAATTCCTAATGTTGATTTAATGGAAGACAAAAGAAAAAAAGGAATTTTGATTTAATGGAAGACAAACTGTGGCTAAATATTGTCAAGTTCAAGCATGTCTTAAAAAGTATTGCATGCTAGGATTGTATCCAAATTAAACATGGATTTTGTGATCTCGTGCACTTCATGCACTCACTAGTTTATTCACTCTTGAAAAGCGCCTTAAATTCACCTACAATCGTAATTGTACAGATGACTTGGGGAAGAGCCTGTTAGTGAAGAAATATCCAGGAGCTGTGGCATTCAACAACATAACAAGACTTGCATTTGGGGAGCGATTTGCGAATTCTGAAGGTATAATAGATGAGCAAGGACAGGAATTCAAGGCCATCGTTGCAAATGGATTAAAACTTGGCGCGTCTCTTGCCATTGCTGAGCACATCCAATGGTTGCACTGGATGTTCCCACTTGACGAAGATGCATTCGCCTAGATTTACTTTAATATCCCATTTTCCTTTGCATAAAATATTGGTTGAGGCAGCCATGCTAAACAATTTTCTTGTAATGAAATCGCCAATCTATGGACAATCATTATCCCGTAGCTTCTGGAGGTAAAGCAATTTCCTAATATACTGCATAGTTTGTTGCTTATGTAATGTTCTATAAGGTTAAAAAAACTGGAACAGCATATCCTTATATTGCCATCTTAGTTTGAGAGAACAAACAAATGGTTCATACTGACAAATCTATGTTTGTAAACTTACGGGACCTGATCACTGCAGGAATGGACACAACTGCAATATCTGTTCAATGGGCCATGGCAGAGTTGATCAAGAATCCAAAAGGCCCAAGAAGAGCTAGACCATGTGATTGGATATGAACGCCTGATGACTGAACTTGACTTCTCAAACCTTCCCTACCTCATGAATGTGGTTAAGGAATCCCTCAGATTGCACCCTCCATCCCCTCTCATGCTACCTCATCGTGCCAATGCCAACGTCAAAATTGGCGATTATGACATACCCAAGGGATCAAACGTGCACGTAAACATTTGGGCAATAGCACGAGACCCTACTGTGTGGGAGTACCCTTCAGAATTCCGACCAGAGAGGTTCCTTGAGGATGATGTCAATATGAAAGGACACGATTTTTGATTATTTCCGTTTGGTGCTACTGGAAGAAGGGTATGCCCTGGTGCACAACTGGGCATCAATTTGGTTACATCAATGTTAGGCCACCTCTTGCACCATTTCCATTGGGCTCCCCCTAGTGGGATGACTGCAGAAGAGATTGATATGGGAGTAGGGATGTCAAACAAGTCGAACGGCTCGTTGAAATAGGGCTCGTGAGCGGCTCTGGCTAATAATATCACGAGCTCGAGCGCGAGTCGAGCGGGCCTCGACGGGAGGGCTCGTGGATCATCCAAATAGTGACCAAAACGGTCACTTTTTAAAATAAAGTGACCGTTTTGGTCACCTTTTATAGTGACCGTTTGGTCACTGAAATTTTTAAGTGACCAAAACGGTCACTGGACTTTTTATTTTTATTTTTTTCTTCTATTATAAATATCCCCTAATCCCTAATTTTTTTTAATGTCAAAACTTCATTCTCATTTCTCAACTCTCTTTTATATCAATTATCGAGTTTTTACTCTTTTGTGCTATTGCGCAAAATATACAATATCGATTCTTTTTTTACAGTTCAGTTACAATTTTAATTCATCCAATTCTCAGTTCTTACTACATTTATATTTTTACAAGTTATTATATTTGGATTTCATCATAAACAATCGAACAAATGGATCAGCACTCATTTGTTGAGAGCTTGTTCGATACGCGATGTAGGCCACATGTCGAATCGCCTAGGACGCCGCAAAGTCAATTTTCAAATGAATTTGTCGATCTAAATGATACTCATACATGAAGATGTTCACATTCATAGTCATGAAAGCCACAATGCAATTGATTTGGATGATATTAACATTCCCGAAGCGAAACATGAGGACGAAGATGCCAAATTAAACATCCCAAATGCGAGGAAAAAGCGAAAGGGCAAAAAATAAGCAACATGTTGAGATTATTTTACGTTGATTTCAAAGGAAAAAGTCATCGATGACCTCGCAGAATCTAAGGCAGTATGTAAATATTGCCAACAAAGATTAGCATAGTAAAAAGGAATTGGTACCACCCATCTTAACCGCCACTACAAAGTATATGCGGTCAGACATAGACTTCTTCAAGCTAGTCAAACACAATTGCAATGTGGCAGTCGAGGCGCATGTTCTACGATTTCACCCTATCCACGTGGGTGTATTCGAAAGACAATAGTCGAATCGAAATGATGAAATTTGTTGCCGCCACTGAGTTGCCTCTGGCTATTGCTGACAACCAACACTTCGTCTCGTTGTGAAATAATATTACCAAGGTACGTTGGGATAAGTCGAAACATTCTTTTTGTCGATACAATACAATATTTTAATGATTTAAAACAACAATTAATTATGAATTTGCAACAATATAGGGGATTAATAAAAGAGCATATATAGCTGCAACAGCACACTATATAGACCCACTTTGGTCATGCATAAAAAGTTATTGCTTTTAGAATTATTGAATTTCCTCACAATGCTAATAATATATATAATACTATTATCAGTATTGTTAGAGAATATAATTGCGAGACTAAAATTCAATCTTTTACTTTCGATAATGCTAGTATTAATAAGGTAGTCGTCGATAAATTGTGTAGGGTACTTCAACTTGATTTCGGTGGGTATTTATTTCATATTCGTTGTGTGTGCCATATATTGAATTTAATTGTACAAGATGACTTAAAACATATAAATGATGGACTTCAAAGGATTACGATCTTTCCTAATAGAAAATAAGCATTTGAAAATTTTTATGCTGAACTAGAGGTGATGACTGCTGAAACATTTGTTAACGACATAAGTCATAGATGGAACTCTACTTGCTATTAAAGTCATGTGAAGGTTTCGAACATTTAATAGCTGACTTTTATAATTATAGACATGTTAGAAGCGATGACGATGGTATGTTGAATAAATCCGATTGGGTTTTAGCTTTGAAAATTAAACGATTTTTAACATCTTTTTATGAGACCACAAAGATTTTATCGAGCGTTTATTATCCCACAAGCTGTATGGTGCTTGAAAGCCTTTATATAATTGCAAGAATGTTCCATAAATATAAAAATGATCCTGATTTTAGTAAAATTATAATTGCTATGGATTTAAAGTTTAGAAAATATTAGGAAGAACTGCCTATGTTATTTCCTTTAGCATGCGCAATGGACCCTCGATATAATATTTTGGAAACTAAATACGTAATTGATCAAATCAATAAAACCTTAATACTTATACACCTATCACCTATAAGAATTTAGAGCAAATATTATATGTAATGTATGATTTATATGCGGAACGAATGGGTGCGATTGTTAGTCGGGTACCATCTGCACCTACTCCTTCGATTGAAATTGAAGTAGATGATGCCGAAATAATGAATATATTTCAAGACATTGATACATTTAGATATAATGCAACTGCAATGTGTTTATCTAGTGTCATGTCGTCTATACTTGCATCTCATCAAACATCGACGGCAACTCAGAATGTGATACCCGCCGAATTAATTGATTACTTCAATCATAATATGTCAACAGACAGAATAATTAAAAAAAAGTTCAGAAGAAGTAACTGAATTCTGGCGAAAGTTCGAAAGACGTTGGCCAATTGTTTTTGCAATTACAAAAGATCTGCTGACACTCTCGATTAGCACTGTTGCTTCGGAGTTTGTTTTTAATGCAGGTAAAAGGATTTTGACCGATATCAGGAGCTTGCTGAAAGAAGATGTTTTGGAAGCGTTAATGTGCGTGAATGATTGATAGGACGCTCATTTTTTACTACAAGATAAATACGTTGAAATTGCATGTCGTCAGGTAAGTGATATTTGATTTAATTATATTAATCAAAATTTTCTTATTTTTTAATCGTTAAATTTAATTTTCTTTAAAAAATCGTACACGAAAAATTGTACACATTACAACAAGTTGTTCGTGTACAATTTTTAATTCCGCCTACTTAAAATTGATGTAACCGGTCCCAACCCCGGATAAATGAGGAGGGTTTACGTTTTATCTACTTTAAAAAGAAATCGAAAAAAATGTATTTTTTGTAAATATATTTAAAAAAACAATTCGTCTTCGTTATATAAATATTTTATACTTTATAAAAAATATTACAATATGATAAAAAAAAATGTCTTCATTAAATTATTTTTTTTAAAATGCATTAAATTATTTGTGTTTTTTTAGCATTTTTTATTTTTTCGAAAAGTGTTTTCATTAAATTATTTGTATTTTTCTGTATTTAAAAAAAAATTTAAAAATTGACGAGCTCGCGAGCCAAAACTCAGCTCGGCCCAAGAGCTCATGGCTCCCACAAGCTCGCCCAAAATGAACGAGCCGAGCTCAAGTGAGGCTCGACCCATTGACATCCCTATATGGGAGAGAGCCCTTGTTTGGCCACCTATATATGAAGACTCCATTGCAGGCTGTACCTACTCCCAGATTACCAGTAGAATTGTACAAACTTTTGGCCGTGGCTGTGGACATGAAATTTATTGAATTTACGAAGAAAAAGAAAAGATTTGTGTTCGTTTGCCAGAATGAGTTTTGGTAATCTTCATCGGGGTTGGACAACCTTGTTCCAATGTATAATTTGGCATCATAAATAATCTCAAATTATACATGTGGTTGGGAGCTTTCAGAACCTCATAAAAAGTTCATTTCGTACTCGTATACGTGAGAATAGATAAGAAGCAAGTACTCGTATACGTGAGAATAGATAAGAAGCAACTTTCATCATGCAATTGAGCCCCTATTTGACAATTATTCTTTTAAAACTCCTTTCCTCATCTCATTTTCAATCACGCATTCTTACAATAAAATATTTTTCACATAAATCAAAAACTTTTTTCCTATTTTTTAATCACATTTTCCAAAAATTTACAATTCAAAAACTCGTTCCACACAAAAAAATGACTGTCAAATAGGGATTGAATTAACGGGTTTTGCTAGAGTGACAAGGCCACACCACATGCACCCCCTGTTCGTCCAGGGCCACAAATAGCGAAACCCTGAATTGACTGAGGTGATGACACTGGATGAATAGTGAAACCCTGAATTAACTGAGGTAATTCACTTCATTCATCACAAAGGTAATACTAGAAAGCACGGCATAGATGATATATATAGTTTAACATTTTTAAAGTGATTTGAAGTGAAATATACACACTTCCACTTTCCTTCAATAGAGTTCTTGATTGTTAATGACGATAGTACAATGAAGTAGAAAAGTCTTGCGAGACAGACGTGGTAATCGCAACACAGGGTTAAATGCACTAAAAATACAAACTACAGCATCTGTTAAGGTAATTGGATTGCAGAAAACATATCATGATACTAACTGCAGCAAAGAGATCATAAATAAAGAGGAAAAACTCTATGCAAATACGGAAGGACAGCATAATGCATGGTTAACAATGACCTGCAGTGGAATTGTTAAAACGCCTTGCCGTTGTCATGTAGGTTCCAACATTCTGATCCCAGTAGGTTAGCACCTGAATGTCCTCATCCAATTTTGAATTGAGTTGTGCAAGTTGATTAGGGTCGATGGCCATCCTATCCATTTCAGAGAGTGACCATCCAGGATACTCTTCACCTTTAACATCAGTAGGCACATCAGCAGCTAAGGCAGAAGAGCTAGTGGGAGCTTCTGCAGTCGGGGCAATCTTATTTGCACCCTCATCCGCTCCAGCATTCAGATCGAAATTCCTTAATTCTGAATCGGCGCCATCATTGTCTTTGATGTTCTCCACTGATGCTTCCTTCACTTCTGGACAGTTATCCACTTCTTCCCTGGGACTCGGGATTTGTTTGCCTCTATCCTGAATGGGTGTCAGAGAATCAGATTCAACCTCGTGTCGAGGAGGCCCTCTTTCTGTTGTCCGGGTGCCCCGACCACGTCCCCTTCCTCTACCCCGTCCTCTTCCCCTGCCGCTACTTGCATGGCATATTTCCTAGTGCAGCACAAACAATTTTGCATTTCATTAACAAGCATGTGATAAGTGGTAAAGAACATCAGTGGTCAAATGCAGTAACAGGTCTATTTAGTACATTTTATCCACCAATACAGAGAGAAATTTATTATACAGAAGACTGAAAAGTACAGCTTCAAAATGTGGAATACCATGAATAATATGTGGCCTAATAGGTCAATCAGTGATCCCTCAGATTTAGACCAAATTAAGTTAAAACACCTGTCTTTCAACTTTATTACGAACTATTAGGAAATGTGTTTTGAGGTGATCTCAGTAGATGAATTAGCAAAAATTCAATGAAAAGAATCTTACCATATTGCTCCTTTTGGACTCTTCATCACTGTCGTTAAATTCATCAGCCACAACTTTCCTGGTTCAAAGGGTTAAAATTCATATTAGTAGTTAGCCATTAACAACAGGAGGATTGGAAAAAAAAAAACAAAATAACAAATGAATATTACCAACCTTCTCTTTGATGTGTCAGCAGCCGTGTCAGACTGACCGTAGTCAGGAACCTTGCTGACAACTTCCTTCAGAAAGTCAAAAACATTATAACTGTGAACGCACTTTTTTCTGCACGTGGTAAAAAGTATACATTAGAAGCTGCAGCACTATATACATGTACTTAAACATGAAGTGCATGGGCACAACGTGATGGTGATGAATTGGGAAATATTAAAAAGGGGATTTTTTCTATTGAAAAGTATTTTCACTTTAACTATTTGTTTTATCTATTGATTATAACCCAAAAAGATTTCAAGGGAAGAACAAAATAAATTTGTTACACTCAAATCACTACAATTAAACATGTATACCAATGTTTTCCGAGCTTAATCTTCCAATTGTAAATGTACTACAGTCACCTTTCAAAAAAAAATTGTAAATGTACTACAGATAGCTA
The DNA here is from genome assembly GCF_002742605.1 of Olea europaea var. sylvestris. Classification (NCBI taxonomy): domain Eukaryota; kingdom Viridiplantae; phylum Streptophyta; class Magnoliopsida; order Lamiales; family Oleaceae; genus Olea; species Olea europaea. The sequence continues at coordinate 6,824,700 of NC_036239.1, forward strand.
AATCTATTATGGTTCAACATTCCTCCGAATGCTTATTGTAAGGATTGTCCATTTGCCGAATTCAATCTTTCCAATGTAACATGGGACAACCTTAGGAGTATGTCTGTTCATGAGCAATGAAACAGAGGGAGAACAGGTCTCAATATTCCATGGATTAGAACTAGTTAACAGATATTCTAAAACAAAATTAAGCACTTACTATAGAATATCTCTAAAGGAGCCTTCTTTGCAGATGAAAAGAATTCAAAATACTCCCTATTTAAATTTGCTTTTTTATTGAGCCTTTTAATGTTTATATAATTATGTCCCTGTTTGTTTCTCATTCTTTCTCCATTAAAATGAAAAATATAATCGTTATCCATCACATCAAGCCACCAAATTTGAATTTCTATCTTTTGTGTGAGACCCATAACAGCTATATTTTTCATTCTCATTCTTAACAAAATGGGAAACAAACGGGGCCTATATCAAATTGTCTTGCTCCCAGTAGTAGTAAATGCTTTATCCTCATTCTTAAGAACAGGACCTAATGCTCGGTAAGTAAACTATTGTGTAGTTCAGATATTAATCACATTCATTTTCTGCTTGATGAACCATAATAGCAAATAGATTTGGAGACTTGGATCCTATTTGCTAATGGCACTACAATTCCATTTAACACTTCCCAGTTGTCAATCCTATCATCCATTGTTACAATTCCATTTAACACAGGTTATCACATTCAGACCTCAACATGATGGAAATGACAAAGAACAGATAGTGGCTGAGTGGGTGTGTTTTCAATTGAAGGTCAAACTTTAGGCTCTAGTTTTATAGTAATTAAGTATTTAATTTCTCAATGTATTTAGTAAACTAACTTCCAGGTCGAATTATGCATACATGTTCACAGTTTCAAACAAGTTGATCCACAAAAACCCTATGGAGCATTGGCTGATTGGAAACTACTGATTTATCAGAAATGTGTATTGGATGACTTTTATTGGTAAAATATTGGACCGGTTTTTCTTCTCAACATTCCTCCATTTCAGTTTCTCTCTCCTACCTTTTCTTCCTCTCTCTTTCTCCTACAACTCTTCCTGTAACACACTTCATAGCCTCATATCTCCTTTTATTTTCCAATCACTCATTGCTATAACAAGATTTCAATCATCTGCTGTGAGGTAGAAACAGTCTCAAGGAGGATATTAGGGTTTTTGTATGTCTTGCATCGCAAGATTCATACTAAAAGTCTTCGTTAGCAAAAATTGTCTGGAGTACAGTGTGTACACACCAAGACCAACCACCAAGAAATTCAGTACCTGATAATCCAACCTTGTTGAGCTCTCTTTCCCAATTGGAAATTTGATAAAGCTAAAAAGAAAACTAAGTCCCATAGATCTTCAAATTACCAGCCATACAAGCCTGATTGTTACAGTTTTATCTTCATATAATACTCATAAATTGCTCCTTGCACGTGCTTCAGACATCTATTCTTGAGTTAATTACCCCAAACACCACTGAATTTTACCTAAAGTTTCCAGCAGGTCATTGAACTTAAAAAACGCCATTCATCACTGAACTTTTGATATTGCTACCCCATCCATCACCAAACATAAGTCTATCAAAAAACTTAACTGAAATCATGACGTGGTTGATGAAGCTCATGACGTGGCCCTTTTTGTAAGTGATTTTTGCCAAATCGTATAAGTGCTAGTGAAGTGTTAAAATGCAAACACGTTTTTTACCTAAAAAAAATTAAATAAATTTTAAAAACAAAAACCCAAATCAAACCCCCCACCCTGTTCTCCCCCAATTGCCAACAGTTACCCATTTCCATTTCCATCCAATTGAAACCCAAAACCCCCTTCTCCCGTCGACGACAAATGCTCGGCCAGAAAATTGAGAGACGATTCTGCAAGTCGATGATGTAGAGCTTCTAATCCCGAGCCAAGATCCTGCAAATCGCGACCGCAAGAACCACAAAACCTCCAAGCTCAAGAACCCTAGAAATCCGAACCTGCAGAGAACCCTAAAATTGCGTGGAGAAGATTAATGATGGTAATAAATCTGTCGAGGAATTTCTTTTGGTTTTACTTGGTGCAGCAATTTTGTTCAATCTCATAGCTTCAAATTTTGAGATTAAATCTCCAGGAAGTCGGTGAACGAGGTGAGGACCTATACATGACACAAGATATTCTGAATGAGGATAAGAAATTTTACATCGTTGGATTCTACATATTGTTGCCGGTTGCTATAACATTTTTCCCATTCTAAGTAGTGTAGCTCACAGCTCAAGCGTTGGTCTGGGGAAGGCCGAATTTGTTTGTAGTGTGGATGGTGAACATAAAGGTGGTGTTGCTGTAATTTATTTCCAGTGTGGACGATAGATTTGTTTAGTGTGGATGCCTTTGTTTCGGTCATTTTTTGGTTAGACGGTCTGCTCCCATTTTGTAGCACTCGTTTTGTGGATCTGTAATGTCTTTCCGTTTGCTGTAGTGTTCTTGCAATGTGTATCAGTTTGCTAGTGAAATGGCTTTGGACATGGCTACAAGTATGTTGGTGTAATATGTTTCAAATTAGAGTTTGTTTCAATTCCAAAATTCCAACAGGTTCTTGTGATTATTCAATACCAAAATCATTAAATTGCAGCGTCTAATAAAAAACTGAAATGATACACTGAACAGAAAATGTATTTCCATTTCTTGCCAACACTGGAATTACATAAGAGGTTTTCAAAATAAGTGTCTAGGCCAAAATAACTAAACAAATTTTCACATTTGGTGTATCCGACATCTCGGTCCAATAATTCAAAATAAGGAATTATCCAAAAATAACAAAACGTATTCTGCCATTAGTAGCATCCCATCCTCGATCATTTTCAGGCCAAAATAACTTAACAGATTGTCACATTTGGTGTATCCGACATCTCGTTCCAATCATTCAAAATAAGGAATTATCCCAAAATAACAAAACATATTCTGCCATTAGTAGCATCCCAACCTCGATCATTTTCAGCAGTCATCAACAACTTGCTGATCCTCAGTTGCACTTGCACCAGTATGTAGCACGTTCGTCACTTTGTAGAACCGTTTGTTATGTCCCTTTACTCCGCACACTGAACATGTCATAAACACCATACCCTTTATCTTTACTGATATTACTGATTGTGATTTTGTTTGTGATTGAGAGGTTTCATTCTCTTCAGGTCCTTTCCTTCTCTTTCTTTGTTTCCTTCCTTTTGTAGCAACGTACCAAGGTGGATGCTTAACAAGTGGTTGTTCAGTTTCAGGCCACAACTCTTTGTCGTTCATTGGATATATAAAATGTTCATATGTGCTCAAGTAGGTGTCAATTGTAAACAATTCCGACACGTAATCCTTTATCTCATTTCCTTTGTCTAAGATGATAGCAATAGCCTGTGAACATGGGATTCCTGATATTTCTCATCATTGACAAGCACACGTTTTGTTCTCCATGTCAACTATGTATTCACCATTTGGACACTCCACTTGATATTGATGCAGATGTACCCCATTCCACCGTAAGATGCATTCACGGGCCACATCAACATTTTTTTGTAGAATCTGTTGGATTTTCGGACATATTGAGTTGTTGTAGCTTCTCATTTTGTCCCTCTTCATTTGAATTCTATGCATCAACTTCATTTGAATGCCAATCAACAGCATTAGAATCGATTTATCCCTTTCCTCAAGAATAAATTTGTTGAAGCACTCGCATAGGTTTTTAAGGAGCATTTCGCACTTTGCTTGGTCAAAAAATTGAGACCTACTCCACTCAAACGGTGGTTTGGCCTTCAACCATCCATAGGCCGTTGGGCTAGCAGTTTCAATCTTTGACATCCAGTATTTAAACGAAGCCAAATGACTTCATTTTGCAGCACCCCACAAGCAATCTTTTAAGTACTTTCCTGTAAACCCGACCCGAAAAAAGTTCTGATACATATGCCTAACACAAAACCTATGTTCTACTTCGGGAAATAGATCGGCAACAACATTAACTAGTCCTTTTTATCTATCACTCATGAAGGTTACGGACACCCAATTCTCTATAGAAAGGTCCTCAGCTAACAACATAAGAAACCAACGCCATGAACTAGTGTTTTCTTTCTCAACTATTGCATATGCAATAAGATATATGGAATCATTGGCATCAACCCCAATTGCTGCTAGCAACTGACCACCGTATTTTCCTTTCAAAAAAATCCGTCTATGCTCACAAAACGTCGACAACCTTGTAGGAATCCTCTCTTACATGCCTCAATGCAAATGTAGATGCCTCTAAGAACATTATCCACCTGAGAAATGATCACAATTGAACCCGGATTTGTTTTTCTCAATTCAGCCCCATAACGCCATAGCAAAGCAAATTGTTTTTCATCGCTACGTTCTACTAAAACCTTAGCGTATTTTCTCGAATTCCAAGCGACTACCTTAGTAATGTGCAAACCAAAATCCTTTCTCACAGTAGTTCTAAAATGTTTTGTCTTCCATTCAGGATTAACTTTGAAGTCTTCCAAATAATATTCCGCAAGCCATTTATAGTTTGCATACTTATTCGCCCGAACCTTAAAACAAGTGTGTTTCGGATCATAGGTTTTCATCTAAATAGTGTCTCGATCTTGTAACTTTGACACCCACAACTTCCATGGGCATCCATCTTTACAAATACAATGAACCCGATCTTTATCGTTTCGTTTGAAGATAGGTTCAACCCGATTGAACACCACATAATTCCTCACAACAGATTTTAGCTCGTCGAACGAAGCAAAAAGTAACCCAACTTTAAGATGCGGATTCTTCTTTTCATTTCCATCATAATATTCAGGGTAAGTCAATTGACCTCTATTATACTCCAAATCTGAACTACTGCCAAATTTTAACTCTTCTGAAGATGCATATGAAGAACTATGTAATTCAGGGTCTTCTTCATACTCCACCATAGTATGCATATCCATTTGAATACCTTTTGTCACACTACAATCGAACAGACTGCCATCATCATCATACATATCATAGTCCGAGTTATTGAAGTCTGAGTCATCTACATTTGTATTAAAAATTACATAAGTTAAGACTCCAGTAATGTAAAATAAATGATACTATCCAATTGAAAAAAAAAATTCATTTAAAATACTACTACAACCAATTGAATCAATGTAGATGGAGGATTTTTTTTCCTAACCTGTTGATTGTTTCTCAACATCTGCCATTTCGATACAAACGGAAGGGAGGCGATTGCAGGTTAGTCGAAGGTTCACTACCTATTTGCAATGGAGGTCAGCCCTAGATCGGAGATTCTTCAAAGGTTCCCAACGTTCGCCGAAGGTCGCGTTTTTAGGGTTCTCTGCAGGTTCAAATTTCTAGGGTTCTTGAACTTGGAGGTTTTATGGTTCTTGTGGTCGGGATTTGCAGGATCTTGGCTCGAGATTAGAAGCTCTACATCGTCGACTTGCAGAATCGTCTCTCAATTTTCTAGCCGGGCATTTGTCGTCGACAGGAGAAGGGGGTTTTGGGTTTCAATTGGAGGGAAATGGGGAAGGAGTTAATTAAATCACTGCCTACAAACTTTCCCCATGGTTACTACTTGCTCACTGAAATATTAAAGGTTATTCAATGCTCACTGAACTATTCATTAATTTACCCATCAATAACTAAAGCCAATTCCGTCTCTACAGCTGGACAAAAAGGTCTACGTGATGGATGGAAAAATTACGTGACAAAACACGACGTTAGTGAACCACACGCTGGATATCACAATTAAAGTTATGACCAAATTTACCAAATATACACATCAGAAAGGGAAAAAAAATAAAAAATAAAAATTACACACGCCCAACACTCCGTGCAGTGCGGAGTGTAAATTTGGCCATACCTTTAATTGTGAAGGGATGAGAATAACACGTTAAATTAAATGCGTTTTTATCCAGCATGTGGTTCACTAACGTCGTGTTTTGTCACGCGCCACGTAGACCTTTTTGTCCAACTGTAGAGACGAAATTGGCTTTAGCGATTGACGGGTAAACTAATGAATAGTTTAGTGAGCATTGAGTAACCTTTTATATTTCAGTGAGCAAGTAGTAACCATGGGGAAAGTTGAGTAGGTAGTGATTTAATTAACTCAATGGAGAAATGGGTAACTGTTGGCAATTGGGGGAGAATGGGGTCAGGGGTTTGATTTCGGTTTTTGTTTTTAAATTTTTTTTTTAGGTAAAAAATGTGTTTGCATTTTTTTAACACGTCACTAGCACTTATACGATTGGGCAAAAATCACTTACAAAAACGGCCACGTCATGAGTTCCGTCAGCCACCTCATGATTTCGGTTAAGTTTTTTGACAAACTTCTGTTTCGTGATGGATGGGGTAGCAGTATCAAAAGTTCAGTGATGAATGTCGTTGTTTTTTAAGTTCAATGACCTGCTGGAAACTTTAGGTAAAGTTCAGTGATGTTTGGGATAATTAACTCTGTATTCTTTCATAAAATTTATCCATGCACATTTTATGGCACCATTAAAACCTTTCAAGGTTAAATATTCTTAGAGTTATTTTAAGATTTTAAACCAACAAGAAGATAAACATCATCATACTTATCTGTTATCATAAGGGTTGGGGTTCCATGTAAAATTTCAACTTAAGAGTTGCATCTAAGTACTCCTAGCACCAGGCCTCCAATAGGCTCAGGAAATTTAGCCCCAGTTTGCAACCATTATCTAAAAACTCTTTTCTATATACTCATTTTCAACCACAATTTCATACAATAAAATATTCTACAAATCCAAAACGTTTTCCTACTTTTTAACCACACATTCTCCAAAAATTCACAATTCAAAACTTTGCTTTTTGACAAATAATGACCATCAAACAGGGCCTTAGTTCCTTTCTGTCATTAACACGTAGCACATGACCAAAAGTATGACCCGCTCATCAACAATTTTATTTTGATCGCTCTAATGCCTATGACCTTGGAAAATAGAAATGCTTGCTTACTTCAGTTAAGAGGGAAAAAAAAATCCTTAATGAAGCACATTGGGAAAATTCAACCAAAATTCTAAAAATCCAGCCATCTTGAGAAGAAGTATCCATAACTAGTCACCTATTCGAGCATATCCAACATACTTCAGTGCACATAACCAAGTTAACACAATTTGCTTAATGTCCATAAGATTCACACCTTCCACCATCTTCAATTAACACAGTACGTGCCGGATACAACTTTTGGAGCAAATTCTTTGGATCTCGCTCATCAACAATTTTATTTTGATCGCTCTAATGCCTATGACCTTGGAAAATAGAAATGCTTGCTTACTTCAGTTAAGAGGGAAAAAAAAATCCTTAATGAAGCACATTGGGAAAATTCAACCAAAATTCTAAAAATCCAGCCATCTTGAGAAGAAGTATCCATAACTAGTCACCTATTCGAGCATATCCAACATACTTCAGTGCACATAACCAAGTTAACACAATTTGCTTAATGTCCATAAGATTCACACCTTCCACCATCTTCAATTAACACAGTACGTGCCGGATACAACTTTTGGAGCAAATTCTTTGGATCGACATCAATATGCTCCTATGGATGACACAAGTAATTCGAAAGGGCAATTAAAAAGTAGTAAAATGGTATTACTGGTAGCTAATCACCCATGAAGTACTCAGACCAACCAATGGTTTGCACATACATCTGTGCATAACAATCAGATAGTACTTGCAATCTATGTTACATGAACACTGGCATGCAACACACATATGCATCCAAGTGTGGAAAAGTATACTATTATGTTTAAAATGAAGAGTCCATAGGCCATGCTCATGAATATCAAGATTCCAACTTGGTATGGAGCCTCAAAAGAATGGTCTATGTTACACAGGTTGCATAGAAGATAGCATATTAGAAGGTATGGTGTACATAATGACATCAGCACGTGTACTGCCCAAGATTTTGCATGATACATTTTCTTGATGGACTATTCGCACAAAATATGATATCAATACATTTGGTTTGAAAAAAAAAAAAAGCTCAAGACGTGACATTCATATGACGATGCAAATTTGGAAGTTCTTCCCTCAGCTATAATACTTCTTCACCAGTATACCATGACAACAAAAATCAAGAAAATGAAGAAACAGCAAAGTGCAAACTGAATAAAGAATTAAGAATGGGTATCTTCACTCACAAATGCAATGCACTGACAGTCTTAGCTCCTCTCTGAACAGTTATGTCATATGTACGGTCACAAAGATCTTGCAGAAATAACTCCAAAGCCTTTGCTGCATCAATTTGCCGAAAGAGTAAACATAAGACAATCTGAGAGGCACTATAAACTATAAACTTTTATAGGCAGGCAAGTAATTGCTACTTACAAACTAAAACAGGAACTGCCATTGCAATCTTCCCAACATCCTCATCAGCTTGCATTATCTTTTTAATCCGAGCCTGAAACAAATTTCTATTAGACAGGAAGAAAGAATTCAAAATCTTGTCATTAAAATGATAACACTGGAAGAACCAAATTTGGTGTCTCTAATCTTTATTAGTGTTTCCATGCTCAACTGCATAGACCACAACATATCAAGGCTAACAGGTTCGTGCTCAAAATTCAGGACTTCTAGAAATGAACAAGATATGTCGGTGTATGATACAATCAAAAGAAAATCACGCTGCTGTTAATGGTATCATTTGTCACTTTCTGGATTATTTTTGATGTTACTAATATGCCGTAGCTGTAACTGGTCTTATCATCTTCAGCAAAAGCTGATGAATATGAATATTAGTAATAGCAACAAGAAAACAGCTTATGGATAAACTGATTTGATTAACCATAAGATTCAAGATATTGATCTAATGCTTCTTAAATTTGAGTAGCCCGGATAAGCATGGTTTAATAAAACAAAGGCAGAGCTGGGATGTAGTAACTGTGCCTCAAGGTGCTACTTCTAGTGCTTTTATTTTGAGGCAGGCGCCTCATGTTTTATTTGAATTTTGAATTTTTTATTTCAAAGTTTTCAGTCTAAACGTGAGTTTCAATGATAAAGCCTAAAGGCTTTGAGTTGGGGCCATCTTCTTCTCAAATAAAAATAAAAAAACTTGGGCGCATCAATGTTGACTTAAAAAAAAATAAAAATACCTAGCAATTTGAGAACCCCACCCACAACTCACCATTCTCAAAGAAAGAAGAGGATTTTTCTCCAACATCGCAAGCCAGCAGCAGGCCGTTCTAAAAATCCAGCAGTTATATACTATTTTTTCTTCTTCTTTCTTTTTAGCATTTCATCTCCTGTCTCTCATTTTAAATCTGTTTGTTTATTTATTTATTTTTATTATTATTTAGTATTAATATTATTATTATTATTTTTTTTTTTTTTTTGGTTTTTTATATTTTATTTTTTTTTTTTTTTTTTTTTTTTTT